>NW_020185323.1:440721-475425 GCF_003031525.2 Neophocaena asiaeorientalis asiaeorientalis
CTGGATCAGGACTTGTTTTTTTGTTTGTTTTTGTGGGTTTTTTGTGTTTTTTTGTTGGGTTTTTTTGTTTGTGGTTTCTTTGGTTCTTGTTTTTTTTCTTGTTTTTGTTTTTTACTAGTAACATGAATAGATGAAACAAGTGTTCTTTACTGTATTCAAGAAATAAGTAAAGGAAGATTGTGAGTTTTGACTTAGGCCACTCTGGATATACTACACTCAGAAAAGACTATATTGCTCACTCCCTTTCCTAAAGAAATAAAGCTGAATTATGGCAAGGTTCTCTCCTGCACGTTAGAAAACACTGCAGAGTATGGTCTGTGCATTTGCCATCAAAACTGTAGAGGGAGAGGAGCAGGTAAGGAACATATTTTCTCCATATAAGAAGGAGATCATTTTTTTTTTTGGAAAGGAAACTTACTTTAATTATAATATGTGTATATCCTGTTTATCTTGTTGATTGTGTGCTTACAAAAGCAACCGTTCATTCACACCCATTTTTAAAATGCTCACTTGGTAATGTCACTTTGCTAGAATCAGATGAATAACATTGTGTTCTCCACAGATCTTATGTTGTGAGAAAGGAATGTGATGAGTGGAGATATGCACAAAATGTGATAAGGGCATCACAACAGCAAGACTGTGACTAAGGTCGTGTTTCCAAAGAACTTGAGCTCATTGAATTGTACCTCAAGTTAATCAGATTAATCTAGAAGTAACTTTGAGAAACACCTTCTTGGGTATTTGTGGCTCACATTAGCATATCACAGGAAATGTGAAATGAAAAAAAAATCTGAGGAACTTTGTACAACTCATTATTTACCAAAAGTGTGTGCCCATGGAACCCTCTTCCCTAAAATTGTTTATCACAAGCTCAGGGCTCCAGTGGGTTGAGGGACACACTGTGAACAATGTCTATTTAAAGTGTACATTAAATGGAAAAAAACCTTCCTAACTCAAAACATTGGCTTAATTTTTGAACGTCTTCTGTCTTGAAAAATATAATCAAGTTGCACCTTTAACACTGCATCAGCTTCTTTTGTTCTACTAAGGAAAGTGAAGCACTTCAGCTACAGCTTTCTTCTTCTCAAAAGACTGGATTCCCAACAAAGGGGAAATCTATGCTATACTCAGTGTTATTTATAGGAAATATGAACTGTCAAGTTCCTGGTAGAGCTTGATCTTTTTCATTTATTTCTTTTATTATGGATGACATCTACCAGCAGAATATAGGTGGCCTTTCAACCTTGCCTTGCCTTGTAAATTAAAGAGGAATGCTAGAACTAGGATGGCTTATTACTCTAGTCTCTTACTAATATCTGCCACCTCGCCCAAATACTATCATTAACTGCCAGGTGTTAACGAAGTTAGTTATTCATTCATATGTTAATCCAAGAAATCTTTGCTGAGTGCCTGCTCCGTTCCAGGCACTCTTCTAACATCGGGTGTATGTACAGTGTGAATGAGACTAACAAGCTTGGAAACTTACAATATAGTGGGGAAGATAACCAATGAACACACATATCTATTAACAACACAATCTCAGACAGGGCTAAGTGCTAGGATTAAATCAAAATAGTAAGTCCAGGATTTTTTTTCCTCCCAGGTGAGGTGAACAATTACAGATTGGTGGTCAGGGAGGGCTTCTCTGTGGAGGAGACTTCTGAGCTGAGAACCAGATGGTGAGGAGCCAGCTGATTTTTCTGGATCCTCATAAATAGGCACAAAGGAAACTAGAGAAGTCTGAAGTATGCTGGGCCTCTTTTCATTGATTTAGTTTTCAAGAGTAAAAGAGATTTTCCATTTTAAAAATGGAATTTCTCATCCAGTAATTGGACTCCTAGACTTAGGTGTGTGCCTTGGATGGCAAAGCTAAATTTCCTAACTCAAACGTTTTCCTTAAAATGTGGGTTCATTTTAATTTCTCAAGGAGGAAGGCTGTTTGCCAAATGGGCAGCTGAAGCTCTTCTCTGTTTCTGCCCTTGTGGAGAATGGTATTTCTAAATGATATACATTTGGGCCTTGTTAAGAATCAGAGCAATTTGAATGAAGAGTTGCTATTACTAGTATGCTAGTTATCTGAAGAGCTTTGGAATTATCCAAGTGTGGGGAGGGAGTTCAGTTCAGATTCAAAACTCATCTCCTCAGTGGTTGTAAAATTCAACCGATTTGGCTCCCATCAATTCTAAGGTCCCCCACAGCCCTCCCTGGCACCTTATGACTATTAACTAATTTTTATCTAAATTGATTTCCTCTTAGATGAAATGCTACTGTTGGTTTATCTTTAGAAATAAGAAATTGCAAGTTGAACAGTCACTGAATTTACAAATTTAACAACAACCCATATGGACTATAGAATTCCTATAATAACAAATACATTTTGGGAATAAACGGAACAAATCACCTAGCTCACTTCTAAAATTCAACATTCCTTGCTTTGTTTTTTTTTTTAAAGACAAGTAGGTGGGTGACTTTAGTCACCAACTGCTCAGAAACACAGGCTGCAGAGAACAGGGATTTGGATTAGCAAACCAGAACCTTATGGAACTCTTTCTTCTCTACTGACTACCCTGGCACAACTGGGCTGGAAGGAAACCCCTAATAACATCAAGGGCACTTCCCCTTAGTCTTCCTCCCATCCCACTGCACCCCACCCTACCAGCCGGAAGCAGAAGTCTTATGAAGAAGTTTTGTGGAGAACATCCTGTCCTGGTTTCTTCTGTTCCAATGGGCTTGCCAAACACATCCTTGACCTGGGACACAGGCAGAGTTCAAACCAAGTCTATGTTGTCAGCCTGCTGGTCTCCGTTTTCTGGAAGACTCCTGACTGTGCCCTCTCTGCTTAAATATTGTAGAGGCGACTAGTGTTCTCTCGTAAGGTGGCCAAGGTGTGGGAGAGTGGCTGACCTTTGATTCTGGCAATCTCTTGAACCGTATGCAGGGCCAGGCCTGGGTGGGCAAATGGGCAAAGGGTTTTGGGAACCCCACGAGGGAAGAAGTAGGGAGCATCGGTTTCCACGACGATTCTCTCCAGTGGGATCTTTCTCACAGCATCATGGACCTCCCAGGCCGAAGGGTAAGTCACGACTGCAGTGAAGCCCACAGACATGTTGGGGAAGTAGTCCAGAAGGGGCTCGATGACTGCGTAACTGCCAATGAAGCAATGCCAATGGATCTTGTAGTCAAAGGGCACATTTTTTTTCAGGATGCCCATCAGATCTTTCTCAGCTTCTCGGCAGTGGATCAGCACGGGCTTGTTTAGAGTCACGGCCAGCTGCAGCTGTCTCTCAAATATCTTGTGCTGCTGTGGGACAGGTGTGCTGCACTTGTGGGAGTAATCCAAGCCGATTTCTCCATATGCTACAGCCTTGGGGTGCCGTAAGGCTTGCACAATATCTGCTTCGTAACTCATACGGTAGTAACGTGCAAAATGGGGGTGACAGCCAAAGGCCCCCCAGACCAGATCCTCTTTCAACAGCTCCACCCATATACCATCCTTCAGTGTGCGGGGATCACAGAAATCAGAGATGCAGCCGTGAAATTCCTTAGGGAAGGAGCTGCTATAAACTTCTCTGAACTTGTTAAACGTCCCTGTGAAAGACAACCTGGAATAGAGCATGTCCAGGTGACAATGGGTATCAATGAAACCCTCCTGAAGGCTTTTTTTCCAGTGGCTCCCTGGCAGGGAATGAGATGCATGTCCTCCCCAAGAACTTGATGGTGTCTCCTCTTGGAGATGGTGTCTCCTCTCCTTCATCCTGGCTTCTGAACTTCTGGAGAAATGAAATGAATGAGAATTCGGAGACTGATCTTCTTCTGATGACTTCAGTTCTCTGGACCAGGTTGGGGAGTACACTGGAAGATTGAAGGTATAACCACTCAAGAAACTCTGGCTGCTCTTCCCAGCCTGGGATGTGTTGCTGCTGCTGCCGCCGCCCATGGAGAGAGAGCAAGGAGGCTTGGGACTACTGGGCCAGTAGCTGGCAGAATCATGCCAAGGACCACTATACAAATTAGGCCAGTAGGTGACAGGCTCAGCTGTGAAGGATGGAGGCCTTGAAATTCTTGCGGCACTGAGTGAGATTGGCTCCTCCTGAGGGAATCTGAAGGCAGAAATCTCATCCACGTCAGACCAGCCACCTCCTGAAGAAGGGTGCTCAATTACCATACTCTTATCTTGATGCTTTTGGATTTGTGAATGACAGTCAGGTCTGCCTAGAAATTTCAGGGCTGGAGAGCTGCCTTCAAAAATGAGTGCCCTTGGGTCACCAAGTGGCTTCTCACGATGTACCATCATTCTCCTGTCACAGAAGTCGCTGATGTCTATCTTCTCTCTGCCCTCTGAGGCAGACACTATGCTTTGAGGAGCAGAGAAGGGGACATCTGTGGCTGATCTTCCTCCAGAGCTGGGCTGCTGTCTTGTGCTCCAATTTGTATCAGTGGCAGCCTCTCCTTCTGCCATCAATGTTCCCAGCATGCCCCGGATCGCCTTCACATATATCATTGAAGAGTCTTCGTCTTGCTGTCTACCCCAGCTTCTCTGGCCCTCGTCTACTTCCTCAGTCTCATTATTCTGACCCTCAGCTATGGCTGCGAATTCAGGGTTTATGGAGCTATAGAAACTATGTTTGGAATTACCCGTAAGGTCGTAGAAATCCTTTGAAGAAGCCATTTTTTCTAGAACGGGGCTGGCAAAGCACAAAGGGGATGGCGCTGGGGCGATTCCACGGGCGAGAGGAACGCGGAGTGCTCCGAATCAGGTAGTCTTTGGAGGCTGCTCCACCCACACGCGAACCTGAGGAACGGGAAGAGTATAAAGAGAAGTAAGATGAGGAGGTGGAATTTCCCTGACAGGATGAACCCCAGGAAACCTCGGCTTGAAGGCCACAAGGACCTCCTTCTGAGCTTTCAGGCACCCGGGCGGCTAGGCTCCCCTGAACGTAATGCGGAGCCCTAAGCTGGCTGGCTGGAGGAGGCCACGTCACTGGGCCCCCCGAGGCATCCGTGCTTGCTGGGGGATCCTTGTGGTCCTTTATCTTGCGCCGCTCCCACCCCCGCGGCTTAGGGAACTTACTCCTTTCTTTCACTCGCCCATCACGGTTCTCCGTGTTCCAGAGATGTCAAAGTCCTTCCACAGAGTTTGTGATCTCAAAACTATTCGGAAAAGTCACAAAGATCCAGGATCGACTGAAGGCTTGGCTCGGCCTCGAAGCCCTCAGTGAGCTCCCGGGAAAAATGGCGGCGACTTTTTTTTTTTACACAGTTACTTCCGGGGCGCCAAGGCACTCATGGGACATCAAAGCACTTCTGGGATTAGAAAGCGTTTCTATTTGGTTTGGAATACAAGGCCCTTGTGCGATGTCAGAGCCCTCGAAAAGGCTGCAAGGTAATTTAGGGACCCCACACAGGGGCCCCTGAGCTGGGCTGGTGGCCTAGAGGTCCAGGCTGCCGAGGGAGTTCAGGAGGGCGGGGCTGAACCCAGCGCTGGAGGAGGTGGGGGGAGGGCACAGCTCCTTCCACCCACCTGCCCTGGCCACCGGAAGTACTCCCGCCACACAGGGTGCTCGCCCGCATTCTTCTACCTCAGGTCTGTTACAGGGGCCCCTGAGCTGGGCTGGTGGCCTAGAGGTCCAGGCTGCCGAGGGAGTTCAGGAGGGCGGGGCTGAACCCAGCGCTGGAGGAGGTGGGGGGAGGGCACAGCTCCTTCCACCCACCTGCCCTGGCCACCGGAAGTACTCCCGCCACACAGGGTGCTCGCCCGCATTCTTCTACCTCAGGTCTGTTCCCTCCTCTCCACAGCGGTCCCTCGCACCCGCCCGCTCCTGCCTCGTGTGCGTCGCAGCGAGCCCGTCACTGGAGTTGCTGCCATTGCTTGCTTTTTGTTACTGCCCCCCGCCCCTCGTGTGCGTCGCAGACAGCCCGTCACTGGAGTTGCCGCCATTGCTTGCTTTTTGTTACTTTCCCCCCACCCCCCCCACTAGTGTTTTTGAAAAGCATAATTATGGTTTATAAAGCATAGTTTAAATATACATGGTTTTGAAAACATAGTTGTAGTATGTTACCATTTTCAGTCCTGTGGTTTTTTTTCACTCAACATTTGTGCATATCCTAAGCATTTCTCTTATTGCTGCATCGTTTTAAAAAACATCATACTACTGCCTTCATAATATGCCATAGAATACATACATGTGCCATAATTCACCAGATCCTGCCTTTCTTGTTAGATCTTTAATTTACCCCACTCTAATTTTTTTGTGTAATAAAAAAAATGCTGCAAAGAACATCTTTGCACATATGTTTCTCCATATTTTGGTTTGTTTCTTTGGGCTGCGTGCCCGGAAATGGAGTTCCTGAGAAGAAGTATAGGAATTTTAAAATGGCTCTTCAGAGCATCACACTACCTCAGAAGAACTGCAATAATTTGAAATACCATGGGTAATGAATAACCCTACCAGGCTCATTTAATAGGAGAAACAAACAAAACCGGCAGCTCACTGTTATTTTAATTTGTACTTACCTGATACTTTTTTAGAGTGAATATTTTCCTTTTTTAATTGAACCTCTCCTGCATTTTAAGTTCTGTTTTTATTTCTTTTTTAAGATCCTTTAAGAATTAATTAAAATTTTTTTTATAAATTAAGCTTTTGTCATATGTTCTAAATTTCTTATTTTTATGTTGCTTGTTTTTAATTTATATTTTAGCCTATTGAAGTTATAACTTGTTTTTGTTTTTGTAGTTAAATTTTAATATTTTCTTTCATAATTTTGTCTTTTTCTCTTAAACCTGGAATGGTCATCCTCCCTTTCAGGGCTTTGCCACATACATAATTTTTTTTGGAGGCTAAAAGGGATTGATTTGTTATATTTAAGCTGATAATCCATCTGGTATTTATTTTGGGTTATAATTTATTTTAGGTGGAGATATACATTGATGGTTTTCCAAGTTAGTACTTTTTTCACTTGCTGACATGATTCCTCTTTCATCATGTGTTAAATTCCTATATGTAATAGAGCGTATTTCCAGACTATCTATTCTTTTCCACACACTAGTGTGTCTCTTATTACTCTGGTTTTGCACTGTTTTAATAACTGAAGCATAATAGTAAGTAAGGTATAAAATCTAGGACAGTTAGGTCTTCTACATTACTCTTAATTTTCATAATTATCTTTAATAGGCTGACTGTTTATCAGATGAAATTAGAATTATTTTTTCAAGTCCTTCCAAAACATCAATGAAATATCAATTTGAAATATGTTATTTTAGTCTGCTTATCCAGAATATACTTTGCCTGTCCTATTATTTGTCAAGTTTTCATATATCTTCTAGTAAATACTTTTAGAGTTTTATCTGGGTCACAGAGTTTTCATTAAAACTATTTTTAAGTGTTTTGTAATTTTTTATTCTATTGTGAACATACCTTTTTCTTCCACTGTATTTTCAGGTGGTTATTGCTAGTACATAAGAATATTTTGGATTCAGTTGTGGTTATGCTGAAATCTTTTATTTATTCTTAGTTTTTCAGCGTTTCCCTATGCCATTATTTTGTCTATAATGATAGCTTTTGTCTCTTTCTTGCTAATATTTTTACTTCTTACATTGTCCAGAACTCCTAAAAAATATTAAATCATGATGTTGGTAGGGGCATTTTTGTTCTGTTCCTGATTGTAGCAGACACATAGTTCAATTACATATAATACTGGATATGTAGGCTATTGTTTAAAGCAGATGCTTTTTTATCCTGTTAAGGAATTACTCTTGAATTTTAAAACGTATGTGGTAGGAAACAGTTTGAGATCATTATATATTTGCTCTTACTTCCTAATTTAGAAACATCTTTGCATCTGTGAGGAAAATGCTGCTTTTTGTGTAGTTTGCTTATGACTGTTATGGACTCTTGAATTTTGTTTGCTTGTATTTTAGTTAGGATCTTTGCTCTATAAATCATAAATAGTGAAATTGCTCTGGAACAGTAGTTCTCACCCTAGGCTTGCACATTGTAATCACTTGGGGAGCTTTAAAATCACTGATACCTGTGCCTGACCTGAGGGATTCTGATTTCATTGTGTGTGGGTGTGTATAGGTGTGGATGTGGCCCAAACATCACGAGTTTATAAAGCTCTACAGGTGATTCTAATGTGAAGCCAGGGTGAAAACTATTGCTCCATAGTTTTCTTTCTTTTTTTTTTTTTTTGATACCTTGTGTATTAGGCATTGGAATTCACCTTTATAGCTTTCCATCTTTTTTGGTATCCTGGGGGAGTTATATAAAGTGGTGCTTTTCTTTCCCTTGAAAGCTTGAAAGAATCTATTAGTAAATCATCCTGGTTGGAGCCTTTGTTGGGGCAATACTTTGGTAATTTTTTTACTTCTTACTTGGTTATTAGTTTATTCATTGTGTTTTGATACTTCACAGTTCTTAAAGAAAATCACTTATTTAATTGTGGTTTTAAAATTTATGTTCATAAAAGCTTGAATAATTTATTATAATAAGATAATTTACATCTTATAATTTATTACATTTCTATGTCGTGCACTATCTCGTTTCTGATTTTGTTTATTTACATTCTTTGATTATCTTTGCTAGTGCAGGGGAGCAAAATTTGCCACCCCAAATAGTGTCTCTTAGGCATGTGGATTATCCTGAGCTGAAAACAGTCAAGGCCCAAAAGACTAAGGAAGAGCCTTTGACTTTCTCCCTAACTGCCTAAAAGAATTTAGATACAGGACCTGTTCCATGAAGGGAGACGGGGAGGCACCTAGCAAAGTGTCGGTTAAAATTCCTCTCTTTCTCCCATTGCTTCTGTATGGCCCAGCAAACGTTTGTTTACCAAACATTTGCTTTTTTTCATCTTCTTGTGAATTGCCTTCCTCCCCTTTGAAGTCGCAACCCGTACCCACTTCCCCTTCTCTCAGATGGCATATAAGCTTCAATTGCCTAACTTGTCTTTGGGCTTCATATTCTTATGGAGCCCCTATACTACATAATGAAATTTGGTTTTTCTCCTGTTAATCTGTCTCACGTCAGTTTAATTCAGTTAGACCAGTCAGAAGAACCTAGAAGGGTAGAGGAAAGTTTTTTCCCTCCCCAATGCTAGAATCTTACTTATTTTATTTATTAATAAAAACTCTTGAATTTATTTATTGCAGTTGTTTTTCTCCTTTCAAATTTATCCATTTGTGCTTTTATCCTTTTTGCTTTAGACTTGTTTTCCTTATGACAAATTTTTGCACTTCCAAAACTTTTTGTTCAATCCATTGCTCACTGTGACTGCATTTCAGAATTACTTCTGGAGCTTTAAAAAAAATACTAATGCCCCTCTTAACTGCCTCCAAGATTCCTGTTTAATTTATTTAGGCTTGGGTATGTTTTTTTTTTGTTTTTTAAGTTCCTAATGTGAAGCCGAGAAGGCTGAGAATCACTGAGTTAGTACATTTACCTGCGTCGGCTGTCTTTAACTCTAAATTCTCATATGTTATAATCTAAATCCAGTAATATACCCAAGAGTACAGATTTGCTTGTATCTTATAGGTTTGTACCTCTTTAAATTTTATTAAATTCTCTACTTATTTTTTGTATTTTAAAATTTGCTCTCCTCACAGTAACTATTAGGGGTGACAATATTTGTTTATAGTTACATGATACATTTTTAGTTGTATTGTTTGTGATTGATGGCTATGATTTCTGTAGTTTAAATTTATTAAAAAATTTTTTGTGTGTTTGAATTAGCCTATGTAGGGAAGGAAAATAATTTTCCTTTTACCCTTCTAGGTTTTTGGCTGAGATGCCCCCTGTAATGAAAGACAGCTTAACAGGAGAAAAACAAACAAGTTTAATAGCATGTTTACCTCCTGTATACATGGGAGATACCAGGAAAACTGAGTAACTTTCCCAAATATCCCAAGCCACCACCTTAAATACTAGTTCCAGCTAAAGGCAAAAGATGTTCGGGGTATGGGGAGCCAGTTATGGGAGGTTATCAGGCAAAGCACAATAAAGGTCGGTACAGTTATGCAGATTTAAGTTCATGCTTTCTCCATTGATGCATTTCTAGAGATATAGTTATCTTCCTTTTTCTGGCACAGAGAGGGAGAAACCCTTACCAATGGAGATTTCCATTAAAAATGTAAAAGTCTCTTACAAAAGGATAACTTTTACTCACATTTCAGAGCTTCTCCTTTCTCAGCTGTTTCTTAAAAATGATCAGCTCGAGATAATTCTTATACCAAAGAAGCATATTTTGGGGTGTTATATTGTGCTGCCCTTCACATATGATAATAATTCTGAGATTCCATAGTCATAAGAGAAACCATTGATTTAATAACACCTTGGGGACTTCCCTGGCAGTCCAGTGGTTAAGACTTCGCCTTCCAATGCAGGGGGTGCAGGTTCGTTCCCTGGTCGGGGAGCTAAGATCCCACATGCCTCATGGCCAGAAAACCAAAACATAAAACAGAAGCAGTATTGTAACAAATTCAATAAAGAGTTTAAAAATGGTTCACATCAAAAAACAATAATAATAACATCTTTTTCCAGAAGAATAAACAACACTGCATTAGATGTACACAAATTTTTATTGTCTACTAACTAACCTATGATAGCATGCATTTATCCTTACTATTATGTACCTTCTTCTTTAGTACCTCGCAATTTAAATCTGAGCCTTTTTCATTAAATAGAACATAAACATTTTAAACTTAGACTTATGGTGTTGATCTCTTTATAAAATGTTGAGCTTTATTGAACATTACTGGTGCTTCTTTCTTTCCTAACAGCTTCTCTAGGAATTCAGCTGTAAGCTTTTGACACTCAGATGTTTGGTTCCTGAGTAATAGTCTTTATGACTCATGCATTGGTCATACCAGCTTCACGATCTTTTAAAATTCTGTGATTTATTCTGAGAGATTAGACTTTTGTTTTTGCCTTATGATTGCATTGCCTAGCACACGATGGACAATCTTCTAGCATTTTTATGTCAATGCTACATCAGACAGTAACATTTTGAAAACATTTTAAGTGAAAATTAGGATTCCAAATTGATGTTAAAATCCAGCTATTTGGGATATGCAGTGCAAAGCAGAGAACTCAGTTGACGTGAAAACAGAACTAACTCCTTCCCCACAAGGCTAAATTTACACCTTACATCAAGTTACATCTATGTTCCTCGTTAAAATGCATTCCTGACTGCTTTGAGTTTCTTTTGGCTTTACATGTAAGAAGAATCTGATTTCAGAAATATTAACATTAAATTTTTTTCCATTATATGAGGAAATATCTAGTATTTAAAGCTAATTGATTTCAGATTTTATATCCTCTTGGCTAGCATCAAAAATCTGAATGCCTTGGGGATCAGGCAGGTAACCTCATATAATACAAGGCTTGTAGAGGCCTGTGGGGAATGGAAGATCACACAACCTGCCAAATGACATTTACATTCCGTTTTCAAGAAAATTACAGCCAATTACATCCTTTAGGACCTTATTTATCTAGTCTCTGCTTGACATCATAAATTATGATGAAACCTTGTATCATAATTATGTTTCTATAAATTTTCATTTCTCTCAGTTTTTATTTTAGATTGTTCTCTCTGGATTCTCTGGTACATCAAGTTCCATTGCAATTAGGTCTTTCACCTTTGTGAGATCACTTTTAATCTACTTGGTATCTCTTCCCTCAAATGCCATTTTGCTACATTTTACAGTTTCCTCTCCCTCTTCTTTTTCTATCTTTCCATCTCTACTGCTCTGACTTGCTCTCTACCTTTCACGCTGGAGTTCATCAGCCCTGTATTCTCAGGGGACCAGAACATGAAATATCAGTCTGTCCCTCGTCTAGAAATATTGAAGTCCAACCTGAAATCATGTCTTTCTTTTTGTTTCCACTGAGCATCGTTTATTCTCTTTCAGTGCATCATTTGCTTGATAAATATTTAATGATTATATGCTTGACGATATTGTCAGCTGATCTCTGGCCGTTTGGTCATGCACAAATTTATACCAGTAGCATTCACTACATGGAGGTAGGTGGGGTATGAACAGTCTCTCTACACTTTCCTACCCAATTACAAAGAAAAAAAATTCCAGATTGAATATTACTGTAGGAGCAGAAAACTTTTCCCTTCTTCCCTTTTAGATTCTTTCTCTGGAGTAATAGTTAAATTGACATAATACAGATTAATGGACGAAAAGGAAATTTTGTACATATCGGAGCCCCATAAAAATATGAGACTCTTTGGCAGTCGGGTACTTGAGGCGTATATACCATCCTGAGCTAAGTAGATGGGGGGTAGAGGTCTGGGGCTTCAAAGATCATTCACAGGAAAATGAGAAGAGCAAGTGTTTGGTAAACAAATGTTTGCCGTGCCATGCTGGATAAGGCTTTCTGATATAAATAAGTTTTCTCTGGTAATAGCTCTCTTCCTGGTGCAGGTTTCGTGTCTAAGTTCTTTTAGGCAGTTAAGGGAGAGGTAAAAAGTTCTTCCTGGGTCTGCTAGGCTCTGTCTTCAGCTCAAAATAATCCACATTCTAAAGTGGCACCTTCTAGGGTGGCATATTTTGCTCTTCCTCACTACCTCTACTGAAAGCTTGATGGAACCCCAGCTCTCTTGTCCTTTTAGGTGTTCCAACAACATCTTTTTCCCCCCTACTTTAAAAAAATTGAGACAGTATTCATATAACATAACGTTTACTATTTTAGTGTTCAATATAATTCGGCATCCCACATCTTTTTTTAAAAATTGAGGTAAAATTTACATAACAAAATTAACCCTTAGGCATTTTAAAGCGTGCAGTTCAGTGGCATTTAATATGTTCACAGTGTTGTACAACCATCACCTCTATTTAGTTCCAAGACATTTTCATCACCCCAGAAGGAAACCCTGTACCCATCCAACAGCATCTTACCGGAAATGTTCACTCAACACAAATATGACAACATTCTAGTAGTGAGTTTAGCTAACTTTCTAACTGGAATCAGGCCGGATAAATTCCCCAAGAAAGCAGCTGAGCATAGGACCGTTTTGGAATGAAGACAAAGGTGC
Source organism: Neophocaena asiaeorientalis asiaeorientalis (assembly GCF_003031525.2). NCBI lineage: Eukaryota > Metazoa > Chordata > Mammalia > Artiodactyla > Phocoenidae > Neophocaena > Neophocaena asiaeorientalis. The sequence continues at coordinate 453,757 of NW_020185323.1, forward strand.
CATTTTGAAGGTATAGGTCTCTGGGCTCACTAGATTCCTAGAACCTGTTCTGGTAAAGACAGTGGCTGGTCAATATTTGTAACTTATCCATTCATTTTGAATACAGTTATTTCACTAGCTAAAACTCATTTCTAATATTCTTTTTTTTTTTTTTTTGCGGTACGCAGGCCTCTCACTGTTGTGGCCTCTCCCGTTGCGGAGCACAGGCTCCGGACGCGCAGGCTCAGCAGCCATGGCTCACGGGCCCAGCCGCTCCGCGGCATGTGGGATCTTCCCAGACCGGGGCACGAACCCGTGTCCCCTGCATCGGCAGGCGGACTCTCAACCACTGCGCCACCAAGGAAGCCCTAATTACCATATTCTTTATGGTAATTAGCAAAACCTCTTCTGTTGATCAGAGATAAACTACTGAGGCATTTTGTCAGCCACTTCTGAAGCATGGGCTTCTGATAGAAATTTGCCAAACAGTCCTGGAGCATATATTCCTAATTAGGGTAACTGACCACCCCTAGAGGTTAGATTGTGCCTAACAGCCTCACTCACATATATATTGTCTATGTTGAATTAACTTGGTGTTACAACAGATGTACACTTAACTTTTGCAACTTTAATTATAAAAATTGAACAAAAATGAGAGCAAAGGAAGTATTAAAATGGAGCTCTGAAGGAGCCTGTGCCCCAGGCCAAGCTTGAAATGGTAGCCTGAATCTACTGTTCCTTCAATTGTCCTCAATTACCACGTCTTTCTTAGTGTGTGTAAGCAGGTCGTTGTGTTGAGGGTGATTCTAATGGTGAAAGGTATGTATTATTCATACAACATGGCACCTAAACCTAAGGAAGCTATTTCAACTGGTCTTCAACTGAAGAGGCAGTCAGTCTTCTGCTTCAACATGGGAGAAAAACAGGCTGTGTTGTACTTCCTGAGAGGCACAGTTTTCCAAAGTAGTTAAGGAATTTTCAAGGGTATTTTTTACTCTCTCTGATTTTTATTGTAACTACTTTAGAATCCACCTCTCCTACCCATGTCTACCCCCCACCCGCACCCCGACACACACAATAAGATGAGGCTGGGTCTAGCATTGAGCTAGGCTCTTTGAGGTTCCTGAAGAAGTGTAGGGTGGGGTCTCCAGTGCATTGGAAGAATTTCAGCTCCGCCTGTTTGAATTGCCTCAAGGCAAGCAATCAGCAGGACCAGAGATGAGAATAATTTTATCCTAGAACCAAGGTAGCTTTGTGGTATTTTTAATGAGAAAAAAATGCCAAACTTATATTCGTCTTGTGGGAAAGAATATTATTTTGTCTGTAACACATACATATGGAATCCCACTGTGAAATTCCAAAGACAGACGCTAGTTCACTTTATGGTGGAGCTGAATGATGGATTTATTGCTTGAATATCATTTCCTCATTCTAACCAGACAGTGATGAAAATATAAAATAATCTTTATATACTGTAACCTAGAGTGTATATCCATTCTCATAGCTGATGTGTAGAATGTCTTCTTGCAAAAATTTCCTCAAATTTTTTCTTTACGTTAACAAAAACTATACAGGCAGTAGCTTTATTGATTTTAAGTTCGCTGAATTTTTTTCATTTCTTAGTTTCTAATTATGATTCCAACAGGTATTATCTTTTGATGCCTATTTAGAAGATGAAGTGCCTGATAAAATTCAAGAAAACTATAGAATAAGATGCTATAAAATCTACTTCTACCTTGAAGATGACACAATTCAAGTAAATGAACCAGCACTGAAAAATAACGGACTGCCTCAAAGTATCTATTTAAAGCAGAGTTATGGTTCTTTCACTTCTAACTACTGCCTTTATATACTATCTTTCTCTCGCTTTTTAAAAGACCCCATGCTACTGCGTAGGTATCTAACTTGTTGGCAAATGGTGAATGTAAACATGCTGATAGCTTGTAGTTATTGATGCTGACTTACCAGCTTTCTACCCTCCTCACCTCAACACTGGCCATTTCACTCACTCTTCTGTGTTATCCCTGTATCTTTCACATGCTGCTCTAGTATGAGCAAACTCTCCTGTGTCTTTGACTTTTTTCTTCAAACTCTTTTTTGTCTTTTTGCTATGACCACATTACTTCCTTCATAACACCCTCAGGGGTAGAGGGAAGACTGGTCTCCACTGCCACTTCCAGATTGGGCTTCTCTCTCCTTTCTTGAATTCACTGCTGTTTGCTTCAACCACTCTCTCTTCATCTTCATACCTATTAACTACAGACTTTCATAGTGCTTCAAGAGAAGGCCATTGCTCCTTCGCCCCACGTATGCCAGTCATCTTTACCCATACTGCACTTCAGCCAGACAAGAGTTAGCTCTGCAACGTGGCCAGTGGAGAAGCTAATCCTAGGTTGCATTAGTAGAAGCATGGCAGAGGTCAAGGGAGGTAATCGATTTCTTCTGTGTGTGCTGTAAGTCCTTTACTTTGGACAATGCCAAGTTCCGGATGCCTTCAAGGGACAGCAACCATGTTGGTGAAAGGACTGAAAATTTATCATGTGTAAGGGAGAATAGTGAAAAGGGATATTTGTCTGTAAAGGGAAGACTCAGATGTGCCTGAAAAATGTCTTAAGGAATCTAAAGGGCTGTCACGTGGGGGAGGGGTGACCTAATTTTCTGTATCCTCAAGGACAGGACCTAGGGGGTCAGACCTCAGGTCAGTAAGAGGAATAATTTTTTGGCAGAGAGGTTCACATACTTAGGACAAGGTACAAGTGGGTGGAAGGACCACCCTGCCTGAATCCTGGGGTAGGCAATGGTCCTCTCTCTCTTTTTCCATTGCATCAGGCTTTTCTGACAATAGTATGGTTTGGAGACCAGAGTTAAAGTTCAAGGAAGACCACAGACAGAAGGGACCTTAGGCTAATGGCACACACTTACTCTGTTGGAAAGATGTAGGGACAAGTGGGCCTGGCCACAGCTGTAGCTTGCCAGTCGGCCTGCTGAATAGTCATGGGTTTTATTTGTGTTTCTTGGGCAAAGGACACATGGGGCTAGAATGGGTGTCACCAATCAATGAGTGGCCAAATTAAGGCCTCATGAATATTGAGTATCCATGAATATTTAGTGCCTCTTGTATATTTAGTGTATCATGAATATTCAGAGCCCAGGTACCTCATGTATATTTAATACATACTGAAAAGTAGTTGTCTCTTGGTCCTTCCATCCCTTTCTTTCTGTGTTTAACATATACATGCTCTACTTACTATCAAATTATCGTTATTTAACACATCTTATGATTTTCTGCCTATGTTGAATAAACTTTTTGCTTACTAAATACTTATCTGGGCCCAGTGCCTCCATATTGATATACCACAGTGGGTTCCATGGGGGAGAAACAGAGAAGTTTTAGGACCATAGGCCTCTGAGCATAATGTTATGACGAGTCAGTATGCGAAGGACTTCCTTCAGTGCTCATGAGATTGAGATTGTTCTTAGAGCATGGCTTCGTTATGTCTGGATGATTAATTTGGAGCCAGTCAGCATTGTCATGAAGTGTTTGTTGAGTGTCTACTCCATGCTAGGCACTGTGCTGGGTTTTGGGAAAATGGACAAAAGGAATAAGACTCATTATATCCCTATCTCATGGAGCTTGTAGGCAAGCAGGTTGGAGAGGAAAGGGAGCAAGGTGACTAGCCCAGGAGTTTTGCAATTGTTCAGGGTAGAAGTGCTGAGTATCCAAACCAGGACAATGATGGTAGGAAGAGGACATAGGGGAAAGACTGTAGACACATTTGATTGGCAGTTAATAGGCCTTGACCAGCGATTAAATATAGAGAGTGAGGAAGGGGGATATCTAATGATAAGGTACCTACTTTATCATGATCTCATTTAATCACCCCAGTGACCATCTACAGTAGGTTATCATCAGCTTTTACAGAAAGGAAACAGGCTTAGAGAAGTAATTTGCTCCATCTGAATCTTAACCGCTTGTCTCAGAGCTCATGCTGTGGTTGAGAGGATGGTGATGCGTTAGTAGAGCCCAGGAACATGGAGCAAGGAGTGGCATTGGAGTTGGAGCTGGGGTGTGTTTGGGTCATGAGGCTTTTCAAGTTGTGTTGGAACATCTGTATGGTGTTGCCCACAAGGCAGGTAGAACCTTAGGATGTGTTCTCAGGAAAGAAGTCGACACTGGAGTTGTGGATTGGGAATCAGGGGTGCCCAGATCATGAGCAGAATCAGGCTGTTGTACCACGTTGGGAGAGAGCCACTGTTGAGGTGGTGGAAAGAGGAAGAAGATTTGCTTTAGTGTTGTGCTTGGTTTTACTGGTGGGAGGAGCAGGTGAGGATTGGTATGGGGAGGCAATATGAACTGTCCTCATGATTCTTTGTGTTCCAGCTGATACAATATCTACTCCCTGGCTTTTATTTGGAGAATTTGTGGCTTAATGATAAATCTTTTAGGAAATATGGAAATGCTTTGATATTTAAGAAAAGATTTTCACTTTTAAAGTTGGAACTTTAAAGTTAAAGTTAAAAACTTTTAAAGTTGGAAATGTGATATTTTATTTTGTAAAGGGACAAGAGGTCTTTATACTTTTAAAAAAAGTTTTTATTGGAGTCTAGTTGATTTACAATGTTGTGTTAGTTTCAGGTATACAGCAAAGTGAATCAGTTATACATATACATATATCCACTCTTTTGTAGATTCTTTTCCCATGTAGGTCATTATGGAGTATTGAGTAGAGTTCCCTGTGCTGTCCTTATTAGTTATCTCTTTTATATATAGTAGTGTGTATATGTCAATCCCAATCTCCCAATTTATCCCTTCCCCCCCTTTCCCCGCTGCTAACCATAAGATTGTTTTCTATATCTGTGACTCTATTTCTGTTTTGTAAATAAGTTCATTTGTACCATTTTTTAAGATTCCACATATAAGCAGTATCATATGATATTTGTAGGTCTTTATACTCTTTAGGGTCATTTTAAACATATATAATGTAGTTTTTAAGTATTGACAGTAATGTATTAGAAAATGTTTAAAGAATTATTTCAAAACATTAAGAAAATTGACAACTTTTAATTTCTATGAACATCTGTTTTGCCTAAGTGCATTTGTTTAGGTAAGTGACATTACTGCTTTAGCAAAAAAATATTTTTTTATACATTTTCACTTAAATGCTTTACTCTGATATTCCCTAACTAAGCTTTGCTTATTTTTTGTTTTGTTTTGTTTTGTTTTGTTTTTTTGCGGTACGCGGGCCTCTCACTGTTGTGGCCTCTCCCGTTGCGGAGCACAGGCTCCGGATGCGCAGGCTCAGCGGCCATGGCTCACGGGCCCAGCCGCTCCGCGGCACGTGGGATCTTCCCAGACCGGGGCACGAACCCACGTCCCCTGCATCGGCAGGCGGACTCTCAACCACTGCGCCACCAGGGAAGCCCAGCTTTGCTTGTTTTTTGATTACCTTCCCCACATGACATCAGATTTACACAAGTGATGGACTGGAGGTCATACGACATCCTGAACCTGCATTAGTGACTTGCATTATGTTTTTATTTTTATTACTTTTAAGGCAAAAGTTCATATTCCTGTAGCTCACTGGCCCCTGTCCAGTGAATCTTAGTTTTATTAAACTCCAAGAAGAAAAATGAAATACCTCCTCTATGAGGATCTTGGAAAGGCTTTTATTAAGACTTCTCGATTCTTTCAGCCTCTTGATTTCAAATCTCACATAGGCAGATTCCAAAGGCAGATTGAAGATAGTTATAATGATTTACTTGAAAATAATTTTTATGTAAGTAGGAGGGAATGTTATTCATAAAGACTCAGGGGGAAAAAAACCTTAGGAGAAGACAATTTTAAAGTCTCTTTTGAAATTTTCAGAATTTCTGATGGGCTCGCTCTGATCAGGACATTTCCTTGAGTGAGACACAGCTCAGGGGGTATGTACAGAATACATTAGTAATCACGATATGTAATGAGACTGAAATTTGTCAGCAGAGTGGAGATACTTGGCAGGCTCTAGCAGTTCCTGTGGAAAGCAAACACAAATAACCACTCTACCATCAAGTTTTGTTTAGAGAGAAACCGGTCTCTCTTGAAATATTAATTAATTAATTAATATGAGGATTCTTGTTAAGGAAGGTCTGTTAGGACAGAGGAAACTTTGGAAGTTCATTGAAATGCCTTCTTCAGGCTTTCCTAAATTAAACGATTGGGAAAAAAGAAATGAGCTTACTGAGCCAGGGGCTCAGACCTCATTGGGATGGGGACACTCAGTTGTGTCTTGAGTGGCCTGGGACTGCTTTTCATGTGCCTGTGGGCCCTCAGAAGGGGTTGGGGTCACATTTAGGTGCTGGGCACTGATGGCGCTCCTGTTACTTCCATAGGGTTTTGATATTTTCCCAATGAACTGGAAGGTCAGATGCACCTGTTTTTTGTTTTTTGTTGTTTTTGTAGAGCTGACCATTCAGAAATTAGTGCACCTGGATGAATTATAGCCTCCCTTCTTAGTTGCCTCTCCTATCATGTAATTTTTTTAGGGAGGGGGAGTTTGGAATAAGCCAGAAATAAAAGAGGCATCCCTTAGCGTGGTGCCAAAATAGGCATTCAGTTCTGTGTAGCTTCTCATCAGAACAACATATTCACGAATCCTTGTTGGCAGAGAGATATATGTGTGTGAAAAGTCAAGTCACTGATGTATGTCGAGGCTTGCTTTCATTTCTTGCCAGGACATCATTCTCTTTTGGGTTAGATGTGTTATATTCATAGAATTTGTTGCTGTTCTACTGGAATATAGTTAAAACGATGTTATGCCAAGCCAGGAATGTCAGAGGTTAATCCTAGTAGTTTACCTCCGATTGTCTAACAGAACAACTGTTTGTCAAATGCTGCCAAGTCCCAACTAAGCTATACTAAAGAAAGGATAACCGTTAGAAACATGCCATGATTTTCTGGTAAGGTCTGTACCAGTTGTTCTCAGTGGAGAGCAATCATCAGAATCTCCTGGCCCACCCGCAGAATTTCTGATTCTGTAGGCCTGGGGTCAAGAAATGGCTTCTGGGACTTCCCTGGCAGTCCAGTGGTTAAGACTCCATGCTCCCAATGCAGGGGGCCTGGATTTGATCCCTGGTCAGGGAACTAAGATCCCACATGCTGCGTGGTGCGGCCAAACAAAAAAAAAAAAAGGAAGGAAGAAAGAAAAAGAAATGGCTTCTACTTGATTTTCAGTGCATCCTTGGTTAAGAATACTGATCTCCACTAGTGACTTGTTTTGGCCCCTCAACGGGGTAGTATTTCATATATATATAATCACAAAGTAGAAGTCATTTATTTATATTGGGCATATGCTATATCTAATAAGTATGCATCCCATAAAGTGGAATTGTGGGATGGTAGTAGAGTTACCAGATAAAATACAGGATACCTGGTTAAATTTGAAGTTCTTAGTATAACTGTGCCCCAACTATGACACGGGACATACTTATACTAAAAAGTATTCATTGTTTATCTGGAATTCAAATTTAACCAGGCATCTCGCTTTTCAGTTCGGTAAATCTGGCAACCCCAGAGGGTGGACTTTGCGGAGAGAACTGTCGCTGAATGGAGCAGAGTGGAGTATAGGAGTGGAGGTAAGTCACTGTGAAGATAGGTGCTTGGTGCATGATGGCTGCTCAGTAAATTTGATGAAGAAAGGAAGAAAAAGGGAGGGAGGAAAAAAGGAAAGGAATATGACAGACAATGTCCATAACACGGTGTAGTCATCATGAATGCTATGAGGTACTTTGAGGGATCAGAGGAGGAAATGCCAGTATCCATTAGAGAATAAGGCATTTGAGTGGTACCTCAAAAGTTCCTCCAGATAAAGTTGGAAGAGGTAGGCACATTAGTCAAAAGGAGCAGCATGAGGTAAAGAGGTAGGAAAGTGGTGAGGCGAGGAGTTGGGAGGTACTGGGAGCAGATCATAGAGTGTATAAGGAAAACTAGGCAAGAAGGTGGTAGTGCAAGAGCAAGAGGACAGAATACCCAACAGGCTGTCATTTGGGGCTCATTCAGTGGGTAGGGGGAGATGCATAGGATTATTGTTTCTTACTGTGATCAGAGATATGGAATTCAAAAATTTTTATTCTTTTGCTGCAAGGCAAGTGTCAAGTTAGCTATATTTAAAAAGTTATTCTCATTAAATCAAACTCCACAAAGATGACATTTTATAAAACTAGAAATGGAATAGTAATTTTAGTGAAGGAATTATAGTGAGCATAAGAGGAAAAGATACTCTATCACGGCTGATCACAGTGAATGGTCTTAGTATTTTTAGTATACACATGATGACAAGTGGCAATTCCACTCGTATATTCATTCACCTAAGAAATACCTGCCTCTAGACTTGGATGTACCCTAGGTCTGCAGTGTTACTAAAATGAACTAAACATACTTAAGACAGAAGTAAGAGGTTGGACTCTTAATTCTTGAAGGTGAATTCCTAAAAACTAAATTTAGTGGTATGAGCAAAGATCTAAAGCAATTCCGAACTGAATGAAATGAAAACGCATTAAACATAAATGGATATATCATCATTTTGATCTAAACCACAGGGGAGTGTTAGAAAGTTAAAGCTTGCAGAGTATAATCAGATAGCAGGGCCTTGAAAAAGAAAGAGAGATGAGAAATATGAAGATAAAGAAGAGCTTAAAAGCAGACACCTGATGCCTGGACATCTGCCCAAATTGTCTTTATGGACCAATTAAGAAGATAAATATCTGAACATTTCAAGGGCAGATATAGTGCTCTTGTTATTGTTTTTCCATTTTGTAATGTTATTTTTATTTATATATCTTGATGGTCTTGGGTGCTCTTCAATGTGTGCCAGAGACATGGCATCCTGCATATTTCTTTGATATTCCAGAACAAACTTCTGCTGGTGGAGTTTCTGCCACTTATCATGGAAAACTATAAGCATACAAATACCAATAAATAGACATTTTAATTCCCAAAGGGCACAGTTGAGAGGTCCCACAGATGTATTTTTGAAAACTCTCATGTGTAACTACATTTCAAATGTCCACGTTACTTTTCTGATTAACATGGGATTGTGACTTTGGATTTCTCGTTATTAAAATTTTCTTGTTTAGTGTTAGACCTGCCTTCTCTTTCCAATCCATGAATGGTCAGGACTCTCTTCTGTTACCACAAAGAACTTCCCTGGCCTCTTCTGAGAACCATCTAGTGAGAGGAGTGTGGGACCTAAGATAAGGAAGAGTGTGGACGTTGCAGATATGCAGGCTCCTGGGGGGGCGGGGACAGGTGACAGTGGTGTTGACCCTGGCGGGGGATTGCTGCCGCTGGCAAGTGGGCCCTCTCCAGAAATTTACTCTTAGAGAAGAGAGAGGCTGTTCTTTTGGAAGAGCAGCTCCATCATCTCTGTTTCACGGTATCTGGCCGCTCTTCTCCCCATTTCTATCCTGTTTTGCCTAAGACACTCCCTCCCCTCCTTCACTTAAGTAATTTGTGGCTGTCATACAGTGAGATACAGTTCAGTGCAAACTGTGGAAAGTAATGGTATTTACTTAGAGCTTGAAAACCCCAGGTTCGAGATCTTTTTCTGCTATTCGTGAGTGCATGACCTTGGGCACGTCACTTAACCATCCTGAGCTTTGGTTTTCTCATCCATAAACTGAATATTTGTATTTCATGCATTATCTGCCTGGTGGGATTATTGAAGATTAAATGAGAAAAATATATGAAAGCATATCCTAGGGCTATGATGATGATTGTGATGACTACTATTTAAAAGCTCAGTGGGTGGGCCAGTTCTTCCCACCTAGAAAAATATAGGATTTCTATTTGAAGTCTCACTGAACAGAAATCAGCACTAATTTGCTTATTTGAATTTTTATAGTGAAGTACAAATGCAAGATAGATGGAATTCCTAAAGAAGCTCTTGGCTGTTGAATAAATTTCATACATTTAAAAAACTGTCACAATATAAGTTTTTTTATTTTTTATTTTTTTTTGCCATATGTGGGCCTCTCACTGTTGTGGCCTCTCCCGTTGCGGAGCACAGGCTCCGGACGCGCAGGCTCAGCGGCCATGGCCCACGGGCCCAGCCGCTCCGCGGCACGTGGGGTCCTCCCGGACCGGGGCACCCCTGCATCGGCAGGCGGACCCCCCAACCACCGCGCCACCAGGGAAGCCCAGTATAAGTATTTTTAAAGAGATATATAATGGTTCGTGAAAAATACCTGAAATGCCCATGCTTTTATGGGTGTTTAGTATGCAATTTGTTCTAAATGTCTAATCTTGAATGATTAAATAATTTGCATACTGTTTTCAGTGGCATGAATTAAGGGCTAATTGAAGTATAATTTTTTGCCGTAAAATTATATCATCTTTTATGTAGTACATTTTAAAATATTCTAGGCCAGTTCTAATTTTATAGTTTTATTATTTTACTTTAATGTACCGAGTAATTAAAAATTGCTACAAAGAAAAGAAGATGAAAAGGATTTTAGTTAATTTCCCCTCAACAGAGTGAAAAGATGATTAGTAGAATAATGGAACAGAGCTCAACACAGTTCCTGGCACATAAAGATATTCATTAACTATTCCTTAATGAATAAGGAATGAATAATTTCTAAGTATTTCTAGACTTTGGGAAAAGGCACCATTCTCAGTGTTATACAAAATGTGAAGAAGATTGCTTGACATCTTTATACTAAAATGCCTCCATACACAGGTCACACAAGCCAATTTTTCTTGAACCATTAGACCCTCAGTTTGCTCTGCTTGTCTTTTCTCCTTTTGTCTTTGCTCCTGGAGTAGATTCTCAGGCTTAAGTCAGTTTACAGAGGTTGAGAGACAATTCTCCACAGGTATCTTACATTTCTGTGGATCTTGCAAGCAGAGACACTGTCTGCTCTTTGTTCTGGATTATCTTTTCAAGGATGTTTATATAGCACACAGCTTTGGAAGACAAAGATAGTCTCTCCTTCTGGAGCAAAGTGCAGGTTTGCTCACAGCCTTGGAACATAGAGGTGGTATCTCCCTCTAGAACAAAAGGCAGACATGTTTACTGTCCAGTCCAACGAAGTTCATTTCTCCCTCTGAGACAAAAGGGAGGGATGCTTATTGCCCTTATAATAGATTCAGGTTCTCTCATCTCAGGGTTTCTGTCCTATAATGTGTAACCTACTGCATGTGCAGAAGTTACCTGGCCCTTGTTGTGTCACCCTGTGGGAATCGGGGCTCAGGAAACTGGTACAAAAATGCTGATGTTCTGGGTACTGTTATTACTGTGAGTAATAAACTGCCCTTTGTCCCTAACCAAAGCATCTCATGTCTTCTACCAGCATCCATGAAATTGTGGCAGGCTAACTTGCTAGCTTGAAAGTAGGATAAACTCTCAAACCCTAAACACTTCTTGACAACAGGTTTCAGCAGTGCTTGGGTAAGTTGGCTGGTATGGTGTGGTGTAGTTGGTACCTTCATCTAGTTAGCGAGCCTTTTTACCTCCAGTGGCTAGTTGCCATTTGGGTGTACTTGGCAACCCTGAGTCCATATTCTAAAGAGGAGAAGTGAATGGGCATCATAGGGTTGGAAGTAGAAGAGGGGATGGGATCCAGAACCTTTAGCCCAGAGCACTGGTTAAAACTATGAAGCCTCTGATAACTCTCACTTTGGGGGAGTGGATGGGTGGTGGTGGACAGAGTCTATAGAGGAAGAAGGAGGGAGAAGAGGTTGGTAGAGGGAAGAAGATTCCAAGAAGCTTCAAAGCAGCATAAAGTCATTCATGCTTATAGAAGCTGTAAATCATGGTGTCGGCATCTACCATAGTGAAGCTCATTAGATTACTTTTTTCAACCAAGAGTGTGCATTTTTGCGAGTACTCTGCTTTGGGGTCTTAGTTCCTTGCGTACTGTGCTCACATTGAGTGCTAGTGGGTGAAAGTGAGCCATGCTTGTTTTGGGAAAAGACATGATGGTAGTGTCTGGCACATTAGGTCACTCTGTTCATACCCCCTCCTCCTTCCCCCCTGCCCTAGTCTTTATGGTTTACTTTAATAGAGTAAACCCTAGTACCACTTAGGCAACTCTAACAACATGCAAGGCTGGTCAGATTACCCTGGGCCTCAGAAGTCTCAGCTCCCTCTGGCACCCTGAGAGTTTGAACATACTGATGCTACTTCTCCAAGAACCAACCCTTTGCCCGCTTCACTGTGGTGGGAAAGCATCCAGGGTTGTTATAAAGATGTACTGTGACGTCTTTCTGGTGAGCCACCCGATGAAACAATTGTGTTTTATTTCACACCGTAGGAATTTTTATCCGGCGTCATCGGATTTCTCTGCCGCCTCCTGATGAGGATCAGTTTTATACTGTGCATCGTTTTAATATCAACATAGACATTGTCTTTTATGGTCGGACGTTCAAGATTTATGACTGTGATACATTCACAAAAAACTTTTTGAAGAAAATAGGAGTCAGATTAAACCCCCCGGGACAGTGTCCGGAAGATCCTTACCTGAAGACACGGAGAGAGGTAAGTTGATTCATCCATGAACTCTTATCTTCAAGATGAGAGTCCCTTCAAAGTCAGTAAAGGGTATTGGTACTCCTGATGCAGATGTGAAAGAACTTTGGGGGCCTTGGTCACTGGAGTTGTCCTGTTTTCCTCTGGGCTGGAGGGAAGGCTGGGTGTTGGCTTCGGTGCAGGAGATGCTCACTTTCTGCCCCTGCCCCCACTTCTCTCCACGGAGAGTCTCCCTTCCAGGCAGTAGGAGTCTTCAGCGAGCTGCCCGCATGGGATGGTTTCTTAGAGCCCGTGATTGGCTTTGTGGTCACTGACAGTGAAAGAGTTGGGTCCACACTTACCTGGCTTTTCTTTTCCCATTTTAGTTGCCTAACTCTGGGAAAATCTTTGCTCCTCTGCTACCGATTTACTGAACCCTTTGGGTATGCCTTTTTCCTTCTTCCTTGGGACTCCCAGCTCCCTTTATGGTATTTATCAGATGCAGAGGTGTTCAGGAGTGAGGAAGGCCATGATTTCGACATACTCCTATGATGACAGGATGCTTGTTTTCGAAGACTGAGCCCAGCTAGTGTAGGGAGGAAAGAATCAGTGTTAGTAGTGTTACTGTAGTCTTTCCAAAGTTTTTTTAATGATCCCCTGGCCCAAATTTTATGTTTTACAGAGAAATCTGAATACCCAAAAGGGCAAGTGTCATGTGGAAGGTCACATACCTCACCAATCTTCTTGCTGGGCCTTGAACTCAAATCTCTTGCTTCTTATCCTGATTTTCATTATTGTCATTTGTGTCTCTGCTTATTGAAGTATGATTATACACAGGAAAATACACAGAAATTAAGTATACAGTTTGATGGGTCTTAACAAATGCATACACCCATGTAATCCACATCCGAAATCATGGTATAGATTTCCATCCCCCCAGAAAGTTCCCGCGTGCCTTTTTCCAACCTATCCTTCTCCCCACCCAGGGATGAGCACAGTTCTCATTTCTATCCCTATAGATTAGTCTCATTTTTCTTGTTTCTAAAACTTGTAATTAACTTCTTTGCAGAAAGATAACATAAAATTTAGAATAAAAATCTCCTTTGATTCTGCTTTGATCTCTTGTTAAAAGCTGCATGTAGGATCATTCATCTATTCCTGCCTCCTAGCCCCAGCAGAATTACCCTCTCATGCTGTAGGCATACAACCCTCCTGAGAAATATATATTGTTGATCCTGGAATATCTAAGGTGAAATCCCTGTGGCATTATACTTGTGTGTATTGGCATGCAAGGAGATTTATGGTTTGGGTTCATTTCTACTTTTTCCAAATGCCCTAGAAGAAGGAGTCTAGATAAAAACAAAAGTCTTTAGAACCAGAAGAGAGAACCTAAAAGAAATGGATCTATATGATTTACCACCCTTTTCATCTGGCTACACTCATTCACTAACAGCTGGTATTATATGATAGTGATTGTGAATGATGATGCATTATATGAAATACTTAGAACACTGTGTTATTTCATAAGTTTATAAGGAAAAAAATCTTTTGTTCCAGGAATCAGGAATAAATACCAAGAGCAGCCAAGAAATGTCTTAAATAATTTCCTTTCAGATTGGGAGAATCGTTTTAGCATTTATTCCCTCAGGGAGAAAGCTCTTCAATAAATATAGAAATCTGTGGAAAATTAGGAGTTTAATAAGAGGCTTTTATATTGACTTTAATGCATTTACTTCTCCAGTGTTTGCTGCCTTGAAATGTAAAGTTAAAATTAAACAATTTAACTTGAACTGAAAAGAGCCTTGATGGTATATAATCAATAATGCATTTCTTAGAGGCCTTCTAATGCCAAAGAAAGATTTTTCAATCGTTGAAAGTAGAGATCTTGTAATTTCATTTAAATATCAAGGATAAGACTGAAGAGCCTCTGGAAAGGCCATCATGTCTCCCCCACTGTCTTGGGATAAGTCTGTACCTCGACTGCCCTGGACAGATACAAAATTTTGAGAACTTACAAGTAAGATTACATAACCCGATGTGGGACTACATCTCCCTTGCTAGTGAGCACTTCCTTATATAACCATCCTATTAGGCTACAGTAGATAGAATGGGAGCGGTTTGCTCCAAGACAGGGCTGAGACTCTGCAAATAGAGGAGTTGGGCTGAGAAGACTGCCGAGCTAGTGCTTCCTGATTTGGGGGCCAGAGCCCGCGCAGTAGTTCTGTACAGATTGGGAAGTTCTCCATTTGCTCTGCTCCTGTTTCCATGGCCTTTCAGATCTTCACTATCTAAAGCTTTTGAGCAAAATAAAACTGTGAATATATTTCTTCTCTTTTACCTTCACAAAAATCTTTGGATGAGTAAGAAGCATATACGGATATGAATTTTCAGTGAAAAGAATTTTTTGGTTGAAATATAATTAACATAGACTTGGATGTACAAATCTTAAGCATACCCATTGACAAGTTTTTAAAAATGTATACAATTTAGTAACCAACAGGAAAATCAAGATAGAGAATATTTCCATCACCCCAGAGAGTTCCCTTGTCCCCCTTTCCAGTCAGTCCTCTCCCCATAGGCAATAACTGTTCTAATTTCTGTCACCATATATTAGTTTTGTCTGTTCTTAAACAAGAATTTTAAGTCTTTGAGAAAAGTCAGTTTTCAAAAACATTATAGAAGTATATTTTAGTGTGTTAAAATAATAACGAAAGGCTTCCTAATACTTGATTGTCTGTATTTCTAAGGTTGAAACTGGTTATATATGTATATCATGTATGTTGTTAGTTGAAATTTTAAAAAATGTCACTGAATAGTCTATAGAAAAGATACCTTTATATTCTTTGATTGCTTGCACCCCAGAAGCAACTATGGAAAAACTTCCACTCTCATTAACCTTTTCTCCATTGGCAGAAGCTAGACTGCATGGAGCCCTTACGTCCCTATGAGTCCTTTGACACTCTGAAACAGTTCCTTGAGTGTGATAGGAAGGTTTTGCGTTTCTTCTGCCTGTGGGACGACTCAGGCTCAGTGTTTGGGGACCATAGAGAACTCATCCTGCATTACTTTCTGTCTGATAAAACCATCGAAATCAAAGGAGTATTGCCACATAACTCAGGAAGAGATGCTACGTCATTGTTCCTCCAGAGGAGAAAGGTGCCTAAGGTGAGCAATGGACTGCTTTCCGAGTTTGCTTGTGGGCTGAAGACTCTAGTCACTCAGTGTCTGGAATGTCATGTGGTATGACTGTGTGGTGACAAGTCACCATGTATTAGTGCAAGTGTTTAGAAAACTTTCACTTTGTGCCCTCTATTAATGTACATCTATGAAAGTAATACAGAGGATATGACAAATTGGAGTTGGAATATTCAGGGCTTGAGGCAAGTAAAGGAAAAATGTCAAATGCAAGAGAACTACCTATTCATCATTGAGTTCACTATGAGTCTTATGAAGGTAAATGACTCTCTAGTAAAAGGATTGCTCGTGGCCTTGGGCAGGGCACTGGCCTCTGGCCTCTGTAGCCTACTGAGGAGATCCCATTGTATTGGTCTGGGTTGTGAATACACACACACACACAAGTACACACACACACACACACACACACACGAGTGACTCTTCTGAGAGTAGCCACCAGTCAGCAACTAGCCACTGGCTAGCAACAATGATAGCTTTTGCATTTTTACTATTAAAAAAGAGTTGTCCAAGTGATTTCTACGCATGTTTATGGCCATTTGAGAGCTAATGTAACCTGGGTGCAGCAGAAATGGCACAGAGACCGAAGACCTGGGTTAGAATTGTGAGTCTGCCACTTAACAGCTATGTGACCTTGGGCAAGTCATTAACCTCTCTGAGCATATTTCCCTATCTCTAAAGTGCAGTTAACTAGGCTTCCCTCCTGAGATAACTGTAAAGACTGAATGAGATAATATAGTAAAAAGCATTATCTAAGGACCTATAGGACACGTGAAAGTATCAAGGCTTATTCACAGCTCTATGTTATATTTTATTTCTTATTTGGATAAAGTATTTTGAAACTTAATTCTTAGTGCTACTGAAAAGATTACTGTAATGCTCATTTCTGATGCAAACAACCACTGGTTATTTGCTTATCACAGGAGACTCTTCCAGATTCTCTGAGTCTCCTGCCAAAAGTCCTGCTGTGTTGCTTCTTGGGGCGGGGGCAGGATTTGTCCCAGAGCGAACTCTGGGCGTATGCACAGCAGGTGGCCAGGAGGTGGCAGGGAAGCCTGTTTTTAGAATGGCTTTGAAAAATAGGCTAAATATAAAATAATAATGACATACCTGACATTTGCAGTGTTCCTTGACATCACTTGCTTCATTTATTCGTTCATTCAACAAATACTTAGTAAGTGTCAGCTGTGTGCCAGCTCTGGGGTTACAGTGAGAAAGAAAATGGATAAAATCCTGCTTTGTGGAGCTTCCATTCTCAGGAGAGATACAGTAGCAGTGGGTGTTCCCTTGACACTCACAGCATCCTTTGAGAAAGCAAGGAGTAAGTACTGTTGTTGCGGTTAGATGACACAACTGAAGTTCTGAGAAGATAAATGCCTGGCCCCCTGTCCTGTAGCTAGGAAGCAGCGAAGAGAGAGTTTGCATCTAAATGTACTGTTTTTTCTTTGTTACGTGGCTTACTGACACCCCACACATCATAAGTTCACACATTGAAACTTAAACATTTTATATCACACGGATCTGGCATGATTCAGATTTCTCATGTGTATGGGATAAACGGATCACTATCAATTTCTATAAGTTAGTTCAGATATTTCCTGCCTGGACCACCTCCAGTGCGGGTGGAACTGGAGTGCCCTCCTTGGCTTGCTCCGGGCCACAGTTTCTGTTAGAGGCTGACTGCACTCCATTGCCAACGAGTGCGTCCTTGCTCAGGATCAGGCAGGGTGCTAAGCAAGTAAAGAAGGCAAGGCAGGGTTTCTCCATTAGGGCGTTTTGGAGTTTAAAGGTGACTCTGCTGATGAAGTGATTAGAGAGCAACAAAAAGTGGTTTAACCCTGAGGTCGGTGCTACGGAAGTTTGAATTGGGGACAGGCCAGTAGGATGGGAGAGGTCAGGGGGAAAGATGGGACTTTATCAGGGCTTTGAAGGAGGGGGAGAGTGTAGACCAGCCTTCAGCGGGTGGGGAAGCATGGGGAAAGGTGGCTGGAGTCTGTGTCCTGTCTTCCTCGGGATGGCAGAGAAGAACCATACGGTGCCTCTTCCCGCTTGAGTCCCTCAACAGGAGCATGTTTGTGTTTAGAGGCCATCCACTACGTCTTGATTTGACTTTTATCTTCCAGTATGGCCCCCCTGGAGTCTATCAACCAGGCCAGATAACAGACCGGACAGTTCTCAATGTAGATGGTGGCTTGTCAGAGAACCGAGTGTATGGCTGCCTGTTGGATAAATACAAGGTAAGTCACGTTTCATTACTGTTTCCAGTGTGACTTCCCTGGAACCTGGAATGTGGGGTGAGTTACGTGTTCTGCTTCTGGGAGATTGATTGTGAATGAAATCGATGAGTATATAAATGTATGTGTTGCACTGCTGTTTATCAATAATAAACATGCTTAAGTGCATGTATAAATATATGCATTGCACTGCCATTTGGTAGCACTGCATTGCTAAAAGACTGTTTTAAAATGTTAATATTGAGCGGTTGTCTTTTGATTTGATTTAAACATTTTGGTTATGAATGATATAATTGATTTTTTTTAATTTCTTTTTCCCTTTGGGGGTGGGTGCCAATGTCTTTGGTGGGTCTGTGGTGTCAATGTCACGTTCCTTTGTTTTAATTAGCTAGGAAAAGTAGACCAAGAGTTTTACAAAGGTAGTGACCTGTCCATAGGAACCACCATCAATGTGTGGGGAAGGAAAGTGCTCCTTTGTGACTGTGATGAATTCATGAAGACTTATTGTAAGACTAAATATGGAATTGGTAAGTGTTACATCTGTCAGTTAGAAAATAATATTTAAAACTTAGAGTCTTTGCTCCCTAGTTAGGCTTGATCTGACTTTTGAGTCTCAAATTCTAAGCTCATAATAGCTACCGTTTATTGAGCATTTGCTAACTGCTGGGCATCTGTTGTCTTATTTATTCCTAACAACAATTCTAGAAGGGTAGGCTCATTATCCCCATTTTAGAGGTGAAGAAACTATGGGGTACAAGGGGCTTACTTGTCGAAGGTCATGCAGCAAGTAAAGGGTGAGCCAAGACTTGAACTTGTCTGCCTGATGCCAAAGGCCTTCCATTTGCCCGTATAACCCCCTGCCTCACTAGAGTATGGGGGAAATGCTTTGGTTAAGCAACTGAAATGGAAATCCAAACACTTTTCTTTTCACTGAATTCTTGCTTACCACAGAGGATATACTTATTTGAGTTCTCTGGGGAATTGTGCCAATCTGCTCTACCTTTCCTGGTGAGGCTCAGCCAGGCTTCCAGCTTCTCTCTTCTTAGATATCCATTCCATTCAGATCAGGTTAGCGCAGTTCAGAATGAAAACCAGTGATTTATTAAGCACCTACCCCGTGCAGGTCATTGCAGTAGACAGAGGAGCTGCAGAGTTGTGTAAGGAGTTTCTAGGCTTGAAGGGGAGCAGAGACCTACTGCATGTTACACGGTGTTATAAGAGTCACAGAAGCAGGTGGAGGATCTGAGGTGAAACCTGAAAAACAAGCCCCTCCATTTGTTAAACCTGCTGGCCAGCTCTGCCCCGACCTGGGCCCTCTACCCCAGGCTCCAGGTACCTACCGGTGCTTGGCGAAGTGGGGTGGTGGAAGTTGCCAACCTCCCAGACTGGGGTTTGGAGCTCTGATGGGGGATGTTTACCCCTCTCTGAACCTTGGAGTATTCATGTGAGCTCACTTCCTGAGCGATGAGTTGGAAGCCAGAAGCAACCACAGCTTCCTAAAAGACAAGGTGTTTTGTCTTTAGAATGAGACGAGGCTCACCTTACGTGTCTTGGTGTCCCTGCTGTGTTGTATTCCTGGCCTCCTGGGAATCTTTATATTATGGGAGAAGGCACACAGCATACAAAGGGGCTGGAATAAAAAAGAATTTCAATTTCCCTCCTCTGTGCATTAAGGGAACTTGTTCCACAGCATCTGCGTGCCAGATTAGTCAAAATGGAGCCAAATTGGTGGCCTCTTCTTATATTATTTTCTAAAATTAGTCCTATTTAGTGGACACAGTTGAGCATATTTGTTTTAGGGACTGAGGACAAGAAGCTGCCAGGAATGTGCAGGTAGTGGCTGCTGTAGAGAAGCTGCTAGTGACCCTTAGATATTTGGGAAGGATAGTTTGCTTTTTAATAAATGTAAGTGCCTGTTCAGAATCAGCAAGTCTTCAGTGTAGACTTGGAAAATTTTTAAAAATGATATATATATGAAATGAGTCACTGAAGACATTTACCTGTGTCCTACTGAAAGATTGCCTTAATTTAAAGGACGTGGTAAAGGTTCAAAACATCATATGATCCCTTAAACAGCAAGTCCAACATTCGGTTGATGTTTGTCTGTCAGCTTGATTTTGAGAATATAAAGGTCGCGTTTGGGAAAATGAACGTTAATGCTGGAGAGACACGGGACACTGTTAGTCTTTTAACGGGTTTGCGGGAAACTTTCAGAGGCAGAGTAAATCCACCGGTGCGCTCCAAATCTAGCCATCCTCGGCAAATGTATCAGCTTCAAATGCCCTATGGTCCATTTCAGTTGAGCCCTAGTGCTTAATTTCTTTCTGCTCACTTCTTTTGCTCACTCTATAGACTTACTACGTTAAAAACGTCATTTGTGCCTTTAAAGCTAATATAACGTGAGCATTATGCATTTAAACAGAAAATTATGCAAATGCAAAATTATGATGCATTTTATAGTCATGCTGACTTTTTATATTTCTCATAACATATGTTAAAATACCCCATTTAACAGACACTATTATTACACAACATTTCTTGAGTAACAGCAGTGTACTTAATGTAACTAATGACTGGAAATTATATCCATGATTCAGGGTGGAGGGGAGTGAATCAATATTCTCTGATAATCTTTACATTTGCTTTTCCTGACTTTTGGTAACATTAAATTAATAGACTTAATGTTACTTAGATACAGTTACTTCTGACATTTTAATTTTCTTAATAACTCATCTGGTTGTAAAAATTCATGAGACTGACCAAGTTTTATACATTATATTTTGGTATCCTTGAAGCCCAAACCAGGACAAAGTCCTGGCAATAACTGTGGTCACATTTCCTTCCTTGTCAGTAATTGTGGTCTCCACAGGAAGGAGCTGACAACTGCCAACGACACAGCTAGGGACCTAGGAAGCCAGGGGGAAATTTCTAGTGCAGTATACAGCTTGGGTGCTTCAGTACCTTCTCTTACCTAATGCCGCCCCAACATATTTTGGGGGAGAAAAAATGGCAGACAGACTAAGAGATGGAGTTGGCCACAGTCCCAAGAATTGTGCACGAGTAAGCTTTCTATTATGTGGAAGCAGAGGGCTTGATAGAATTCCAAGAGATATATGTAACCCCTGCATAAAACCCAATCTGACTCCTAAAAAGATGAGATTGTTTTGTGTATTTAAGGATTCTAAAGAGAAGGCAACTTCTTCCACAAAACAGTCCAGTGTGAGTCCCCCACTAGGCAGCTTGGCCATCCCGCTGGCCCTGGCTTGTCTGCCGGGCGGGAGCTTGTCACTCCCTCATTATTTCATGTGCATGAACACGGACTGGCAGATGGAGGCCTGTCGGACTTTCCTGTAGCCTGAAGGTTGGAAAAGGCTCCAGGGGCTCTAGCAGGTGTTTCTTTCACTGAAGAGACAGGGATTTGAATGTAAACTGTTCTTACCTAGAATTCCTGCCTTGGGTTATTATTTCTTTGTCTATAAGAGGACTTTCTTATTATCGATTCTTAGTGGTTGGGACAGCCAAACTAGTAATAAGACCATTCATTCGCATTGTTCTCGAATGCTTATTAGGCTATACCGACATTAAGGATAAGCAAAAAACTTAAAGCACCTTTAATTTTGTGGAGTTGTTTATGGCCGCCTCTGAAGTCTTGGTGTTAGAAGCAGCAGGCATCCAAGATGAGAGTCTGATGATCATTTGAGCAAATTAGCCATCCCAAGGTGCAGCGACAGAGGTAGAATTTGCTTCTAGTCTCTCCACGTGGCTTTGATAGAGCT
>NW_020185323.1:475547-492761 GCF_003031525.2 Neophocaena asiaeorientalis asiaeorientalis
TCTCCTATGAAGTGAAGAGCGTTGAGGATTAGATGATTTCTGAGGGTTTTCTAGCTAGAGCTAGAAAATTATGTGATTCACTAATTATTTGACCCAAAAATGAACGTCCCACCAAAATCATTTGACCTGGGTATTGGGTACAAGCAGAGGTGGATTTACCTTGAAGTTAATGAAGCTTAAGCTTTAGGGTTCTTTCTTTGCAGGGGCCCCACTCCAAGGCCCTGGGCCTAATTTTGTCTTAATTATTTGACATTTTTAGTCTTAAAGAGCTTCTCCCAAATTATATAAGCTTTAAACCTGGGTCCATATCTGGGTTACTAGTACATCAGAGATGAACTTCGATGAAGGCTCTTTCCAGAATCGTTTCCAAATGAGATGATGAATCGTAAATCACTGTGAAGGAGCATTAAGACATATCCTTTAAAAAAATCTATCACCTCTCGGTAAATTTGTTGCAATCTGGTCAGTGTGGATGAACATTCAATATATATGTTTTTACAAGTCTTTTGAAATTAGAGGAATCAGACTATTTGAAAGACAGATGTGTCTCAGGATCCATCAGAGTGTCAGTTTAAGGAGATATTTGGGAAGATGCTTTGTAAAAGAAAAGGTATACTTTTTCATTAAATATTTTTTTAACACCTGAAACATGCAGGATGCTGGGGTGATGGAAAACCAAAGACAGAAAGTTATTCAGGTGCGAGTTCAAACCTTTGTGAATATATGCAATTACCCAGAAAAATGAGATCTTCAGTCAGGGTATCCAAAAAGACTGGGTTGTTAAAAAAGTCAGACATGGTGGAGTGGAACAGTTCTCGGCATTTATACACTAGATGGCACTGTGGGTGCAGAGGAAAGCTCTAAATTGATTCTTTTGTTACTTAAATCTGTGGCAAAAATTATGTAGTTGAGAAAACAACACTGTGTTATAAAACCTGTAATTTTGGGGGGAGGTGTAGAATGCATTCTTAATTACTGTGAGATTCAATATGTGTCCTCTTTTGGTTAGGCTGCGTAGATTAGTATATAGAGTTGTATGCAGATGTCCCATGTTAGAAGAAACCAATCATGCCCCAATTTTCTAATAATCATGTAGAGCTCTCCCTGCAATCCCTATGGTCCTTTTCCTAAAATGAAGGTACCAGTTAGTGAGTGGTGTGTTTCATGTAACAATTAGCAATGAAAGGGTCTACTGTAATTCTGCCTAATTCCAAGATGTGAATTTTCCTCTTTATTACCAAAGCTTCTCTTTAATTGCCACAAAAATAGCAATAGGAGAGGCTCACCAGTCACTTCCGTACCAGCAGTCTGGCTGCCCCCTTTCACTGAGTCAGTGAGAAAGATTTGATGGCATTCTCTTTGCCAATATGTCTTCTGTAAGCAGTTTCTGTTAGGATGGAACAATACTCTTTTGGGGATTATGCTTGAAGAGATTTCACACAAAGGCTGTTAGGAAGTCTAAATAAATGTGAAAGTTGAAAATGTTTTCAAATCAGAGTTAGAAACAGCCTCAAACCCTTAGCCTTTTGATCAATCAGTACAAAAAAAACCTCCCTCAATTTTAAGAGTTAGGTTGCCTTGGATGACAAATTGATGTGAGAGGTATGCACTAAATCTGTACTCTTCCTTCTATTAGAACTCTGGCAATGGAAAAGGAAATCTTTGCTTATGTGAACCTCCTTTCACGCACTAATGGAAACGCCTATGGGATAGTCAACCTTGGGGAAGAGGTAGAAATTAGATTCCATGGGTTGTTTTGTTTTGTTGCTTTGTTTTGTTTTGTTTTAAGAAAGACCCTGACATCTTCTTGTCCATTTGTGGTGTGACAAACTCAGGTGACTGGGATGTGTTGAGTCAATGTATTATTTGCTTTGGAGAACACACTTGCTTCTCAGAGATTGTACAGCCTCACAAATGAGTACCAACAGCTCCTAGGCTATTATAAATATGTCTCTCCTTCTTCACAGATGACAAACAAATAAAGAAAGTCAACAGTATTTACCACTTACAACTCCCTTTGAGAGTAGGCAGTGGCTGTTTTAAAGGTTTTGTTCGTTTGTTTGGTTTTGGTTTTATTCCTTATTTATTTATTTATTTATTTATTTTTGCTTCATCACATTTCAGTACGATTGCAGTCTTTACTTGGGCAATAACAGAAGCACCCTGGAGTGGTGGTTGGTGAGAAGAAGTTTTGTTTTTGTCTTTGATCTAGACAGTGAAGTGTCATGGCCTGGAGCTGAGTTGGAAGAAAGGGGGAGAGGGTTTAAAAAGTGGGCACAAGAGGAGGGGACATCAGATGGGGAAGGTAAAGCAAAACACTTAGGAGTCAGTCCTGTTTGGAAAGGAATTTGATTAGTGACTTTTGACTAAAGATAAGACAGGGCTACATTACAGGTTAAAATATGGCAGGGGTGGGAGAAAGTTCCAAGTTTGAATTTTCCTATCATTGGAAAAATCAGGGAAGAACAAAAAATATTCTGAAATGGGGATGCGATGACAAAAGATAAATGTTTACTTATTCGACACAGTCTCTCTTTTTTTTTCTTTCTTTTGAACCAATGGCAACTATTGAGTGAGTTTTGTGGTTTTTGTAAACACGATTGAAACCTACCCTCCCAGGATTTTGCTGTGTTTTGTTTGAAAGAGTTTAAAATAGTCTACAAAGATCTCCATGTTCATCTTGAAAACATAACAAACCTTTCAAAACAGCCATAATCAGGGCAAAAAAAAATATTGATGTTTCATCTGCCTTTGTTTTGTTGTAGAGAACTTTACCTCGATTTCATGCAAGGCCCCACCTCCTCCAAATATAGAAAGGAAATTTCCACGTTACACCGGCTTTGGTTCTGAAGAGGATTCTCTCTGCTCCTGCAGAGGCCTCGTGCCCACACCTCATCAGAGGAACTTCATGGAAAATGACAGGTGCTTGAGGGAACCACTGTTTTAGTCTGATCTTTCCCAAATGTGTTCAGGGTTTATAATATTGTCCTCATGACAAAACAGATGACACTTAATTTGTCTGATTTCAAGTCCAGGGACATGTTGTTATACCTTTTTAACGAAGTTGATTAATATGTAAGTATTAACAGGTTCTTACTTCAGTGGTTATTTTATTTTTTTCCAGCTTTTTGAGAAATAATTGACATATAACATTGTATAAGTTTAAGGTATGCAACCTAATGATCTATGTATGTATTGAAAAATGATCATCGCAATAAGATTAGTTAACATTCATCATTCTCACATAGTTATAGTTTTTTTTCTTGCGATGAGAACTTTTAAGATTTACTCTCTCAGAAACTTACAAATATACATTAGCACTAACTCCAGTCATCATGTTGTATGTTATGTTCCCAGAACTTATTTATCTTATAGCTGGAAGTTAGTACCTTTTGGTCACCTTCACCCAATTCTCCCCTGCTCCGCACACCTCTGGCAATCACCAGTCTGATCTCTGTTTCTATGAATTTGGTTTTTGTAGATTCTACGTAATCTACATATAAGTGAGATCATGCAGTATTTGTCTTTCTCTGTCTGACTTATTTTACTTAGCATAATATCCTCAAGGTCCATCCATGCCGTCGCAGATGTCAGGATTTCCTTCTTTTCTATGGCTGAATAATATTTCATTGTGTGTATGTATCTTATATAAATATAGATATATGTATACACACACACACATATATATATATGCTTTTATTTATCCATTCATCTGTCAGTAGACACTTAGATTGTTTCTCTCTTTTAGCTATTGCAAATAATACTGCATTGAACATGGGGGTGCAGATATCTTTTTGGGACAGTGATTTCATTTCCTTTGCATATATATCCAAAAGTGAAATTGCTGGATGATATGGTAGTTCTATTTTTAGTTTTTTGAGGAGCCTCCATACTGTTCTCCACAGTGACTGCACCAATTTACATCCCCACCAACAGTGCACAGGGGTTCCCTTTTCTCCACACCCTCACGTTGAGTGGTTATTTTAATGTGTCATCTGGAAGCTACTAAAGCCATATTATCCACAATCTATATTGCCTTTCCATGTATATGTGTATATATATGCCTTTCCATATATATATCTCCTCAAGATGGTCCCTAAGAAATGGTATAGAGTAGGGGTCAGCAAACTTTTTCTTAAAGGGTCAGGTAGCAAATATTTTCTGCTTTGCAGACCATGCGGCCTCTGTCACAACCACTGAGCTCTGTCATTGTAGCATGAAAACAGCCACAGACAATATGTAACTACACTCCGATAAAACTGTTTATGGACACTGACATTTGAATTTCATATGATTTTTACATATCACAAAATATTATTCTTTTGATTGTTTTCAATCATTTAAAAATATAAAAATCATTCTTTGCTCATAGGCCATACCAAAACAGGTGACTGGCTGTATTTGGCCCATAGACTGTAGTGGCTTCAGTGATTTGTAAGTGTTTTTTATAGCATGTTATTTGGCAACTAACGTGGTTTTAATTTGAGAGATTTGGTTGAGTTCAGTAACCATAGCTTGCTCGTGTGGTGGAATATGATTTCAAAAGGTGGACTTTCAGAAGTGTTCCTAATATATATGAGGAAAAATCTGCCTCTGAGTCATGTGTATAGCTGTGAGCACTGCCCATGGCTACTTTTTGCTTCTTCAGAGAATGGAGGCCCTGGAGAAAGAAGTCAGGGGGGAAGAGTGGTGGGGAAATGTTGCAGATGCTTGAATAGGATGCGGGCTAAACACCGAAGTCCTGGCATGAGGGAAATAGTGGGTCAGGAGAACCTGTGGAGAAAAATGATAAAGGGAACATGGAGTAAGAGCAGGAGGAGGAGAAGAACAAGACAGCACCCTGAATTTGATAAAATTTAATGGCATCAGATACCGTTGTAGAATATTTTGAGGTGGAGAGAATAGTTTTGCTCTAACTGTAAACGTGGTGAAAATATGTTACGAATTGTGTAGAATGTCTAAAAGGCTGCCTTTGCCCTGACACGATGTCCTTTGTCTTTTAAGAAATAATCTTTTATTTGTAAGGACTTGGGAGTTTTGTTTTTAAGTTTCAGAGTTGATGTTACTCAAGGTGTGGCCTCCGCACTGGTTAGAAATACAAATTCCCGTGCTTCACCCCAGACCTATCGAGGCCCAATCTCTGTGCGTGGGGCCTGGTACTGTGGACTTCCAGGGGGTTCTGGTGATGGGCACCAGGGTTTGAGAACCACTGATTTCGATCATGTAAGAGGGACACCAACTCATACTCCATCCTCCCTTATAGGTAGCAGTGTTTACAGTGAAGTTCGAGGGCGGGACTTTTGATGGATACTTTCCACTAACTGCTGTTTTGAAGGGCAGCCACCAAAGGAGGTGGGCAGAAAGAATGTCCCTATTGTAAAAGGAGAGAGAATTTTTCTTATAAGTAAACAGGATGAAACACGATCCAGTGTGTTACTTCTGGAATCCAGGGGGAAAAGAGTTCCTTGTGGGTAGTTGCCTTAGTCTCTCTTTCTGTCTGCACCATGTCAACTTGCCCACAGAGCACTGACTGTAGACAGCATTCCACGTTCTTGTCATGCTCTTGTGGCCAGAGGATGGTGGTACAGGCACGAATGGGTCTAATTTCTTTTCTTTCTGTCCACTGCTTGTTCTGTGCCAGGAATACACTTCCCTCAAGCTCCTCCCACACAGTGACCTTGTTTCCATAGAAACTGGCACATTCAGCTGGAGACTTATACATGAGTTTGAATAACCCAAGGTTTTAAAACCGTGAGAACCTAAGGAAGATGATCTCACAAAGCATACAAAGAACAGTTTCTTAATGCAAATAAATAAACCGTGAATTGAGACGTGCAATAGTACATGACATATATTGATTGTATCTATTGCTATTAAAAATGTACTGGCTGCTTATTGTTGTATGAGGTTAATGGTGACCTACTGTGAGTCATTGGAGGAGATAGTTTCAAGTTAAAGCATATGAGGTTTTTGATGGAATGAAGACCTTTATTGTCTGGGTAAAAATTCACTGTGGTGGCCTGCTGGGCAGATTGTCTAGTCTGACTTGGGAAAACCAGAAGAATATCTTTCTCGCTGCACCTGGCTGAATTAGGTACTTTGTTCTCTGTGTGCTCACAGTACTCTGCTGATCATACCTCTAACAATAATAATATTACTAATAAAAAGAAGTTTATGGTTATGGTATGCTAACTACAA
Organism: Neophocaena asiaeorientalis asiaeorientalis; assembly: GCF_003031525.2. Classification (NCBI taxonomy): domain Eukaryota; kingdom Metazoa; phylum Chordata; class Mammalia; order Artiodactyla; family Phocoenidae; genus Neophocaena; species Neophocaena asiaeorientalis. Next base: position 481,746 of record NW_020185323.1, read on the forward strand.
TACTCGATCTCATTTAAGCCTCAAAACAACCTCCTAAAGTTGGTGACATTATTGTACCCATTCTTCACATGAGGAAATTGAGGCTCAGAGAGGCTATACGATTTGCCCAAGCTCATACAGCTAATTTTTAGTTGAAGTAGGATTTGAACACAGGGAAGTCTGGCTCCTAGAGTTCACCTTTCTTGCCCCAGAATCTGTACTTATCACAGTGTGTGGCAATTACTTGTTTATATCGAGACCAAGCGCTCCTTGAGGGCAGGGACTGGCTTTATTGCTTCTCTTAGAGTTTGAACAGTGTTGGCTATGTACTTGGGGTTCAATAGATATTTTGTCCGTGAGAGGACGAATGATGAATAAGTGAGTAAATAGAATGAACATTCACCCTTTTAGTTCTTAATGATGGTTAGAAGAGACGGATGACTTCCTACCAGGAAGGCTGTTATCCCAGACTTGTGCTATTCATAATCATATAGCATCTAAAAATTCACGGTTTAATCTTAATCTCTGACTTGTTTCAGATATTGTTCATCTGTTGTCTCCATCAGTCATTTTTTTCCCTCTTTAAACAAGTTTTCCCCATCAATAACAATAAGCCTTCATGTCTCTTCTAACCATAAGACTATAGCTATAGCTATCTTTAAGGTTCTCAGCAGGTATGTAGCCCTGGGTGAGCCACTCATTTTCTTAGTCAGCAAATATTTACTGAGTACCCACTATGTGCCGAGCACTGATCTTGGGACACATCAGTGAACAAAACAGATACAAAGCCCTGCCCTCATAGAACTTACATTCTAGCTGGGCAGGCAGATAGTAAACAATTAAGGTAATACATAAGTACATTCTGTAGTATATAGAAGGTATTAAAGTGCCATGGAAAAAATAAAGAAGGTAGCTATGAAAAGAATAAAGGGGACTTGGAATGTGGGCCTGAAGAGCACCCCTGGTTTCAATTTTAAGCGGTGTGGTCTGGATGGACTTTACTGAGGAGAGGAAACATGTTCTAGGCAGAAGGAACAGTCAGTGTAAAGACCCTGAGCAAGGAGCAGGCTTGGGATGCACAAGGAACAGGCAGGAGGCTGACAAGGATAGAACAGATGAGTAATGGGCAGAGTAGACAGATTAAGAGAAGTAATGGGCGATCAGATAACATAGGGCCTTGCAGACCACTGTCAGGATTCTTTTGACTTAAAGTGATAAGGGGACTCATTGGGAGATTTGAGCAGAAGAAGAGTGACTTGATCTGATTTACATATTAAAAGAATGACTGCAGATGCAGTGTTGAGCAAAGACTGTAGAAGGGCAATGGTGGAAGTAAAGACCAGTTAAGAGGCTACTGCAGTAGTCCAAGAGAAAAGTTGCGATGGCTCCGTGAGGGCGAGTACCATGAAAATGATGAGATATAGCAGATTCTGGAAATATTTTGAAGGTTGTGCCAATAGGATTTCCTGGCAGATTGGATATGAGGTGTGAAAAAAGAGAGGAGATACAGATGACTCCCAAGATTTCTCCAACTAGAAAGATGGAGTTGCCATGTAGTGAGATGGGAAAGACTATAGTTAGAGTAGGTTTGGGGCAAGAGCAGAAGTTCAGTTTTGGAGCAAGTTAAGTTTGAGATGTCAGATGTCAAGTAGAGATGTTAAGTTGGCCATTGGATATACGAGTCTGGGGTTCCGGGAGAGAGGTCTGAGCTACAGATAGAACTTTGGAAATCATCAGCATGTAGGTAGTATTTAAAGCCTGAGACTAGAAGAGATCACCAAAGGAGTGAATATACAGAGAGAAGTGGATGACCAAGTTATTCCTTGTTATCCCCAGGACACCCCAAATAAAGAGATTGAGGAAAAGAAGAGGAACCAGCAAAGGATACTGAAAAGGAATAAGCAAGGAGGTAGGAGCAAAACCAAGAGAAAATACAGGATCCTGGAAGCCAAGTGAATCAAGAATGTCATGGAAGAAGGAGTGATCATTTGTACCAACTGCTGCTGATTGGTCAAGTTAGACGCAAAAATGAACCATTGGAATTGGCATTGTGGAGATAGATCATTGTTGACCTTGACAAGGGTAGTTTAGGTAGAGCTAACCTAATGGAAGTGGATTTCAGAGAGAATGGGAGAAGTCAAGACAGTGATTATAGATAACTCTGGGCTGTGTGTAGAAAAAGTGAAGACATGGCTGGACCTAGGAATTTATCATTTGTTTTGAGACAACGGTATTCAGTAAACACATTTTAAAAAACCACTCAAGAATACAAGTCTGTACAGTGCTAAATTGGGTGCCACGCATAATGGTCAGTGCAGGAGGCGTGAATAGGTGGTCAGCTGGGTGGGCAGCCATGGTCAAAGAGAGCTCTACTGATTGGGGCCCAAATGGATGGACAGGACTCTGGACAGGCATAGGACAGGATGAGGGTGTACCCTGGGGGAGGGGATGACACCAAGCGAAGGCCTGGAAGTAGAAACAAGCACAGTGTGGGGCACTAAGTGAAGTGGCTTGTGTGACTTGAGTAGAGAGTGTATCATTGGCAGTCATGACAAATAGCTGTATGTGTAGGTATTTGAACCTGACTATCAGTGGCCCAGGAAGCCAGATTGAGCAGTATAGGTGGTATGATCAGAAGCAGGGAAAATGCTAAAATTTTTTTGAGTGCTGGGCATATTGTGATGAAAAGAGTGTTTAGAAAAGTTTGATGATTAGCTTATTAGCCAAGGAAATGTCTGAAGCTATTTGCAAGTGTTTTTCAAAGTGTGCTCTGGGGATGACTTCATCAGAATCTCCTGGGGAGCTTATTAAAAATGCAGGTTTCTGGAGCTGCAAGCTAACTACTGAATCCATACCTCTGGGGGTAGGACTCTGGATTCTGTATATTTAACAAGCTCCCGGGTGACTTTCATACATGGCAAAGTTTGTGAATGACTGGTCTAAAGATTTTGTTTGAGTAGATTATATTCCTGATTGATAAGCTGTCCAGAACACTAGAATTAGGTTAAAAAAAAAGGGCATATTAAACATGAAAAATCCATACTTAACATACACTCTTATACATTCATGTAAGTTCTAAGAAGCTAAATTTGCAGTTGTATTCATTTGGCCTGACATTAGACCTCATTCAGTTGTTTGAATGATATTTCAGGCATCTGTAAAAGTATGGGTCTTTCATGAGAGGGGATTACCAAATCTGTTTGTTACTGTTAAATCGAATTATGTACCAGAGAAGATGGTTGAGAAGGTATAGCTGCCCTCCTCCCCTGTGCTGTATGAGGTCTGCCTGACGCCTGGGAAACTAGGGACTAAGAAAACAGCTATGGAGATCTGGCTGTTTTGCCAGGGCTGCCCTGGGGGTAGCCTTCCAGATTGCTACTTGCCATCTCACTTGAGGCCTCAAGCTGTGAATCATGGCGCCATGCTTTTTCAGCCCTCCTTCCCTGGACAATCAAAGAAAGGAGCAGAGAAAAGCACCTTCTGCCTCTGCAAATCACAAATAAGTGTTCTTGTTTGTTTGTTTGTTTTTAAATCAGTGTGATCACAAGGAAAGAATGAATTTCAGCATACGAGACTGAAAGTGAGGACCTCTCTGCTTAGAGTTGTGACAGGGAAGGGATGAAGTACATGGTTTATTTTACTCTCTGCCTCCTTGGGGTAATGATTTTGATTATCAGAGACCTCCCAAAGGGTTCAGTATTTGTCATGAGGTCCACCTTTCACTAACTGGTATCCACAGGCATGCTTCTGCTGGCAGACCATAAATAAATTTCTTCCAAGACCAGGCAATCAATTTTGGGAACTTCTGATTCTAGAACTCGATCCCATCTTCATTCTTCTAGACTATTCACGCACGGAATTCTAAGTGCAAATTCCAATCTATACGGATCTTATAAAAACTTTCTACAAACATTTGAGCACTTAGAATGTAAAGAATGTTGTCTTAGACAATGATTAATAAGATGCAGTCCTTGCTTTCAGAAAACAGACTTGTAAGTAATGGTGACTTATGATATGGGTGATAAGCGTTACGAAAGGCAGGTCTATCATGTTTAATATAGCATTTCAAAGGGAAAAGGTAAATCTTCCCTTGAAGGGAGTTAGGGGGCTGCTGGGGAACTGGGAGAGTGACTCAGAGAGGAGACGATGTGGGGTTTGAAGAAAGAAGAGGAATGGGCATGAGAAAGTGGGCGGTGCAATGGGGAGGTGGCTCTAGGCACCAGCAGAGCACAGCCTCTGGCCTACTCAGGCAGTGAGGCCCAGGTGCTGTGCTTCTTTTGCTGACATGATTGTGATTGTTGACCAGCCTCGTGAGTAGGGAACAACCATGCAATGCAGATGGTTTGAGCAGTGTGTTTATGACATCTGTTTTGGGTACATTTTCCCAGTGTGTTACCCTGGACATCAAAAGAATAAGAGATATTTTAATAAACTGAGAAAATGCCTCTGCATATAGATTTAGAGCCTTAGTAAGAAGATGGTAGAACTTTTTCAACCTCTGAGAGTTTATGCTACTATCTTAAAACCATAGCGCACCTGGGGGATGGGAGGTGGGTGAAATGGGTGAAGGGGGTCAAAGGTACAAACTTCCAGTTATAAAATAAATAAGTCACGGGGTTGTAATGTATAGCATGATGACTATAGTTAATAATACTATAGTACGTACTTCAAAGTTGCTGAGAGAATAGATCTTAAAAGCTATCATGACAAGAAAAAAATTTTTGTGACTAAGTGTGGTGACGGGTATTAACTAGACTTATTGTGGTGATCATTTCACAATATATACAAATATCAGATCATTGTGTTGTACACCTGAAGCTAATATAATGTTATATGTCAATTACATCTCAATAAAAAAAAATAGCATACCTTTTGCAGGTTTTTTTGCACGCATAATATGTGGAAGATTACTTGTATAATGCCATAACCCTCGTGTTTCTTCCATTTAGCTACAGCAACATAAGCAATACACTCCGTTTTTTTTGCAAAACTAATCACACACAAATGTGCCGATGTGGAAGGGACGTTTGCTATTTCGTATTTTCTCAGTGATGACACAATTTCAGTGTTTGAACCTATGGAGAGGAATTCAGGTAAGAGACATACGTCTCATAGCAGTTTCCTCAGAATAATTAACTGTCTCTTCATGTTGAAAGGGACTCTGGTCTGATTTTTATAGCCTAGATGATCTAAGAGAGTGGCTTTCTTTTTTTTTTTTTAACCACTAAAGTTCATTTTACAAAGGTCTCTTAAATGCGAACCCAGACATATAAAATGATAAAAGAGGAACAGTTTTGGTTGGCTCAGGACTGGGGGACTTGGGACATCTCCTTTTGGACACTCTCCCTACTTCCTCCGTGGCCTCTGAGGCACCTGTGTGGAATCCAGCGGCTTCAAAATCATGGTCTGGCTACCACCAGTTCCATGCACAGCTAGCAAGACAAGAAGAACTCTGTATTCTTGATAGTACCACGTACGAAATTTTTGTCTAGCTCTAGGACAAGAATCCCAGATTAACAAATTTAATCTTCAGAGTCTATTTCCCTCCGGCTGTTGAGGCTGCTGCCAAGGTTCCAGCTGCAGGGCCCACGGAGTGCCTCTCTGCAGTAGACTGATAGGGTGGCCATTACTGAAGAGAGCCATTGATTTTGACTTAACAAATTATGGAACTGTAGGGCTCTCTTCTTTGTCCCAACACGTTCAACATTTTTATCTGTGCCAAAGACACACGTTTGAGAAGAAGAATCAATGGTGTGCTGGTTAACCGGCTCTCTGAAAAAATGTTAAAAGCTCTATTTTGTACTGTTTGTCAATTTCCATGATGCAAGTACCCAAACCATGGCCAATTTCAAGCAACCAACAGTTTTAACAACTGGCTTGCAAAATCCCTTGAAAATGTAACAACCAGCCCTTATGAGCTGGTATGAGCCACTCAGCACACCAATGAATAATGAATAATTTGTATAACTAAGTCAGGGTCCACGGTGATTTGAATAATGAATCAAATCTTAGAATATGAAATCAAATAGGGATGAATATAAAGTCATGCTCTTGAAGGTCAAAAAATCAACTCTCTACATCTAGAATGGGGACGATATGGCCAAACCAATTGCAGCATTCATAAAACAGAAAGGGTGACGGCAGTCAACTATAAGCTTGCTGGTAATAATAGCAGTCCTGATTGAGTACCTACTATTATACTTAGGAGACCTTTATGAGGTTACGTTTTGTGTTAGTTCAGGTCCTCCAAGAGGCAAACCCCAAGATGAGATTAAATGTACAAGAGATTTATTAGGGGAAATGCTGGTGAGGGAAAATGTGGCAGGAGCCAGAAGAGGCCAGGAGAGCCATCAGACTGCAGGGCATGTCTGACTCCTGTGAAGGACAGAGGAAAGGGAAAAGGGGGAAGGTGAAAAGGGAATGGTGACTGCAGTGAAACTCTGAGAAAGTTTTGCCAAGGCTGACTGGGAGTCCTGGGGCCAAAGTCACCAGTCGGAGGAGCTCCCATCTTGCAGGAATGGGCCTGCCTTAGTATCCCTGCCTTGCTCAGTCATGTTTTGGCAGCAGCCTCTGGGAAGCGTGACCTCGGCACAAATCTGGGGATGGATTTCAGAACATAGCAGTTGGAGCCTTCTGTCAACTTTGTTCCCCACAGCAGGCAATCTGAGAAGTACATTTTCATGGCCCCCCACAAATATTATTCCCATTTACCAATGAGAATTCAGAGGGGTTCAGAGAGGTTAAATGACTCCTAAAGATCATCCAGCAAGCAAGTGACAGAGCCAGGAGGGACTCCAGCTCTGTTTGGCTGCAAAGGCTATGTCTTTCCACCACCCCTGGTTTCTGCAAGTGGTAGGAGTGTGATGAAGCTGATCCCCAAAGCTCATCTGGTCTCAGCTTTGAAGATTTCAGTTCATTTTCGGTTAGAAGGTAATGGAGTCCCACATTCAACTCTGCTCACTGCTTTCCAAGAGCTCAAAAACCAAATAATACCCAGAAAAGAGCAGAGGAAATGGTGAGAATTCTGGAAAGTAAGAAAAATGAGGCATCGCTAAAAGAAGCAAAGATATTTTGCCTGTAGAAAAAAAGAGTTCAGGGGACTCCCGTAGTTAATCTTCAAATAATTAAGTAAGCTCCTTTCCGGAAATAGTGCATCTTACATTTCATCTGTATGTCAGCAGAAGTATAAGGACAAATAGGTGGAGATAAGCTCAGGTGAGAAATTGTCTACCTGGTACTGTTCAGGCAGGCTCTAAAGATGTTCCTGATGTCCCAGTTTCCAGGATGCTGCTGGGCATATAGCAAGTCCTCGCTAAGTGTTTACTTAAGTGTTTGGACTGGGAAGGGAGTGGGGCGAGAAAAGAAAAGGCTGGAATGCCATGCCACTTTTCTTCTTTACACACTCATCTAGGAAGTCTCATTTCTTCACCCACTGCCTCATTCTTCCCTTAAGTACCATACGCAGTATGAGTTCACAAGTTCACAGCTAAGTTGTATGGTCTGTGTTTGAGCATGAAGTAACTCTAAAGGCAAGTTGTACTGTTCTTTTTTTTTTTAAGTCATTTATTTAATTTGTTTGATTTTTGGCTGCGTTGGGTCATCCTTGCTGCACGTGGGGTTTTCTCTGGTTGCAGCAAGCAGGGGCTACTCTTCGTTGCGATGCACAGGCTTCTCATTGCTGTGGCATCTCTTGTTGCAGAGCACGGGCTCTAGGCGTGCGGGCTTCAGTAGTTGTGGCACACGGGCTCAGTCGTTGTGGCTCGCGGGCTCTAGAGCGCAGGCTCAGTAGTTGTGGCGCACGGGCTTAGTTGCTCCATGGCATGTGGGATCTTCCCGGACCAGGGCTCGAACCCGTGTCCCCTGCATTGGCAGGCGGATTGTTAACCACTGCGCCACCAGGGAAGCCCTGTACGGTTCTTTTAAGAACAAGACCTACTCATTAACTTTTTTTCTCTTTTTCTATAGGGAATACTGGTGGGATGTTCTTAAAAAGAATTCGTGTTAAGAAGCCTGGACCAGAAGTCTTTAAAAGTAAACTCTCAGAATATATCAAGGCTGAGGAGCTGTATGTTGGAGCCAAAGTGAACGTGAATGGCTTCCTATTTCCTTTGGTCAGTGCTGATGTGTATACCTTAAACTACATGGAGAGGAATTCAGATAAGGTGAACTCACTTGGTATAATTCTTGACTCACCTCTCAGCACTCTGCAGTCTGTGTTTTTCTTACTCCAGGCCTTTTCTTCTTCATCTTGCCACCAGTTTTACATTGTGCTTTCACACATGTGGGCATGAATAATGGATCGGCACGACTTGGCCACAGGTCCCGTCACAGAGGCCAGGGCCTGGTCTCCTCTGTTTATATGCTGGGTTTTCCACTGCCCAGCATCATGGATGCCAGGCACAGGCAGGAGGCAGGCCCAAGGTTGAATCAAGTTTCCTGGGTTTTCTGCTGACGCTAACAATGTTTTCGGAAAAAAATTCAGCAATGATCGGAAAGGAAGACAATCTGGTGCCACACACTGTGCTGTCCCAGTTAATTGGCACAGGCCTGCAGAGAAGGCCAAGACCTAAACAAACAGAAACCCCAAGGGAACCTGATAGTTGCTGGGATTGCAGCTTCCCATAACAGGAGCCACCTGAGGCCTAAATGGGACTCCAAGGACAAATTGGCAACAGTGAGCGCCAAGAGTTTTTTCATTTGCAATAGTATGGCACGTGGGTACTGTCACTAAAAGTTCCATTATGGCAGTGCCGTTTAGTAAAAATAACATGTTGACAAAATCTTGATTTTTAAGTGTGGACTAGTCCGGTGTGCAAACACGTATATTTCAGAACCATTGCCTACTATTGAAGAATCTATCTAGAAATGATGTATTTAAAAAGTCTGCCTGAAAATAATAATATTTATGTGCCATTTATATAGATATAGTACCAATTCCGTTTCATTTATATGTAAAATGCTCGGGGTAAATTGCTAAGCTCAGTCTCACTGTGTATAGCACGTTACCCGGATCAGTTTGGGTCCTCTGAGAAGCAGATACCAAGACAGACTTAGACGTGCGAGAGATGTCTTGGGGGAAATGCGTATGAAGGATAAAGGGGGAGGGAACAGGAGTAGGTGGGGAGACTGGGATGTCGGTCTGATCCCTGAGAAAGGACAGGGAAGGAAGGAGGATGGGGTGGGAAGAGCCTCAGACACAGCATAGCTCTGAGAAAGTCTGCACCAGACCAATGGGGAGCACTGGAGCAAACTAGCTATCGGAGAAATCCCATGTCAGGCAGGAATGGCCCAGCTCTGGTGCCTCCTTCCTGCTCAGTCACTGGATGGTAAGAGTCTGGGGAGAGTGTGGCCTCCGTGGGGTCTCTGAAAGCTGCAGCGCTGCAGTGATCACGAAGGTGCAGCAGCTGGGGGCTGTCCGCTGTCCGCTAACAGTGCTCTTCTCTGCGTGGTCCCTCTTGAGGGCAGGCCTGGGCAGCACCCTCTGGGGCTGCCACGCCATCTCTTCATTTGCAGCTTTAGGAACTTGGGTTAGCGTGACACCAAGAGCCGGTAGCTCTTCAAAAGCACTGAAGTCAGGTGAGATGCTCAATAATAGGGCAGTTAGATTCCTGGAGACCAGCAGGCTTGCCTAGGAAACCTGACTCCTTAAAAGCTGAGGGGCCTTAGACGTGTATCTTCCCTGAGCTTTGTTTTCCACATCTGTAAAATGGGAGTACCAACAGTGCCTATTTCAGAGAGTTACTATGAAGATTGGATGCGAAAATGTTTTAAGTGCTTAGCTCTGTGTGCCCCATAGCAAGCTCAGTCGGTGTACAATTTACAATAGCTATTGTAACTAGAGCTCCATTTTCAAACACAGTGCAAACCTGTACTTTAATATAAAAAAATATATACCATGAATACACACACACAGACAGACACACACACACATATATATCTCATATATATATGAGACATAAAGGGCTCTTCTCCTTTCAGAAAGATAAAAGCAGTGTAGGACATTATCTAGTATCAGCATCCCAAGTGAAAACTGCATTATCTTAAAACTGCCCTTAACAAAGACATTCTAAGCAGAGAAAGATTAATATCAGTCCGAGGAGTCTTTTCAAAAGAGCTAATAGATCCTATCATGGAAACAGATTAAAGGAAATGCAAAAAAGGGAGGGAATGCCTCCCCCTTCCCGGGGCAGAAATGAACTTCATTCTAAGTTACCATCAGTGTTTTTCTTTTTGTATTTAGTCTTCTCCTTTTCTAGCTCTTTGCTGTAGTTATTTACAAGCTTATGCTTTAGTGGACTGAATAAGAAGTATTCTTACAGAGTCAGAAGCCAAATCACAGTGTAGGAGACAGGAACTGGAGCCTGCCTGGAGAGTGAGTGTAAGGGGACTGCAGTGCGTGTATCACCTGGTGGCTGACAGTTCTGGGGGCGCACTCTAAAGATCTGGGGAAGATGAGGGTCCATTTATTCAATTTTGAATCCCCACGCTCTCCATTAGGGTCTCCCAACACGTTGGGTCAATGTCCAAGGGTTAAAGGGAGGAGGCTGAGGTCGGAGTAGTGGTTCTTTTCTGATTCCTGTGGCCCACTGTCCCTTAAGTGCATTTCTCTCAGATCTGGCCCTGTGCTAATGTCACTTCTTGTCCTAGAGCCATAGCTGAAGAAATCTTGTCATGTCTTCTCTGTGTTGGTCTCTATGGAAAGACATAGCCAGCTAAGTCAAGGTTCACAGTATGAAGTCTCTTTGCTGGCCACCAGGAAGATTGGACTCCCTATCTTAAATACCTTTCTCTTCTCCTTTCCAGTTTCTTATGAGCAACATTGAACTTGCCCTACAAAAGATAAAACAAGAAGAATCACAATCCAGAGAGCTCAAGCAGGTGTTTACAGCTGCTGATTGCATGCACACGAAGATGGTGGCTTATAATACACTCAGGTAAGCCATATTCTGCTAGCAGTAATCTGTTTTCTCCTCAAGATTGTCCAAAGAACAGAAAGAACAATTTCTTCCCTAGTGTTTCTTTCTTCATTAATTCCCT
>NW_020185323.1:492991-525850 GCF_003031525.2 Neophocaena asiaeorientalis asiaeorientalis
GAATTGGTATTTCTTTACATTCGTATTACTTTGTGGTCAAGTTTTGCCCATTTCTAGTAAACTTTATGCATTTGCATATAAAAGAAGTTCCTAGGGGAGAACAGAGAGGCAAAGGCATAGTAAGTCAGTTGGGCACATTGTCTTGTGAATCACGCAGGGCATTGAAGGATCAGGGGAATGCCAGGAAGGCTGCATCTGAATGAGAAAGGCTGAAAACAGTGCAGCTAAGAGCACCCCTCTGAAATCTGAGGAATCTAGGAGGGACATCTCCTTAGGAATGCGATCCAGTTGGAAAAGATGGTGGAAACTTCGGCAATTATCAGAGGAAAGGTGCTATGTATGCATCTGTGTGTATGTGTGCTCACACACATATGTATTTTGAAAGACACAAAAATGTAGAAATCAAGGGGAAAATATATGACAGAGGTTAGAAGTATTATAAGAAATCATGAACAATAAAGATTTTCTCTAAGGTTAAGCTGAATTCTAGGACTGTCCAGTGACTGACCTAGGCAAATTTCCAAACAGCAGAAACACAGGGAAATTCAAATTCAGGGTCTGGTACAATTGTGAGACTTCTTAGCCTGAAAACAAAGTGAATGGAGCGTTCAGGAGAATGTAAATTAAATCACAGATGGAGGACAAAGGGGACTTTCTCTTTAGGCTGAGAATGCTGGCTCCTAAAAACAATAGTGGCTGAAAGCTATATAGGAAACTCAGCTTGATACAGTCAAGATGTGGCTGAGAAATGAAGACGTGAGCCCAGGAGAGGGTGGCAGGGAGGTCTTTCTAACTTTGTGTATGAAGTTGCCTGTTGCATCAATACCTGGTGACCCGAGCCCTCCATTTGGCCCAGAGTGTCCCCAAAGCTCATTTGTTATTTCAACAAACCTCTTCTGTGCCTCCAAAATATTCTTTTGAGAGCAGCAGTCAGAGGACATATTTTTATTGTTTAGAATTCCCAAGCTTCTGGGATCAATAAGAATTTATAGTTCTTTGTTATTGTTCATAGCAGTACACATGTTCGTGGCCTCTTGGAAAATAAATGGAGACAGGGTAAAGAGCAGAGACAATTGCTCAGGCCGTGGACTAATGGAAAGCAGTGGAGGGGAAAGCGAATTTCCATCAGAAATGAGGGAGGGGGTTCGTTTTATTATTTTGTGTTCTTTTACAAAAGCGTCCATTCTCCTAGTACTCTAGCAGTGTCTATTGGAAACACTTTAGTAAGTTTATGGGGCTTTGGGGGAAGCACTTAGGCCAGGCAGGAGATCCAAGGAGGAAAAGTTCCTCTGCAGCCTGACCCTGATTGTGGGCGGAATAAAGGATGGCCACACTGTGTGATTGCAGGGTGACCTCAAGGCTCAGAAAGATGATCAGAAAGAACTAGCTGCCAATATTTAGGCCCTCCCCTGGCCAGAAATTCCTTAAGACAGAAATCAGATCAGGCTGTACCTGGTTTGAAAAACCCTTCAGTGGCTTCCAGTAAGATCCAAACGTTTTATTGCAGCCGGCAGGGCCTTCCTTGAGCGATGCAACTCTGTATTTCCAGTGTCATCACTTCTTTTCCTCCAGCTCTGTCCTCTGGCCTTGCTGACCGTCAGTCACTTGCTTTCTCAAACACGTCAAGCTCTTTCCCTCCTCCAAGCCTATGCACACGCAGTTCTCTCTGCTCAGAACGTCCACACCACCATCCTTTTCGCGGCAAACCCTGGGACTCATTGTAAATGCTGCTTCCTCCTAGGGGATTTCTTTCTAGTCTACCTAAAGTAGATCACTCACTGTTTTTCTTAGCCCCTTGTTTATATTTTTCACAGCACTTAGCACAACTTGCAGTTAAGTTTATTTAAGTGTGTGCGTGCCTGGGTGTGTCTTCTCCTATTAGAATGTGAGCTTTCTGAGGAGCAGGGTCCTCGACAGCCCTGTTCACTGCCCTAAACCTGGCACCTCGTGCTGGGCTCACTACATATCACAGTTCCTGAACGGAATAATGAGATGCTAGGATTATTCTTGGGGGTTCTGTCTCCAGATGAGAGTGCAGAAGAGGCGTCAAGAGGTCCTGGTCCGTGTGATATGCTTGGTGTCGGGCACTGCACCATCTGTGGGTCCCTAGTTCATGGTCTTCAGCCCTCTTTTTTGCTCTTCACGTTCTTTCCTGGGCAAAGGCAAAGAAAGTACATAGTCAGTTGCTATCACACCACATCCTGATTTAATTCTGTGCTTGGAGCTTTTACTAGCTAATATTTTTCTTTTATTTCTGTATGTATGTATGAGTGTATATTCTGGCTCCTCTCACCAGAACGTAACCTCTTTGAGGGAAAGGACCTTCTCTTTCTTGTTTTTTGCTTTAAGTTTATCACTTTTCACAGTGCCTGGGTGTGAATATTTGTTGAGTGGCTGCATTTTATCCAGCCCCCATTGCTTTGGCTGTCAGCTAAAGGCTGAGTTCTCATTTTAGTTCCTCATGCTCAGACCGTTTTCCTGAATTATAAATCTGGAAGTACGAATGCCTCCGAGACATCTCCCCTTTGGATGTCCCTAAGGCATCCCCAAATAACTTTCCCTAAATTGACCTCTTTTTCTTCTCCCATAAAGTTGTAGCTGGGGACCCTGTCTTGGTAAAGGCCACCATACTTGTCCCCAGGGCCTGGGCCAGGGTCTACCTTGTCTTTCCCCTATCTTGACCTCTCCCACCCTCTTGAAATTGCACTTCTTAAACTACCTCTCTCCATCTCTAGCTTCACTGTTGCAGTTCAGCTTTTCATCTGTTCACCTGGACTCCTTGTCTTAACACTCATCCTCCAAAGCTGTGCCAGAGTGACCTCCCTAAAATCTGATCATGTCGTTCCTTTGCTCTAGGGCAAATCCCAACCTTTTAGTGTTTCATGTGAGTTTGGTCATGATCTGACCCTTGCCTCCATCTCTTCCCTTATTTCCATCTCACTCGAATTATTCTTTTAGAGAAGTCACCGTTTATTGAGCACTTACTGTGGACCATACATCGTGCTAAATGCTTTTCCTGTATTATCCACTGGTAACCCGTGTTGAGTTATTCGTTTATTTCCCTGCCTCCACAATTGGCTCCCGCCAAGTACAGTAGGTGTTTGTTGAATAATTTAATGAATGGTCCTATTTCTCAAGGAACATTCTGTCTAAAATTTGCATCAAACAAGTAAATAATTGATTACCTTGCTCTGGGGAAGGGAAATCTGTCTCTGACTGTAGGGAAGTCAGGGAGAGCTAGTCCCGACTCTCACAAGTCAAGTGACTTGGGCAACTCACTTCACCTACCTACACCTCACTCTTTGGTCCATATAATGGTCTCTAAGGCCCCTTCTAGGCGCTGACATTCTGAAACATTCTGTAGGTTTATGAATACACTTGTAAAATGTTCCCTTTTCAAATTTGTGCATCGAAGTAGTAGAGTGGGCGGGCAGAGGCAGGACTGCAGTGTAGGCCTCTGGGCTTCACCTCTGTGGCCCTCATTTTCTCCCCTGCTTACATACCTGGCCCTTTCAGTATGTACCTGGCGCCTCAGAGCTCAAGCTTGCTGCTTTGGGCAGCAGTCTAAGCCCCGGGCATTTTCTTTCTTCTCAGAGATTTGCACCGCTTCTCAGGGAAACCTTGCGGGCAGGAGCTAATAAACTCTCTCTGCATAAGGTGCCATGGTTGATAATGGATTACTGGATTAACCTGTGGGCCTTCCTGAGATATTTGCCTCAAAATTGACCTGAAGGAATGCAGGGGCAGGTGGAAACAGAGGGCAGTTTGGGGAGGGAGTGTTTCTCTTCTGCCTTGTGGGGCTAGCTGGCTCTGCCTCTAGGCTGGACCTATTTCTCTGGGACACTTTTTTCATGGTCTGTCAGATTGGCCTGTGACAGCCATGGATTGTTATCGAAGAAAGTGCAGAGAGCCTTTCTCAGAGCCTCGATACCTGACGGGCAGGTTTCAGCAGGGAGCCAGGCAGGGACTAGGCTTGGCAGGGCTAGTGTTTCGTGCAGTTGGGAACATGGGCAGGGTGAGGCTTCCTGATGGGGGCCCTGGACTCAGAACCCTAGGCGACAGCAGCAGCGAGGGCCCTGTGCCAGGGAAGACGTGGCCAGCCCCTCCCTCCGGCCACCTCCCCGAGCCTTGATCTCTCCATCAGAGGTGACACCCGCCCCATGTAGCCTGCATGTATTTTGGTTTTCTGTGTGCTCAGTGCTCACCTCTTTCCCAAGGTCAGGGCACATGCCCGGTTCACCCTGGAGTCTTTCCTAGATACCTCCAGCACCCCGTGTCTCAGGCCTCAGTGAATGTAGTGAATTATTACACCATTCTTCCTCAGACCCCCATTATCAACTGTGGGATCAGGAGATTTCCTGTGAGCATCGATGTAATAAATTCCAAGATTTACAGCCTCGAGGAAATTTTCGTTCTTGTAAACTTAAAATTCTTCCTGAGAGAGGTAGTATAATGTAGTAAACAGATTCAATTTTAGACTTGTAGGCTTGCATCCAAATCTCAGCTCTGCCATTTGTCAACTTGGTGGCCTTGAGTAAGTTGCTGAGCAATGTTTTCACCTACAAAATGGGGATGGTAATAATACCTACTGCATAGAGCTGTTGTGATGAATAAATCTGATGACGTATGTAAAGTTCTTATTGTAGCACACTGTAGTGCATGGCGGACACTAGAAAATGAAAACCCTTTACCCCAATAGTTGGAATAGTTTGAAATAGTCACCGAAAATAGTAGTAGGAATCTATGTCCTGTTTTCGATATTTCAGTAAGTTCTGTATTTACTCTTGATGAGGTCATTGAAAGCATTCTTTAATAAATGAGGTTGGAAGAAGCCCTTTAAAAACTTGGAGGCCATGAAGGTGGAAAATAAACATCACCGTTGGTGGACCAAGGTTGGGAAACATTAATATAATCCACCCCGTTACTGTCCTTTACTTCAAGGAAGAAGATTATAAATTTAGTGCTTAGAAAATTGTAATGATCTCATCCTGATTTATCTCAGACAGTTATCTCTCCTTTTATGTGGTTTTGCTCTATCTTTTTTTGAACAACTCTGTGTACATTGGTCTTTTTATTGTAAGCCTAACTAACATCTTTTAAGGAAGCCACTAGTCTATGAATCTACATGAACAGAAGGAAAAACCAAGACAAATTCCAAAAGCACTCAAACATGTACTCTCATCTTGAACCAAATAGACACTTTGACAGTGTCCATACCATGTCTTTGAGATACGAGCCTCCGCATACATTTTTGAAAACAGCATTTTGAACCTTCCTAAAAGCATTAAATATAAATAAATGTGATGTCATAGAAAAAATGCTGGCCTGGGAATCAAAGAGACCGAGATCTTTGATTTGATTCTGTCACTGCCTGATGGTGTTGTTTGTACTGGTGAGGGCTTAGTTTTTAAAAAGCAGAATCCTCTCTGGCTAGTTAAGCAGAAAAGGAATTTTTAAAAAGGATCCTGGGTGGTTCACAGTATCTTTGGAAGGGCTGGAGCAACAAGCTTGAGGCTCAGTTCTAGGAACAGTGCCCAGAACTGGGCTGTAGAACTTGTCTGATGAGAAAATGGCCTCTGTTCCTACTGCACCACCCACACTCGTTGCTACATTTGCGCTGCTGCCAAGAACTTGATTTTACCACAACCATCACTGCCACTACTTTTGGCAACCTTGTGTCCTTTGCTACCACTGAAAGCTGGACCCCTCTGACACCAAAGGTGGCCACGCCTAGCTGGTTTTCTCTTGTTAATCCCTTCCAAGTCAAGGTCTCATGTAAGCTTCCCCGATTGGCAGAGCCTGGGTTTGTTTCTAACTGCAAGGAAGCCTGGGAAATTGAGCTCTGACTTCCATGTTGGGGTGACGGAGAAAATAGCATGGTAATTTCCCCAAATATAGATGGGCGATTTAAAAGGTACCCTCTTCATTTGCTATGACGGCAAATCCAAGCCAAGATGAGCCAAACAGGGGGCGTAAAATGTCAACATTAGGAACTGAACTCCTTGCTTGTAAACAAACCAGGCAAAACACTTGCCTGGTTTTAGCACTTCGCAAATACTGTTCTGATCCACCCGGGCAGCTAAACAAAATACAGACTCCTCCCCTATATTCCACTACTTTTGCAATCTCTGACACGCCTTTCTGAGTTTAAATTGCCCTCAGTGAAGGCATTGGGTTACTTTCAAGTTCATGGATTGATAGCTGGCAATCGTGTTTTGTTTGGTTTTTGTTTAATGTTTTTTAAAATTAAGAGTTTAAACATAAAAGTCTATATTTCTCTCTCCTCTTGAAAAATAGAAACTGGGCCTACATTTCCCCATGTCAACTGTCAGTTGGGGGTGAGTGGCAACTGTCCGCCTCAGACTGTACCTGGTCTCTGCACTCTTCCCCAGTCTCTACAATTCCTTATTGTCGTATACCTTCTCCCATTTATCTTACCTGCATATCCCAGAAGGTACTTGACGAGGTAACCCTTGGATTAGATTATTTTAAGGTCCCTTCCAGCCATAAAATTCCATTATTTTGTACCCTAGGTATAGTGGAAATAGGCATTTAGGAACCAATTGTGTAAATAGCCCAAAATAGAACTGGAGACTGATTTTTAAATTAGAACCCAAATGTGATTTTATATCTAAAAATCCAAAAGACTCAATTTAAAAATGATTAGAAATATTAAGAATATTTAGGAAAGTAGCTAAATACAAGAAAACTACATAAAAAGCAATAGTTTTCCTAGTAATAAACAGGAAATATTATGCAATGGGGGGGTACTATTCACTATAGCAACAAAAATGATGAAATACCTGGGAATAAATTGGACAAGAAATGTGTAAGACTAAAATGAATACAATTTCAAATTTTTATCATATCTCTGAATGGGAAGACACTATTTTAAAAATTCTAATCTGTCCAAATTAATCTAGATTTGAAGCAATTCTAATCAGCATTTACAATGTGAGTTTTTGTTGTTGCTGTTGTTAGATTTGGTTTTGTTTTGCAGGGTTAGGGGAGAGAAATTGGCTCATTGATTTTGAGGTCCCTCAAGAAAAATCAGGGATTGAAAAAAATGTTGAAGAGGAAGAATATTACAGTCAAGATACTAGAATTTACGTAGTTTATAGATATTTGAAAACACTGTAATATACTAATAGAGGATTAAACTAAAATACCAGTGAAACAGAGTATAGAGCCCGTAAAAGATTCATTTTTATGGACTTTATTATAAGGTACAGAGAAGTCCTCAATTCAGTGGACAATGAATGGATTAATAATAAAGGTTTTAGTGATAATTGATTAGGAAACATTTAATACATTTTAATTTTGTGGTAGGTAGGGCACAGTTTCCAAAAACCATAAAGGAAAAGTTGACTGTATTGACTACAGGAAAATTTTCTATTTCTCTAGGCAAAAAATACTGTAAACAAATTTAAAAGACAAGGGACAGACTGAGAGAAAATATTTACAACCAGTATAAGAACCAGGGGATTGACATTAAGGATTTATGAAAAACTGTAAAGCCAACAGACAAAAATGGGTTAAGGACAGGAATAAACAATTCTCAGAAGCAATACAAGCAGCCTTTAAACCTATGAAAAGAAGCCCAATAATCACGCAAGCTGAAACAACAATGAAATATTTCCACCTATTGTATTGGTGACATTTAAAAAGAATAACATAACTGGCTCCAGATGAGCATGTGGGATAACAGGTACTTTCATTTTCTATTGATAGGAGTTTAAATTGGTTCAGCATTTTAGAGGGCAATTGGCAGTATCTAATACTTAGACCCTTTTACCTAGTCATTGCACGTTTAGAAACTTTTTACTCAGAAAGAATTTGACAAGTGGATTGTAATAGATATGTGTATGTGTGTGTATGCACACACAATATTTATTGCAGCAAGCTTTGTAATAGCAAAAATTGGGGAAAATCAAATGTCCAACAATAGGGGAGTAGTTGGATAAATTCTACTGCTTTGGTTTAAGACTGTACTATTTAGCCATTAGAAAGAATGAGATAGGCCAAATATGCATACTTGAGAAAATGTTCAATGTGTTAGTCAGGATTGGTTAAGTAATGCTGCAGTAATAGCGAACCCCCAAATCTCAGGGAACTAAATCAACAAAGGTTATTTCTTGTTTATTCTGTGTATCCATTGTTGTTGTCAGAGGGAGCTTTGTTCACAGTAGCCACTCAGGGACTGAATCTGACAGAACAGCCACTACCTTGAATATAACAGAGAGAGAAGAGAGCTTTGGAGGGTCAAGCCCAATAAGTCTCAGCTGGGAAGAAATACATATCATTTACACTCTCAGTTCATTGGCCAGTACTAGTCACATGGCTCCACCCATATGTTCAGAGGAAAGAGGGAAACCAGATGTTAGGTAAACAGCACTAATGGCTACCATATATATATCATGCTGTTTTGTAGATAAAGCAAAATTCAGAAGTCTGTATAATATGATCCTATTTATGCCAAAAGTCTAAAGGTTATATGTGCATGTATATTTATATAAATATTTCAGGGATTGTGTATCCTTTGAAGAAGTCCTAGCAGGCTGCACACCAAGCTGCCTCATTCTTTGATTTTTTTTTAACAATGAGCAATTGTAGAAAAAAAATTAAAAAGATAAATAAAGCTCAAGCAAATAAAACCAAAAAGCCTGGGCAAAGAGCACTGAGCATTTTTCGTTTCTTGCTTCAGTTTCCAGAAAGAGCTAATGACAAATGCTGGCAGAATGCTTAGAGCAGAAGTCAAGAGTCTCATAATCATAGAGCAGGGTGTATGAGTTGTTCCACTTGATGCTCTACTCTGATTATTGATTAGAGTCAAATAATTTTAATGTGCTTACTTAAAATTCTTTTATTATGGGCCATAATATTTTATATTTATGTTACAGAATTCCAGAGCTTCACAATTAAATTGGGGATGGAATCATTTTTATAATTTTCAAATTCTTGTCAAATTAGCAACAAATTCTTACCCATTTATTTTCCCCACTTAGATTGAATCATTAATATTTTACTATTATGTGCTTTATCATGCATCTCTCCATTCATACACCCCTCTCTCCATCCATCAATCCATCTTAACTTTGGTGCATTTCAAAGAAAATCACAGACATCAATTACTTCCCTCTAAATATATCAGCATGCTTACCATTTATTTACATTTTTTCCTTTTGATGTAAAATTTATATTCAATAAAATGCATCAACCTTAAGTATACATTTGCTTAATTTTGACAAATGCATACACCTGTGCAACACAAATCCCTATTAAGCTGTACAACATTACCGTCACCCAGAAAGTTCCCTCACACCCCAACCTAGTCAGTCCCTGCCCACATCCCCCATTCAAGGGGCAGCCACTTTTCTGATTTTTTTCACAGTAAATGGCTTTTTCCCTGTTCTAGAATTTCATATAAATGAAATTATACAGCATATATATTCTTTTGCGGATTCTCTTATTAAGTATGATTTTGAGAATTATCCATATTGTTGACTGTATCAGTAATTCATTCCTTCATATTGCTGAGTAGTGTTCCATTGTATGAGAATACCACAATTTGTTTATTCTTTCCCCTGCTGATAGACACCTGGGTTATTTCCAACTTTTGGCTAATATAAATAAACCTGCTCTGAACATTTTTGTACAAATATTTTTGTGAACATAATTTTCTTTCTCTTGGTTACATAACTATGAATGGAGTTGCTAGCACATAGGTGTATGTTTAGTTTTTTTAAGAAACTGGCAGACCTTTTACCAAAAGAGGTTATACCAGTTTACATTTCCCCTAACAACGTACAAGGGTTCAAATTGCTTCACAATCTTGCCAACATTTGCTATTATTAGGCTTTTTAATTTAAGCAATCTGGTAGACATGTAGTACTATCCCATTGTAGTTAAATTTGCATTTTCGTGACAACCCATGATGTTGAGCAGTTTTTTCATGTGTTTATTGGCTGTTTGTATTTTGTGTGTGTGTGAAGTGTCTTTTCAGATCTTTTGCCAATTTTTATTGGTTGTTTGTTGTATTATTATTGAGTTGTTGGAATTCTTTATATTTCCTGGATACAAGTCATTTGTCAGATACACGTTTTGCGAATGTTTTTCTCCCAGTCTCTGGCTTTCCTATTCACTTTCTCAGTGGTGTCCTTTGATGAATACTGTATATATTTTAAATTTTGATGAAGTCCAAATTGTCAGTGTTTTCTTTTAAGGTTATTGCTTTCTGCTTAAGATGTCTTTGGCTGCCTCAAAGTCACCAAGATAGACTCCTATGTTTTTCTCTAATAGCTTTATGATTTTAGCTTTTACTTTTAAGTCTATGATTCATCTCAAATTAAATTTTATATATGCTGTGCGATCAGTATGCAGGTTTATTTTACTTAAATTCTTAAAATGCTTATTCCAAAGTTTTCTATTATAAGCCAGAATATTTTATATTGAAGTAAAATAATTCCAGAGCTTTAAAATATAATTTTGAAATGGAAGAGTTTAAAATTTTTTTCAAATTTTTATTAAATTAGTGACAGTGTCTTCCCCATTCATTTTCTTCTTGTTCTGTGACTTAGTTTTGACTATTAAAATTGCAAATTCTCCTTCGCAAAAGAAACTGAAATGTTGATCTTTTATACCTCCACCAATTTCCTTATGTAGTACATTCCCACTTCTTGAGGATTGAAATATTCTCACTACATTAATATCCCAGTTAACTGAGGAATGCTAGACACCAATGATCTTGGTAAATGAAGGAAACTGTATACTACACATGTATAACAGATTGTATTTTTCAAAGATGGCTGCAGCAGTGTCCAACATGTGAACTTGACACTCGCTCCACGGAGAGGTGGGGTCTATGCCATTTCCCTTTGAATCTTGAGTGGCTTTGTGCTTCACTTGTAACCAATAGAATGCGACAGAAGTGATGCTGTGTGAGACAACTGAGGCCAGTTCAGAAAAGATGATGCAGCTTCTACATCGTATGACGTGACACTTACTTTTGGAACCCTGTACTACCATGTAAGAAGTTCTACCACCTTGAGGTTGCCATGCTATGAAGAAGCCCAAGCTACACGGGGAAACCACTTGTAGATGGTAATTCAGGTGACAGCCCAAACTGAAATCTCAGCTGATGGCCCTTGCCATGCACTGGATTTATGAGCAAAGACACCTTCACATAATTCATGCCCCCAGTTACAGAATCACCCAAGTTGAAATTCCAGACCTTCTTCTGTGCCCTGTCGGAATTCCTGACCCACAGAATTCATGAACATAACAAAAGAGTTGCTTTAAGCACTTGATTTTTAGGGTAATTTGTTAAACAACAATAGTAACTGAAGTAGCATGCACCAACACATTTTGGGGAAATAGAATACTGAAAATATGCAGCCCTCAAATTAAGTATTCGATTTTTAATTTTTTGAGAAGCAGTCTGATGTCTTTTAGTGCCTCAGAGTCCTGGCTTCCCAGTTCTTTAACTGCAGAGGTGGAGAAATGCTGTGCCACATCTTGGAAGTTGCTCTTGTGAAAAGACCTCCACATCAGTTAGAACACAGAATATGCTGGGTTGGGAAAAAAAAAAGTAAAGAAATAATTCTTAGTATGTGTACCTTCCATCTGGAAGAATAGCAGTAAAATTTCCTTCTTCTACCCGAACTGAGCCAGGTGAGGGCGGGGTGGAGGCTTTTGTGAATTTAGATACGTTTTACATCCGAAGAAGAAGATGTGGTCTCATTTTCCAAGAACACATTTGATTTTTTTAGGCACTAATTTATTTTTAAATTTACATTCACTCTTTTTGGTGTACAATTCTATGATTGTGACAGATTCCTAGAGTTGTGCAACTGCCACCGCAATAAAGTCACAGAACAGTTCCATCACACCTGCCCCCTCACACCCCCCCCCACCCCCAAAATGTGAATAATGCTTTCTCTTGAGTAAATACCTAGGAGTGGAATGTGTGGACCATACGGTAGGCATATGTTTCACTTTTTGAGAAACTACCAAACTGGTATTTTTTGTTGTTGTTTTAGAGGTTTTTTTTTTACATCTTTTGTTACATTTTCCCCTGGATATTTCATACTTTGGGTGCCATTATAAATGGCATCCTTTTTAGTGGTTGCCCCAGAGTTTGCAATACTGTACACGTTTACAGTTATTCCAAGTCCACTTTTAAATAGCACTATACCACTTCATGCATAGTGAGGAAACCTTATAATAACATCACGGTCATTCATTTCACTTATACAGAAGCATCTGTATGTTCATATACATGTATATGCACGTAATTGAATACATTGTTGCTATTATTTTGAACAAATTATATATGTTAGATCACTTAAGAAAAATAAGTTTTTTATCGACTTATTCCTTCTCTAATGCTCTTTCTTTTTTTTAACTTTTTCTTTTATATTGGAGTATAGTTGATCAACAATGTCGTGATAGTTTTCAGGTGTACAGCAAAGTGATTCAGTTATACATATACATGTATCTATTCTTTTTCAAATTATTTTCCCATTTAGGTTGTTATGTAATACTGAATAGAGACCCCTGTGCTATACAGTAGGTCCTTATCCATTTTAATTAATTTATTTTTTGCAGTACGCGGGCCTCTCGCTGTTGTGGCCTCTCCCATTGCGGAGCACAGGCTCCGGACGCGCAGGCTCAGCGGCCATGGCTCACAGGCCCAGCCGCTCCGCGGCATGTGGGATCTTCCCGGACCGGGGCACGAACCCGCGTCCCTTGCATCGGCATGCGGACTCTCAACCACTGCGCCACCAGGGAAGCCCTCCATTTTAAATATGGCAGTGTGTACGCGTCAATCCCAAACTCCCTAACAATCCCTAATGCTCTTTCTTTATATAGATACAAGTTTCTGATCTATATCAGTTTCCTTCTTTCTGAAGAACTTCTTTTAAACATTTCTTGGGGGGCAGGTCTACTGGCAACAAATTCCCTCAGTATGTGTTTGTCTGAGAAAATTTTTATTTCTCCTTCACTTTTGAGGGATAGTTTCACAGGATACAGAATTCTAGCTTGGCTTTTTTTCTCTCAACACTTTAAATATTTCACATCACCCTCTTCTTGCCTGCATGGTTTTTGAGGAGAAATAGGATGTAATTCTTATCTTTGCCTGTCTATAGGTAAGGTATTTTTTTCCCTTTAACTTCTTTCAAGACTTTTTTTCTTTGTCTTGGACTTTCTACAGATTAAATATGATGTGCCTAGGTGTAATTTCGGGGGAGCATTTATCCTGCCTGGTGTTCGCTGGGCTCCTGGATCCATGGTTGGTGTCTGACATTAATTTGGGGAAATTTTCATTCGTATTGCTTCACGTATTTTGGCCGTCCCTTTCTCTCTTTCCTCTCCTTCTGGTATTCCCATTACACATATGCTATAACTTTTTGTAGTTTTCCAGAATTTCTCGGATATTCTGTTCCATTTTTTAAGTCTTTTTTCTCTTTGTTTTTCAGTTTTGGACGTTTCTATTGATGTTTCTATCCTCAAATGCAGAGATGCTTTCCCCAGCTATATACTAATGAGCCCATCAAAGGCATTCTTCATTTCTGGTAGTGTTTTTGAGATCTACCATTTCTTCTGGATTATTTCTTAGAATTTCCATCTCTCTGTTATCCATCTATTCTTACATGTTGTCTACTTTTTGCATTAGAGCCCTTAGCATGTTAATCATAGTCGTTTTAAATTTGCAGACTGATAATTACAGCCCCCTGCCATATCTGAGTCTGGTTCTGATGCTTGCTCTGTCTCTTCAAACTATGTTTTTTGCCTTTTAGTATGCCTTTTAACTCTTTGCTGAAACCAGACATGATGTACTAGATAAAAGAAACTCTGGTAAATAAGCCTTTGGTGATGTGGTGGTAAGGTGTCGGGGGAGAAGTGTTCTCTATCGCTATGATTAGGCTTCAGTCTTTTTAGTGTGCCTGTGTCCCTCAACTGTGAACTTCGTAAGTACATTTTAGTTTCCTCCCTCACCCCTCTAGGTGGGATAGGATGGCCGGAGGGGGCTAGATTTGGGTATTTCCCTTCCCTTATGTGTAAGGCTCGAGGGGGCTGGAGTTGAGTATTTCCCTTTCCCCGGGTGGGTTAGGCTCTGATAAGACCCCATTGGTAAAATGGTTTCCCTTGAAGGCAGGCGTTGTTAAGAAGAACAGAATGCTCTTGCACATTTCAAACTGGTTACTTTTCTCATCTCCTGCCAGAAGCCAGAGAGAATTTTTCCTTGATATTCACTGTGAGAACCTGGTAAAGCTCCTGGAGATAAAGCTCACACAAGTTTGGGGCTCCCTTGATGACTGGCCTCCCCAGGAGTTTTTATCTCTTAGATTTGTCCACATGGAGCCTCCAGAAATTCATCAGTTACAGTTCAGATTTTCCTACCCTGCTACTGGTTCCCACCGAGGTTTCTGCTTGTGGGTTTCTGCTCAGATAAGTCATGATTCTCCGTATCTGAGTGTCTATTTGTCTTTCCAGTTTGAGGGACAGTGGTTTGCCCAGTGACCTCCCTTCTCAGATGGATCTAAGAAGAATTGTTGATTTTTCAGTTTCTTCAGCTTTTTACTTCCCAAATTGTTTTTTTAAAGTGATTGTATCATCTTCATTTTTACCAAGAGTCTTTGAGAGTTCCAATTCCTCTACATGCTTACCGCACGTGGTATGGTCCATTTGTTTAATTTTAGCCATCCTAATAGATGAGTAGTAGTATTTCATTGTTGTTTTTACTTGAGTTTTCCTAATGATTAATGATGTTAAACATATTTTCATGAGCTGCTTTGCCATCCATAAATCTTTGGTGAAGCCAGAGGAGATTTCAGGTCTTTTTCCCAAACATTTTTTGAGTTTTTTGTTTTCTTGTTCCTGTTTTGTGAGTTCTTTATTTATTCTGGATACAAGTCCCTTATCAGATATATGCTTGCCAAATATATTTGTCTGTGGCTTGTGATTTTATTCCCTTAAAAAAGTATCTTTTGAAGAGAAAAAGTTTTAAATTCTGATTAAGTTCAATTTATCAATATTTACTTTTATGGATCATGATTTTTGGAATTAGATCTAAGAAATCTTTGACTAATTCAAGGTCACAGAAGTTTTCTTCTAGAGGCATTATAGTTTTACAATCAGGTCTATGATTCACTTTAAGTTAATTTTTTGTTTGTGGTGTGAAATAAGGATTGAAGTTTTATTTGTTGGTTTATATGTAGATATGCATTTTTTCAGCACCGTTTGTTGAAAAAAACACTATCATTTCTCCACTGAATTGCCTTAGAACTGTTGTTGAAAATCAGTGTCCATATATGATGAGCCTTTTTCTGTTCTGTTCCATTGATCTGTCTGTCTCGTCACTGATACCACTCTTTCTTGATTAATGTATCTCTATAATAAATGTTGAAATCAGGTAGTATTAGTTCTCCAACTTTGTTCTTCTCTTTCAAAGTTATTTTGGCTATACTAGGTTGTTGTATTTCCTTTGGTACTTTGAAATCAGCCTGTCAATTTATATAACAAGCCCTGCTGGGATTTTGACTGCAATAGCATTAAATCTATAGATAAACTTGTGGACAACATTGAGTCTTCTGACTCATGAACATGGTGTATCTCCATTTATTTGGAATTTAATTTGTCTCAGACATACTTTATAGTTTTCAGGGTACAGGGCTTGCACATCTCTTGTCAGATTTATCCCTGAACATTTCATATTTTTGATGCTTTTGTAAATTGTATTGTTTTAAATTTTAATTTCCAATTGTATATTGCTAGTATATATAAATAGGATTGATATTTGTGTATTGATCTCATATCCTGATACATTGCTGAACTCACCTATTTGTCCTAATAGCTTTCTTCTTTACTCCATCAGGTTTTTTATATTGACAGTCATGTCATCTGAGAATAAAGGCAGTTTTACTTCTTTATTTCCAAACTGGATTCATTTGACATCATTCTCTTGTTCCTAAAATTAGTTCCTAAAATGTTAATCTTTTAACATTAGGTGTAATGTTAGTTAAGAGTTTTTGGTAATTGTCTTTTATCAGGTTGCGGAAGTTCCTTGTTATTCCTATGTTGTTGAGTGTTAGATTTTGTCAAGTCCTTTTTCTGCATCTGTCGAAATGATCGGATTAGTTTTTTTAGTTTGTTAATTTAATAACTTACATTGATTGATTTTCAAATGTTAAAACTTGCATTTCTGGGATAAATTTCACTTGGTCATGATGTTGTTTGCCCTTTTATAGTTGTTGTATTTAATCTGTGAAAATTTTGTTTAGAGTGTTTGCCTGTATTTTCATGAAGCCTCACAGAATGAGTTCTGTGCCTGTGATGGTGACCAGGTCACTTTACCTGTTGGGATTTCCTTTCCTTACTTGTAAAAGGAAGAGGCTGGATTGATGATCTATCTGTCATTTTCCATTCTAATGGAAAATGGTCTTTTCCGTTATTCATATTTATTTTCCCATGATTTACATTTATCTTCATTTAGCCCTTTAAATTATTTTGCATATCTTTTATTATATATAAAAGTACAATAGCATAAGCATATTACTGTTAAGTGGTAAATTGAGGGGGACTGCTCAAAAACTTTTCAACGGTGTGGTGCTGCTCGATCAAACAATTTTGGAAACAATGCTGTATATAATTCTCCTGGCCATCAGGACTAGGCTTTCTCATAGGCCTCAGTCTTTTCCCACCTGGTACACTTTGCTATTAGTCTTTGAGGTTGTATTAGACAATTATATAAAACTCGTCTCATCCTTCAAATAACCCTGCAAGGCAGACTCATTAATCAGCTCAAGGTCACGGGGCAGAGCTGGGATTCAGACCTAAATCTGTTTGATTCCAAATCTGATATTTTCTCTTTCAAAACTTAAACGGAAGTGTAATTACTAAAATTTTAACTATACCAAAATGTGCTGAAAGAGACTATTATACCCACTACCCAGAATTAATAAAAGTTAACATTTTTTTCTACATTTTCTTTTTATCTCTCTTTTTAAAAATTAAGTAAGAAGTGGATATACAGCTAATGCCTGCTCCCTCAGCATCTCTTTCCCTTACCAGTATCAAGATGTATATATAATACCCACATATATATGTATCCATAAAAAATTTACAATATCATTTGTGCATTTAAAAATGTACATAATGGTAAACACTGTATCCTTTTGTGACTTGCTATTTTCGATCAACGTATGATTTTGAGTTATTTCCGTGTCAATACATGTAGCTCTGGTTTATTTATTCTCATTGTTTTATAGTATTTCATTTTATGAATAAACTACAGTTTACCAATTTCTTATTATGTTAGTTTTCTGTGGCTACTGTAACAAAAGCAAACTAGGTGGCTTAAAACAACAGAAGTTTATTCTCTCACAGTTCTAGAGGCCAGAAGTCCCAAATCAGTATCACTGGGCTGAAATAAAGGAGCTGGCAGGGTGATGCTGCCTCTAGGAGAATCTGATCCCTTCTTCTTCAGTTTCTGTGGCTGCTGGCAGTCCTCGGCTCATGGTATTACTCCAACCTCTGTCTTTGCCTTCACATCGCTTCCTCCTCGTGCGTGCGTGCCTGCGTGCGTGCGTGCATGAGAGAAATCTCTCTCTCTCTTATAAGGATACATGTGATGGCTGTTAAGGCCCACCTGGATAATCCAGGATAATCTCGGGTAATCTATTTCAAGATCTTAAATTAATCACATCAGCAAAGACCCTTTTTCCATGTACAGTCACATTCACGGGTTCTGGAGATTAGGACCTGATATCTTTGGGGATCATTCTTCAGTCTCCTGTACTTATGAACAGCCATTTTGCTATTACAGACAGCTGCAAGGGAACATCCTTGTGCATGTCTCTGTGGATTCTCTAGAATAGGAGCCTAGAAGTAGAATTGCTAGGCTATAAGCTGTATCTTCAACTTCACTAAGGATTGTTAAATTTTTCTTAGAAAGTGGAAGCATCAATTTAGATTTTCATCCTTTGCACATTGCTCATTTTTTTGTTGAGATTTAAGTCTTTTCTAAAGTCTTTGTTCTTGATACATTTTGCATGCAAGTCCTCTCTTGGTTATGTGCATTGCAGATGTATTCTATGTCTGGCTTCTCTATTCACTTCCTGTATTGTGTCTTTTGTCATGTGGAAGTTTAAATTTTTAATTGTAGATGAATTTATGGGCTTTTTTCCATTATAGTTAGTGAATTTTGCATCCTCTTTAAGAAATTATGAGTACCATATGAATTTCCAGTTGTTCCAGCACCATGCATTAAGTCTATCCTTTTTTCCCCAGTTGTTTGTATCGACACATCTGACATATTTCATAGTCCCATATCCATATGGATCTGTTTCTAAGCTCTCTATTTTGTTAAATTTGTCTACTTGTCTAGCCATAGGCTAGTACCACCTGTTTTAATTTGTTACTATGGCATCATAAGTTGTGATATAGAGCAGGGTTCTAATTTTTCTTCTTCTGACTATTCTTAGGCTTTTAATTTTCCATATCAATTTTATGACCACTTTCTAGTTCTTTAAAAAGCCAGATTGGATTTTGACTGGAATTGTGTTGAATTTATAGACTAACTAGGGGGCAGAACTGCTGTCACTATGAAATAAGAGATTTCCCATCTTTGAATATAGTGTATCTTGTTTTATAATACTGTACAGTTTTGTTGTCATTGCAAATATTGCCTTTTAATTTTAGAATTACATTTTCCAGTTGGTTGTTGCTGGTGTATATGAATGCTATTGATTTTTGTATTTTATTTTATGTATGCTGGTCTCATTTTCCCTCTTGAGTCCTCAGAATATGTAGTGTCTTTTGGATATTATTTTGGACCGTATCATATAAACTGTAAATAATGACAGACCTGCTTCTTCCCTTTTAATCTATATGATTTCTTTCTATTTTTATTATTATAATATTTTGGCTAACAGCTACAATGTAATATGTAAGATAAGTAGTAATAGCAGGGATCCTTATCTTCTCCCTGATTTTAAAAGAGGTATTTCTAATATTTCACCATTAAGGTCATAGGTTTTTTGGTAGATGCAGGTATTCTATTTAGGATTTTCCCATCTTTGTTCATATAGGAAACAGGCCTATACTTTTACTTTCTCATACTGTCTTTGTCCAGTTTAGATATCAGTGTTTTATAATAGTCTTATAAAATAAGTTTCAGAACATTCACTCTCTATAAAAAGTAGGTATTATTAGTTCTCTGAAGGTTTTGTAGAAGTTGCGTGTAAAACCATATAGCCATTCCTTTTTTTTCTGTGGGTGGATTTTTTAACTAATGGTTCGCTTTCTCTAAGGAGAGTGCATGCTATTCTAGATTTCCATTTTTTCTTGAGTTGGTTTTGAAAATTATAAATATTTTCTAGAAACTTTTCCATTTCGTCTAATTTTTTAAATTTATCACCTTTTTAAGCCCTATCACTGTTGATTTGTGCCTTTTCTGTTTTTTTAAGTCAATTTTACTAGAGTTATTTGATTAATTTTAAAAAGATCCAGATTTCAATTTGTTAATCCCCCCCAATTTTTACCTTTAACTTCTATTTTATTAATTCCTACTTTTATTTTTATTATGTCCTTCTTTCTATTTTCTCTGTGTTTATTTTCTAATTTCTTGACTTAGACATTTGTTTCACTGATTATCAGTCTTTATTTTCTAAGAAATGCACCTGAGGCTTAATTTGCCTTGTAAATACTACTTTGGCTTTAGTGTGTTTAGTGTTTTTTGTCCTTCCTGTGTAAATATTTCCTAAAATTGGCCAATTAATTATTTGTTTGTTTTTAGATTTCCAGATGTGTATGACGTTAGCTTTATAGTTCTTTTTTCTCTTTTTGTTACATTTAGTTGGAGATATGGTTTGCATGATACCAATTCTTTGATATTTATTGAGACTTGCTTTGTAACTCTGGGAATGAATAAACTTATTTTCTGAAATGTATTTTTTCTCTTACTTTTGAAGTTTAACTGGGCAAATAATTCTAGATTTATGGTTATTTTCCCTTGACCTTTTGAAGATATTATTCTGTTGTCTTCTGCCCTCCATTGTGGTTGTTGGTAAGTCTCTTATTAATATAGTCGTTCCTTTGTAGTCATATGCCTTTTTTTTCCTCTCTGGTTGCCTTTTTCTTTGTTTTTGGTGTCCTGCAGTTTCATTACAGTGTATCTTGGAACTATTTGTAATTCTTCAATTTGACAATTATTCTCAGCCATTATCTCTTCAAATATCTTGTCCATTCTCTCTGTCTTTCTTCTCAAACTCTCAAGCTGTTTTCTGTTTTCCTCTTAACTACTTGTCAAACTTCTCTCTGTTTTCCATGTCTTTTAACCTCTCATTCATTCTTTTCATTGATTTTTTATTCTGTGCTGCATTCTTGGAATTTTCCTTAAATCCGTCATCCAGTTCATTGATTAAGTGACTTTACCTTCCAATTCCTTAAGTGCTATTTAGTTGTGTGTGCATGTGTGTACACGCACTCACGTATGTTTTAAATGTTTCTGTTATTTTCCATGACATCTGTGTTCTTTTCTTATGGTTTCTCTATTTTTTAATCTGTTTTGTAATTTTAAACATAATAATGTCATAGTCCATTACTGATTTTTGTACTGTTGTCGCAAATTCATGGGGTACTACTCCTTCTGTTACATCTGCTGACTCTCACTCATGGTGGATTATTTCCTTTTATGTTTTTTAAGCTCATCTGAAATTGGACTTTCTTCCCCCACTGCAGTGTTCCTTTGCTGCTTGGGTTGGCCTTTCAGAGTTGTTTTTGTTTCGTTTTGTTTTAAACCCTTTTATTTCGAACTAATTGTAGACTTATAAAACAGTTCCAAAATAATATGGAGAGTTCTCATATACCTCTCACTCAGTTTCTCCTAATGTTAGCATCTTACCATAGTGCTATTATCAAAACCAGGAAATTAACATTGGTATGATATACTAAACATCTTATTTGAATTTCACCAATGTCTTTTTTTCTTTCTCAGAATCCTGTTTAGGATCCTACACGGCATTAGTTGTTCTTTCTTCTTAGTCTTCTGTGATCTATAACAGATCCTTAGTCTATCCTTGTCTTTTATGACCCTGATATTTTTGAATAAGTTTTTTGAATCAGTTATTTTGTAGAATACCCTTCAATTTGGATTTTTTTTGGTGTTTTCTCATGGTTGGTCAAAGATTATGCATTTTTGGCATAATCTTGGCAATTTTCTGTAAAAATTGTACAGAAATGATGCATCCTTCTTAGTGCATCACATCAAGGAGCTCATAATGTCAATATGTCTTATTACTAGTGATATTGACCTTGATCACTTTATTAAGATGGTGTTTGTCAGATTTCTCCATTGTAAAGTTACTATCGTTCCTTTTGTAGTGAATAAATACCTTGAGAGAGATACTTTGAGACTATGCAAATCCTGCTTTTCCTCAAGCTTTCACCCACTAATTTTAGCATCCAGCGGTAGAACTTTCAGAGTATTGATTTTGCCTCTCCAGGCGGGCTTATAAACTGAACTTAATTTAATCTTAATTTTGATGTTAATTTATTGCCTTGGAGCTCTCTATAGTTAGTGGGTAAAATAAATTTGTACTACAAATTCTTATTAGGCAGAATATTGGCTTTGAGATCTATCAGGTAATCTATCCATCTTCCTCCCTCCCTCCCTTTTTTCCTCTCTCCCTCCCTTTTTTCCTCTCTCCCTCCCTTTTTATACAGAGACTCAGAAAAAAGGTCCATTGTCATCTCTCTAAGACAATGGTTAGAGTTTATTAATCCTTCTTTCATTTCAGTTGCAGCCTTTTACAGTTCTAACTTTATATATAGGTTTTGTATGTAGGAGTCCCAAACTGCTACTCACCTTGGCCAGAGGCCTTGTTTCTTGTGCCTGAGTGAGCATTAAATTCCAAGCTCTTGGGGCTTCCCTGGTGGTGCAGTGGTTGAGAGTCTGCCTGCTAATGCAGGGGACACGGGTTCGAGCCCTGGTCTGGGAGGATCCCACATGCCGCGGAGCAGCTAGGCCCGTGAGCCACAACTACTGAGCTTGCGCGTCTGGAGCCTGTGCTCCGCAATAAGAGAGGCCGCGACAGTGAGAGGCCCCCGCTTGCCACAACTAGAGAAAGCCCTCTCACAGAAACGGAGCCCCAACACAGCAAAAATAAATAAATTAATTAATACACTCCTACCCCCAACATCTAAAAAAAAAAAAAAAAAAAATCCAAGCTCTTACCTGTTAACAGTGTTCGATTCCCACCTCCCCTAGGTGCCACCCTGTTAGTTTGTACACCTTCCTCTCTGGCTGTACCAGCTACCTGTTTGCCTTGGTACCTGTGACATTTTCTCTCCTTTTTCACAAGCTCAGCCAGCAATTTGAGTTTCAATTGCTATCTCGTCTACCATTTTGCCACACATAATCTCTTTACCATGCCATACAGACTCTCAACTTACACTGGAGAAAATACAGACTAGACACATTACTGGGGAATGTAACATCATTATAAACACCTATGCTGAAGTGGATTTGGCTTTGCTTGTGTAGACCTAGTTAAAATCAGCTCCACTATTTAAAATCTTAATAACTCTCAGGCTTTTCTCTTTCTATTTTTGAAGCATATCCATTCTTATAGCCTTGAGTTTTATGGGATGCTAGAAAAAATTCTTGGCATTTTAGAATAAATAAACCATATAATGTTGTGCCAAAACAGATAGACTATTTCTTATGTTTCTAAAGAGTGGAAAAAGGACCAACTCTTTTTCTGAGGTTTTATATATACATGTATATTTATACTGTGTTTCTCTTATTTCTTTTTCCATGATTATATTCTTGTGGGAGTGGGTAAATCATTAACAGTGAAACTACTATTTCATCCAAAATACAGTGTTCTAATGGTCTCTTTTCGAAGAATAAAAGCAAGGCAGCTGTGTGGCCACTAGTTGCTAACAAAAGACCAGGTTAGTGCCACCCAGGCTTTCTCCTTTAATTAGAGTCCCAGTTTTGCTTTAAAAAATGAAAACAGTAACTAAATGCTAATTTTTAGTTCCTAAGAGGGAGAATTATGATGTAACAATTATGATGTAAAATGAGAGAATATTACAGAGCAGGAGGGGAATGACACTTAAGCCGCCATAGGGCAAGCCCTACCTGGCTGTTTTTCATTCAAGTAAATTTTGCAACCCAAAGTACTGGGTGTGGAGGGTGTGCCTCTCAGTGTGCTGTTTAGCCATGTACATTTAGCATTCATTCAATAAACATATATTAGGCACCTACTCCTGTATCAGGTCCCATGGTGGGTTCAGAGATGAATGAGCTGCCCTCATCTTTGAACCTCGATCAATCACCATAGGACCTGGCACTGACGTTTCTGGGCCACCCAATTCATGTCATTCTCTTTCCACACCATTTTGGAAGGGATCTCTCCTTTGCTGTCCAGCCTCATCTTTGAACCTCGATCAATCACCATAGGACCTGGCACGTTTCTAGGCCACCCAATCCATGTCATTCTCTTTCCACACCATTTTGGAAGGGATCTCTCCTTTGCTGTCCAGCCTCATCTTTGAACCTCAATCAATCACCATAGGACCTGGCACATTTCTGGGCCGCCCAATTCATGTCATTCTCTTTCCACACCATTTTGGAAGGGATCTCTCCTTTGCTGTCCAGCTTTCTCCTACCCTTAAAGATATTCCAGTTTACATTTTTTCTCTTAAGATGTTCCTGAACACCCCAGCTCACAGTGATCTCTGTCTCTTTGATCTCCTTGCATTTATGGCTGGTGCCACTCAGCACATCTTTTTATTCCCTCATGCATGTTAGTTGAAGAATAAGTGAATGAATACAGGCATGAACAAAGGCAATGACCTTTGTTTGGATTCAACTTTCATTCACATAGTAGTTAGGATCCTATAGAAAGGGGATTCTTAACTGATTTTGGCCTTTCTTGAAGGAAAGTTCATTCTGCTACCTACTAATAATTATAATAATAGCTAATACTTGCGTTTGGAGACTTGAATCAAGATGGTGGAGTAGGAGGATGTGGAACTCACCTCCCTGCACAAACACATCAAAAATACATCTACGTGTGGAACAGTTCTCACTGAAAACTGAAAATAGCAGAAAGACTCCTGTACAACCAAGGCTATAAGAAAGATCTACACGGAATTGGGTAGGAAGGGAAAAGAAGCAATCAGGTCGGGACCTATGCCCCTGGGAGGGGACTCAGAGGAAAAGGGAGATTGCACAGGTGGAGACCCTCCTTGGGAAGTGAGCATTTCAAGCCACATATTGAGTGCCTCAGTTCTGGGGCCTGACAAAGAGAAGATGAGCCCCCTTGGCTAGTTAGAGAGCCAGTGGGACTAATATGAAGGCTGTGGGAAGCCTGGACTCCACTCATGAAGAGCACACTAATGCTTGCTTGCTCCTGAAGCAGGGTGGAATGGGTGATTGAAACTACACAGGTGGCTGATTGGTTCCCTGTGACTGCCCTGGCACACGCCCCAGCCTG
Source organism: Neophocaena asiaeorientalis asiaeorientalis (assembly GCF_003031525.2). Taxonomy (NCBI): domain Eukaryota; kingdom Metazoa; phylum Chordata; class Mammalia; order Artiodactyla; family Phocoenidae; genus Neophocaena; species Neophocaena asiaeorientalis. The sequence goes on from NW_020185323.1 coordinate 517,501, forward strand.
AGCCGAGTGAACACTCCAGCACTGTTTGCCTTGTGTTGTAGCTCCACGCTGGAGTGAGGGCTGTTATGACTGAGGAGGAAGCCTGGCTAATAGACACTGAGGTGGCTCAAACCCTAAGCAGAGTCTGATCAAGGAGGGGGTAGCCACTTCTGGTGATCATGCAGGTGGTGCATCAGAGGTGGTCCTGATATCTGGCAGTGGCCAGACCACCACAGCCCATGCCGTGGCTCTCACCGAGTACCCACACCAGCCCTCTTTGCTCCAGCACTGCTCCCCTCTTGGGTGAAGGTGCTCGTGCTGGTGCTGGTGCTGGGAGGAGGAACAACACACACTTAAATGGAACTGAGCCTGCTCAGCCCGGACCCTCAGGGCTTCTGCTTCAGCAGCTTGGAACCTGACTCTACCCCTCATAGGGTGGTGATGGCCACTGAGCAGAGGGGAAGCCCCCCTCACACCTTGCTCTGCCCTAGCCCCTCCATCTCCAGCCCCATTGTCTACCTAGGTGATACCTGCCAGCACACCCTGAGGAAAGACATGACTTGTGTTCACATCAAATCCAGCTCTCTCACCAATGCCACTGGGCACATACAGACTGTATAGGGTTGCTCCCACATAAGGATACCTCTTCAAGACCACCATAGGTAACTGTTTCACCTAATTTCATAGAGACAGAGAGAGAAGCAAAATGAGAAGACAGAGGAATTTGTCTCAATTGGAAGCGCAAGAGAAGACCTCTGAAAAAAACAACTTTTGAAACAGAAATAAACAATTTACCAGATAAAGAATTCAAAGGATTAGTAATAAGAATGCTAAATGAATTAGGGAAAAAAATAGATGAACACAGTGAGAATTTTAACAAGGAAATAGAACATATAGTCAAAAGGAACACAAATGACAAGTGTTGGTGAGGATGTGGAGAAAAGGGAACCCTCGACATCATTGGTGGGAATGTAAATTGGTGCAGCCACTGTGGAAAACAGTATGGAGGTTCCTCAAAAAACTAAAAATAGGGCTACCATATGACCCAGCAATTCCACTCCTGTATATATATCAAAAAAAACCCCAAAAGTCTCATTTGAAAAGTTACATGCATCCCAGTATTCATAGCAGCATTATTTACAATTGCCAAAGTATGGAAGCCACCTAAGTGTCCATCAAGAGATGAATGGATAAAGAAGATGTGGTGTGTGTGTGTGTGTGTGTGTGTGTGTGTGTGTATACACACACACACAAACACACAAACAGATATAGTTATACATTAACTTATATGAACCCCATGGTAACCACATATCAAAAGCCTACAACAAATACACAAAAACAAGAAAGAAAGGAACATAAGCATAGCACTAAAGAAAATCATCAGACCACAAAGGGAGAAAGTAAATGAAGAAGAAAAGAACAGGGAAGAACTACAAAAGCAACCAGAAAACAAGTAGTAAAATGGTAATAAGTACATACATATCAATAATTTATTTAAGTGTCAATGGACTAAATACTCCAATCAAAAGACATTGGGTGGCTGATTGGGTTAAAAAACAAGACCCATCTATATGCTGCTTACAGGAGGCTCACTTCAGAACTAAAGACACACAGACTGAAAGTTAGGGGATGGAAAAAGATATTTCATGCAAATGGAAATGACAAGAAAGCAATATTTATATCAGACAAAATGGACTTTAAAACAAAGTCTATAACAAAAGGCAAAGAAGGGCATTATATAATGATAAAGGGATCAGTATAAGAAGAGGATATTTTACTTGTTAACATGTATGCATCCAATATAGGAGCACCTAAATATATAAAACAAATACTAACCGACCTAATCAGAGAAATTGAGAACAATACAATAATAGTAGGGGACTTAAACATCCCACTTACATCAATAGACAGATCATCCAGACAGAAAATCACCAAGACAACAATGATCTTAAATGACAAAATAGACCAGTTGGACTTAATAGATATCTCCAGGACATTCCATCCAAAAATAACAGGATACACATTCTTCTCAATTGCACATGGAATGTTCTTCAGGATAGATCACATGCTAGGCCACAAAACAAGTCTCAACAAATTTAAGAAGATAAAATTATATCAAGCATTTTTTCTAACTACAACAGTATGAAACTAGAAATAACTTACAGGAAGAAAAATAGGAAAAGCACAAACATGTGGAGACTAAACAACACTGGTGTTTTTTTTAAGTAAAAACAAATGGGTCCATGAAGAAATCAAAGAAGAAATCAGGAAATACCTTGCAACAAATGAAAATGGAAGCATAACTTTCCAAAATCTATGGGATGCAGTAAAAGCAGTTCTAAGAGGGAAGTTTATAGCAATACAGGCCTACCTCAAGAAACAAGAAAAATCTCATATAAACAACTTAGCTTTCCATTTAAAGGAGTTAGAAAAAGAAGAATAAACAAAGCCCAAAGTCAGCAGAAGGAAGGAAATATAATAAATATCAGAGAGGAAATAAATAAAATAGAGACCAAAAAAAAAAATAGAAAAGATGAAACCAGGAGCCAGTTCTTTGAAAAGAAAAACAAAATTAATAAACCTTTAACCAGAATCCTCAAGAAAAGAGAGAGGACCCAAATAAAAAGATAAGAAATGAAAGAGGAGAAATAACAACCAATACCACAGAGATACAGAAAATCATAAAAGAATACTATGAACAGTTACATGCCAACAAATTGGACAACCTAGAAGACATGGACAAACTTCTAGAAACATACAACCTTCCAAGACTGAATCAGGAACAAACAGACAATCTGAACAGACCGAAAACTAGTAGTGAAATTGAATTTTTAATAATAAAAACTCCCAACAAATTAAAGTCCGGGACTAGACAGCTTCACAGGGGAATTCTACCGAACATATAAACAAGAGCTAATACCTGTTCTTCTTAAACTATTACAAAAAATTGAAGAGGATGGAACACTCCTAAATTCATTCTACGAGGCCACCATTACCTGGATACCAAAACCAGACAAAGACACTATAAAAAAAAATCGTATGCCAACATCTCTGATGAATATAGATGCAAAATTCCTCAACAAAATATTAGTAAATGGAATTCAACAGTATATAAAAAAGATCATATACCATGATCAAGTGAGATTTATTCCAGGGATGCAAAAATGGTTCAATTATTTGCAAATCAACCAGTGTGATACACCACATTACTAAAAGGAAGGATTAAAAATCACATGATAATCTCAATAGATGCAGAAAAAGCATTTGACAAAATTCAACATCCATTCATGGTAAAAGCTCTCATCAAAGTTGATTTAGAGAGAACATGTCTCAACATAATAAAAGCCATTTATGACAAACCCACAGCTAACACCATACTCAATGGTGAAAAACTGAAAGCTTTTCCTCCAAAGTCAGGAACAAGACAAGGATGCCCACTCTTGCCACTTCTATTTAAAATAGTATTGGAAGTACTAACCACAGTAATCAGACAAGAAAGAGAAATAAAAGGCATCAAAATTGGAAGGTAAAACTGTCACTATTTGCATATGACATGATACTACATATAGAAAATCCTAAAGTCTTCACCCAAAAACTATTAGAACTAATAAATAAATGGATAAAGAAGATGTGGTATAGATATACAATGGAATATTACTCAGCTATAAAAAGAATGAAATTCTGCCATTTGTGACAATGTGGGTGGACCTAGAGGGTATTACGCTTAGTGAAATAAGTCAGATAGAGAAAAACAAATACTCTGTGCTGTCACTTATGTGTGGAATATAAAAAATAAAACAACGGAATGTATATTAAAAAGCAGAAACAGACTCTCAGATACAGAGAAGAAACTAGTGGTTACCAGTGGGGAGAGGGAGGTGGGAGGAGATAAGGGTATGGGATTAAAAGACACAAACTAGTATGTATAAAATAAATAAGCAACAAGGCTATATTGTCCTGCATAGGAAAATATACCCATTATTTTGTAATAACTTTAAATGAAGGATAATCTATAATAATATTTAATCACTCTGTTGTGCAACTGAAAGTAATATAATATTGTAAATCAACTACGCTTCAATTAAAAAAAAAAGAGCTAATACTTACATGCTACTTACCCCGTGATGGGTGCTGTACTAAATGCTTTCTATATATTAACTCACTTAATCCTCACAGCAATCCTAAAATGTACATACTATTCTTATACCCATTTTGTAGATGAGGAAACTGAGGCACAGAGAGCTTAAGGAAGCTACCCAAGATCACATACTAAGTTGCAGAGCTGGGATTTGCACCCGGCAGTCTAGCAGTTTCATCACGAGTTCTAAGATTTAGAATAAAACTAGGTAAGTTTGACTCCTCATTGTGCCTCTCTAATGCCTTATGGTTTGTCTTCATCTGTGAAATGAGAATAATTCAGGAGATGACTGAGGGGATAAAATAAGTTAATATATGTTAAACACCAAGCCCGTAAATGCCCAGTTACATTCATTCCATTCACGTCCCCTCACCACTGGCCACATGGAACTTATACTTTCTGGTTCTAGAAGGCATGTGTGTGCTTCCAGATGGTCCAGCAGCTGTCTGTACAAACCTTGAGACCTTTGCTCTCATTGAAATTTTCTTTCTTGACTTTACCCTTTCTGGATGGCTCTCTTCTGAAAGGAGTGCAGTTGAGGTGGGATTTAAAAAACTTCCTGGGCATATACCCCTTCAGTTTTTCTTCTATTATATGTGGTTTTATACTTATTTCTATTTTGCCTTGTTTCAGAAATGGGACTAAGTTGAGTTACTAAGATGCAAACAATTCTATAACACACGATGGATATACAAATAATAAAAGTGAGAGAGAAAAAATAAATATAGGAACGAACTGTGGATCCAGGGTGGAGTTGACACACAGAGTGTATTTACAGACTCTGAAGTCATGGGCGTTTACCAGAGGTCAGCCATAGGCTGGCTCTGACCTTCCTAGAGGTCAGCACCAAATAAGAGACCACGAGCATAAAGCAACAATAAGCCCATTGCTTAGCAGAAGGAATCCTAATACAGAGCACAAGACTGGCCCACCGTTCGTCCCCCTCTGGGGCTGAGGCTGCCCCCTGACCCGCTCTCTTCCTCCTCTCAGGGTGGTGGACAACGAGGGGACCCTGCAGCTGAAGAGAAGCTTCCCCATTGAGCAGAGCTCGCACCCCATACGCAGCATTTTCTGCCCCCTCGTGTCCTTCCGCCAGGGGGCCTGTGTGGGTGAGTCCCATGGGGTCGGGGTGTCTGGGTGGCCAGGGAGGGGCAGGGACCAGGGCTGGTGCTGATCTGGCTCAGCTGTCACGACATCCTAATGCCCAGCAACCTCACACTTTGAACACAGACCCCCCAGACAGCCCAGAAACCTCACAGCCTAAGACACAGACCCCTCCCCGCCACCAACAAAGAGCTCAGAGACCTCACACTCTGGACGCAGAGCCAAAACAGCTAGGTGACCTTGCATCTGGGGATGGTCCACCCCAGAGCCCCCAGCCCCGGGACCTTACACCTTGGACATAAATCCCTCAACACCTCAGAGACTTCACATGCAGGGCACCCCGCTGCCTCCTGCAACACCTCCTGATGGTCTCTCATCTGGGCAGTGACGGGCAGCGAGGACATGTGCGTGCATTTCTTTGACGTGGAGCGGGCAGCCAAGGCCGCCGTCAACAAGCTGCGGGGCCACAGCGCTCCCGTGCTGGATGTCAGCTTCAACTGCGGTGAGAGCCTGCTGGCTTCCAGCGACGCTAGCGGCATGGTCATCGTCTGGAGGCGGGAGCAGAAGTAGGAGACTTCCAGCCTTGCCACTGTCCACCTTCCCACCCGCCTCCGGCCCCAGCCTTGTGTTTGTAAATAAAGTTCCTGTGGTTGTGCCGATGACTGGCTCCCAGGTCTTCTGGGGTTGGGATGGGGGAAAGGGCAGCTCTAGGACCCAAGATGGGATGGGGGTTCACCTCCTCATTCATGCCTTCATGCATTGATTCATTGATGGATTCATTCAACAGCCGTTTATGAACGTCTGCCATGTCAGAGGCACCACTTCAAGTGTTTTACACAGTCACGCTTTGGACAGACATTGTGGAGCACCTCTGTGCGCCGGGACCTGTTCTAGGCACTGAGGGTACAAGCTGTGACTTAAACTGACGGGAATGGCTGCCCTCGTGGGGCTTACGTTCTAGCAGAGGCAGGTAGATAATAGACAAATATATAACAGGTCAGCTAAAGCTGAGCGTTGTGAGGAAAAAGGGCAGGGGATAGAGTGCAGGAGTGAGGGGAGGGTTAGGCTCTTTTTGGTGTCCTGATCAGGGAAGATGTTCCTGACAGTGTGAAATCTATTTTTCTTTAATTTTTATTTTATATTGGAGTATTACACTAGGTCCTAGTTGATTATTTTATGTATAGAAGTGTGTATATGTTAATCCCAAACTCCTACTTTATCCCTCCCCTCCTTTCCCCTTTGGTAACCATAAGTTTGTTTTCTATGTTTGTGGGTCTATTTCTATTTTGTACATAAGTTCATTTGTTTTCTGTTCTTAGATTCCACATATAAGCAATATCATATGATATTTGTCTTTCTCTGTCTGACTTAACTTCAGTTGGTCTGATAATGTCCAGGTCCATCCATGTTGCTGCAAATGGCATTATTTCATTCATTTTTATGGCTGAGTAATACTCTCTTGTATATATGTACCACATCTTCTTTATCCATTCATCTGTCCGTGGACATTTAGGTTGCTTCCATGTCTTGGCTATTGTAAATAGTGCTGCTATGAACATTGGGGTGGGTGTATCTTTTTGAATTTGAGTTTTCTCTGGGTATGAGACCCTTCCCTGTTCTGGTTGTACCTGCTGCCACCATGTGGGTTAATTCGGCCTGCAGGAGGCTTAGGCCTGACGTCACTGTGACCGTGACTAGTCACTGTTGCTGCAAGTCAGCTCTGGGCAAACTTGACCCTGGGAGTGACCACTGTGTGGCTTAGGAGGGACTGTGCTCCAGCACTTGCTAGAGAATCTCCCTCCTTCCCAGAGTGGAGAACACGGCTTCTGAAATGGCAGGGAAGTTAGGTTTGTGACTGACAACCAGCTTCCCTATTTTGTTTTATCTTAATTCATTCCTGCTCATTTTCCCTTTATTTTTTATAGAAATGTCAAACTCTTAATAGATGAGCATATTTACTTTATTTTTGATTTAGAGCCATTTATGCTTTACAGATGAGGTATCAGCATATGGATTTCTGAATTACTTTTAAAACTGCTGTTTTTAGGTCTGATGTTCTGTGGTTACACGCTAAGATTCATTACATAATTTAAGCACAGGGTGTTTAGAACAAGGAGCCAGGAACAAGTTCTCATTATATTATCTGGACTGAAAATGATTTCTCACTGACATTCTGAAGTTTAATAGTTCCAGCCACTGTCAGAGTGTAGTCCGGTCGATTGCCTAGGTTGTGTCTATGACTTCTGATTCAGATAAGTGATTTAATTCTCATTTCAGTGCTGCCCTCTCCCAAGCTCAGAATTCTTCATAGAAGACCAAAACAAATAAAAAAATAGGACATGACAGTAAAATGTAATAAATTTTCCTACTTCAGATTCTGATAAGGAAGTAAATCATTGTATTCATCAATGGACTTATATTTCTTCCTCTTCTGATTTATTTCCTGGCATGGGAGACCCAGTTGCCTTAATGACGATCTGTCAATTGAGCGTAAGCCAAATAGTCTGTCTTGGGGCTTCTATGTCATTAAGTGGTCCTAGGGAAGGGCCACTGTAAGGGTTGTACAGACTGTGGACTGCACAATTCTGGGGACACCAAGCATGGAGAGGCTCTTTTCTAGTCCCTCTATCAGTGGTTGGGGTACTGGGACAAGGCTCCCAGCCTTTTCTCTGCTACTTAATCTTTTTTTCCCTACCAACACCCCACCCCAAATTTGGCTTCTTGGTCTCCAAATCAAAAGCTTGTCTCTCCCTCTGTCTTTCATGTTGACTTGGGCACATTTATTGAGGATGGACCTGATTGGATCCCTCCTTTCCTTAACGCGCCCCCCACAGATACACATACGCCCCATCTGTGACAGATCCTATGGAATTTGGTTAAGTGCAGCCCCACACCAATGCCCAGACTGCTCTATAAACCTCTTTGTAAGGTTGCACAGAGAGAAACTAAACCGTGCAGTGTAGGAGGTTCCATGTAGATTCCGAAAGTGATTTATCGTATGAAAAATTGGTTTTTGTTTATTTGTTTTTAGAATCTAGTTAATGGTCACAACCAGATGTATGATGGTCTCAGCAAGAGCAGACCATTTTGAGAAGCAAACAGACCAAAATAGGGAAAGAGTTGTATTAA
>NW_020185323.1:525884-533699 GCF_003031525.2 Neophocaena asiaeorientalis asiaeorientalis
TATTAAAATGTGCAAAACACATATTTTCTGAATTAAAAATTAAACAGGAGGCACTAATAGGAGACTGGACACTGCAGAAAACTCAGTAGTAAACCAGAGAACTATCTTTAGAAACACTCTCAAACAGAGCAAAACAAGAAAGAGATTAAAATGTTGAGAAAGAAGGAGCAGAAATGGAGCTAGAGAGGGAACTGAACAAGTGGAACTATGGTAATAATCAATGATAATTTTTAAAGAAAAATCCTTTTCTAAGTGAAAAAAAAAACGTCTGGAAATTGAGAGATTTCACTCTGTTCCAAGCAAAATATGTGAAAAGGGATCATCAGATACACCTTGGTAAAAATTTAAAGGTCATATATGAGGAAAGAATCTTATAAGGAGCATCAAAGCAAAACAAACACACAAAATAAAGCTTGAAAACACCACCACCACCAGCAGAACCAGTGACCTAAAAACCACAAAGATGTGGCTTCAGGTAACGCAAGGAGAAAATGGATCAAATCTTCAGTGCTTTGAGAGTAAGCAAATTGGGGACAAGTTGTTTTTCGTACATGGAGACAATAGAAATGTTTTTAAATCTTCAAGAAAATGGACTATAATATAGTTTCTTTGATACATTACTCAAAGTAGCCCATTACTTTCATAAACTACTCCAGAACATGAAGAGAAAATCAAAATTAAGAACTCAAGGAGGACATCTTATCTTGAAAGACTGGACCAGCATTGAACACTAAAACAGGTTTCACACACACACACACACACACACACACACACACACACATACACACACACACACGGTTATACAGATAAATTCAAGGATAAAACATTATTTCAAGAAGTGAATATTGTTAGAAAAATTGAAAAGGAAGATGACGTGGTTTGTACCACAGATAAAATAGCCAAATAAAGAGCGTTGGGAAACTAAGGGCTGAATTATTCATATTTGATCTTGAGAGTAAAATCATATTTCACGCTTACCTTTGAAAATCATGTAGTTATAAGTTTAAAATATTTTAGGGAAATTTCAACTTAACCAAGATAAAATTCCAAATAGAATTGCAGAATCTAATAATCATTTCACAATGTATATGTATATCAAATCATCACATTGTACACTTTAAATATATATAATTTTGTCATTTATATGCCAATAAAGCTGAGTGAAAAAAGAATTCTGGGGAGTGGGACTGGAGCTTGAGGTGGTGAGGAGATCATTATATAACTTTTTATATTTTTTGAATTTGATGACATTTTATTATTTTAAAACCTATTATTAGGAAACAAAGACAAGCATAAGGCATAGTGTTCCTTTCTAGAAAAATAAATTGCAGAATCTAAGAGCAAACCTAGTGTAGTCTTTATGGCAAAAGACAAGTAGCAATAGAAGGTAATGGCAACAGTACATAAAAAACTGAAAACAGAACCAGAAGACAGGGGGAAAAAAAGTCCTAGGAGAAGTCTTGACCATAAATGTGAACTCCCTGATGGCCCCTGCAGCCATTATGACACATTCTGTCTTCTTGAGGTTGGCATATGATCATCTCTCCCCTCTGCTGTCCAAAGCTAGCTTCCATGATGGCCCTGTTTCCCAGACAGTGAACAAGAAAGAGACTGGGACCCATCCTCAGCCAAGCACATCCAACCCTAGTTGATGCCTCTCAGCTCACCCTCTTGCCCTGTTTCCTCTGCCCCAGCAACCCTTACTGGTATGCCTACACTCACATTGCTTCCTGAGTGCCCCGACGTCCAACTGTCTGTTCGTAGTGCTCGCTTGCTTGACATCCTTCAAGAGATTCCCTTCACCTGTGGAAGAAAACCCAGATGCCCCATGTGTGCCTTTCATGATTGGGCCCCACCTGCCAACTCTCTAACTTATCTCTTGCTTCATTTCCCTATGTTCTAGTCATCCTAAGAATCCTGACCGTCTGGGTTCAAATCGTGGCTCCACCACGTACTAGCCATGTGCCCTTGGGCAATTTGCTGGAGCTCTCTGGGCCTTAGTTCTTCATCTGTAAAATGGGGATAGTCCAAGCTCCTACTTAAAGGGTTGTTGTGAGGTTAAATGAGTTCATACATGTGAAGCAGTTAGATCGCTATCTGGCGTACACTAAGCACGTGATAAATCGTAGCTCCTGTTATTAGTACTTTGTACAGCTCCTGAGATGTACCATCCTCTCGCTCTCCTTGTATCTTTGAGGATATGGTTTTCTCCCATTCCTCCCAACCTTCTTCCCCTCCCCACCCTACTTTTCTGACTAGCAAATTGTCCTTCATCTGCAGGGTCCGTCTGCTCTATTGACACCTCGACTGTGGAGCATTCCTAGATTTCCCCCTTGATGTGTATACATGCCAGACTGGATGAGGAGTACTTTTTCTGAGCTGGACATATCTTTATTATAGCCCTTTTTCTACTTTGTTGACTTGGCCTTCCTCTTGGTCTGTGATTAACTGTAGGGTGCAGGCATGGAGGGCTGGGAGTCAACTCTAGTCCATTCTTCTCTTATTTTCCATCAGTTGATGTGGCCTGACATGAACTAAGTACTCATTTAGTGTTTGTTGAATGAATGAATATATAGGTAAGGGACATGTGCAGACAGAACACTGTAGAAGAAATATAATTTCCAAGCAAATAAGAGATGTTCAAGTTTATTAGTAATCAAATCACTGTTGATTAAAATGAGACATCATTCTTACCTGATGAGTTAGGAAACACTTTTAAAAATGATAGTATCTATTTCTGTGGCCTCTTTCTTGTTGCTGGTGGGAGGGTAAAAGCAATTTAACACCATGTATCAAGATCCTTTAAAATGTCCTTTTCTTTTGCCCACCTAGTTTTACTTCTGGGACAGTAACAGAAATAATTTTAAATACAAGCAAATGTTTATGCGTAAATATGTACATTATGACATTATTTATATAAAAATTTGAGAAAAGCGCACAAAATATCCAATAATAGAAGAATGGATTAGCATTTTGGTTTCAGAAGAATGTGTGATGATAAGAAATGTATTAGTTAAAGGAAAAAAGCAGACTATAGAATATGTTCACAACTATTAAGAAAAAAAAGACAAGTAGATACCCATGCATAGAAAAGAGAGTGTGAGGAAGTATACCAGAATGATTACTTGGTTATATTTGGATGGTGGGAGCGTGTATGGGTTTTCTTCCTGCTTTTATATATTATCCAAATTCTCTATATTTAGAAATGTGTTCCTTTTACAATGGAGTAAAACCAATAAATTTTATATTTTAAAGTGTGTGCTCAGAAACAATTAAGAATCTGATTATATTTTGTTTGATATGTTTTGACATCAGTAAGTCTTAAATTACGAAGTTGATTTTAAGTACCGGAAGGCACAGATCTGGTCTTGTGTTCAGCCGATCATGTGACTAGTAAATAACCTGTGGGCTTATATGAGGTCACCCTCCATGTAAGAACCCGCAATTGTCACAGGGCTTAGCATGGCCTCTAAAACATCACATCTGGCCACCAATGAGAAAGAGTTAAAAACAAAAAGCCAAACAAGTGAGGTTTGCTTGGAGACAGATAATCCCTGAACACAGGATGGGTGTTAATGAAAAGGAAGGTGGTAGAAAACGAATCACTTTGCTTGTAAATGAAATGCATATTCATTCTTCTCTGCCCGCATCGCAAGTTAAGCACCATCATCCCGGGCGTCCACTTGCTGGATGCAAAAATCTTGCAAAAACCTTGACATGATTTAAAAAACAAAAAACAAAAGAAACCTCACTGTTGTCTTAGCTTGCTTAAATGCATATTGTACCAAATTGTAGAAGAATTATAGATGAGCGTTTTTAAGGGTTTCTAAAATTGTACCCCTATGAAGAATATTGCTAATAATATACAGCAATTACTGGTAACTGCATGAGAATATCTCATTTTGTTTGGCTGCACTTAAACAACCCCAAAGTTGAGTGCACCAAGACATACTGGATTTCAAACTAAATAAATCAAAATTACCATGTACATTCCACTACATGTCAAAACAGGAAAAGCCATAGTATTTGATGTGAAATGAAGATTAGAGCAGTAATAGAAAACTAGAAGCTGCTTACATTTATTTGGAATAAGAAAACAAGCCCAATGATTTTCAATGCAGATGTACTTCTCTTTGAGAAAATACATCAGAAAATCAATTTACAAAGCAGAGAAATTTGGCAGTAATTATTATACTGTCAAAAGATTCCTTAGTTTCTGAAGAACTTATTTTCAGAGTTCAGTGTGCTTGCTTGTCGTTAACAACTTGACAGATATTAGAGGAATTTAAAGCTAAGGTGTTAGGTGCCATTGCCAATTAAAAATGACCAAAATGAAGATAGAGTATCTTTATATGTAATAGAGAGTGAAAGGGGGCGTCTAATTTGAATTCTAAGAGTTAAGCATTTATGCAGTGTCTCAAATCTATCCATCATATAAAGGAAGGCACACCTGGAGCTTATTACTTGATCACTTCAGACTTAAATCCTGAATTTGACTATTTAAAACAAGCGTACCATCTTCCATTTACATTCTGTGATAAATTCCATGATTTCACTCATCAAAGACATTTCACATTTTTCCAAGGTAAACTTGCTTAAAGGAGGTAACTCATCCAGTTTAATACAACATGAAACTGTCCTCATTTTGGGATGATGAGAATAAAAATTGCTATTGTTTATTGAGCTTTCATACAGTTCCAGGCACTATAGAAAGCTAAATGCTTTTCATACCTTGCAAACTTAACCCTCATTTTTCATTTATTCAGAAAACTATTTATTACAGAGTGCTTACTATGTGTCAGGGACTATTGAATGTGTTGTGGATTCAGCAATGAACAAAACAGACAAATAGCCCTGCCCTCTGTGGAGCTTACGTTCTGGCAGGGGAATAAAGATGATATACAGAATAAGAAAATAAATGATATACTAGGTTGGCGTACGAAGAATGCCACTGAGGAAAAGAGAGCAGAGAAGGGGTTAGGGAATGCCAGGCTTATAGGGGGAGGGGTCACACTTTTGAAAAGGATGGTTAGAGAAGGCCTCATGGAGAAGATGACACCCAAACAGATGTGCCTGCCTTGTTTGAGGAAGAGCAAGGAGTGCAGTATGGTGGGTGCAGAGAGAAAGAGAGGGGACAAGGTCTGAGAGAGAGAGTAGAAGAGGGGCCGCATCATGTCGGGCCTGGTAGGCCATCACGAGGCTTTTGGGTGCAACTTCAGGAGAGATGGTAAGCCCTCAGAGGCTTTTGAACAGAGGCATGATATGATCTGACTTAACGTTTTCACAGGATCATCCTGGCTCCTTCGGTAACATAAAATTCTGTGAAGCAGGTGGTCTTGTCCAATTTCACAGATAAGGAACAGAGCCTCAGAAACGTTACAAATTTGCCAAAGTTCCCATTTATTAGCAAATTTGTGGGGCTGCAATTTTAATCCAGGTCTGTATAATTTGGAAGCTCCCATTTTCCCCACTAAACCACACTGCCTCCCAATTGCAAACAGGTTGTGACCCAGGTTGGGGTAGATGATTTTCTTATAGTCTGTGGTGACCTCTTTTTTTCTTTTTTCTCCGGAGTCCCTTGGCCTCTCTGGCGAGGCCACCATGTCACACAACTCCAGGGGACACAATTTATACCATAAGTCTATAAATGTTCTCCCTGGAGGTAGGCAGTACCCAGCCAACATGGCCATGTGTAACGGCTTTGTTCTCCAGTGAGACTGAAGAGCTCTGTAAATGGTTTTGAGCTATAGTTAGGCTGATAGCAAAATCTGGTAAGACATTTGTACTGGCTCCATTTGATCTATCTTTCCTGGCTCCATTTGATCTATCTTTCCATTTCTCCTTCCTCTGACACATATTCTACCAGCTGTCCCTACTACTCTCTGCGGTCTGGTAACACACTAGTCCAGCACTATGCCAGGCTAGGACGTAAGTTATGGGAAGGCAGGGTGTTCTACTCTGTATGGGCGGGCAGCTTAGGCCCACAAGTAACAGAAAACCTGAGGGAATGTAAGATGTGAGCAGGTGTGCCTGGCTTCTGATTAGACAAAGTGAAACACATTTTATTTGTTGAATATCCAATTGAAGGAGATGATAGGGTGCTATCTAACTGTCATTAAAATTGCTGCTTGGTTTAATTTAGGCTCAACCAGATTTTCTTGTAAGCCTTAGGGCCCAAGGCTTAGACTCTTGAGCCCTTGTTTACATTGAAACTAGTTTTTTTAGTTTGTTTGAAAGACATTGCTTACACTTTAACAATTCGATATGTAAGAAAATACCCCGAGATTCAGACCTTTAAAATGAAGTTTTGGGGCTTCCCTGGTGGTGCAGTGGTTGAGAGAGAGTCCACCTGCCGATGCAGGGGGACACGGGTTCGTGCCCCGGTCCGGGAAGATCCCACATGCCGCGGAGCGGCTGGGCCCGTGAGCCATGGCCGCAGAGCCTGCGCGTCCGGAGCCTGTGCTCCGCAACGGGAGAGGCCACAACAGTGAGAGGCCCGCGTACCGAAAAAAAAAAAAAAAAAAAAAAAAAATGAAGTTTTGATGCACCATTACTTGACTGGGTGACTTTAATGGAATTATGTCTTGTAAAACTGTTTAGCATTTCAAGTTTCAGAATTCTGCATAGTTACCTCAATACCTTAGAGCAGTTTGGCTTTTCTTTTAGTCTTATGGCTTTAATTTAAAAAATGGAGAGAAAATCATGGCAGCATCCCTTATAAGATTAATTAAATATTACTGTAATGATCTGTATAAAATATTAGTGCCAGAAGCATAGTACAATGTTGAGTAAAGGCAAAGGTGACTGCCATTTGAGTCTTTAAGATGAACAGTAGTAATCACAGAATACCAGATCACTAAAATTACGGCTACTTTTTAAAGTGCGTTTTTATTTTCCTTAAATGATGGGGCAGGAAGTACCAAGATGAGCATTTGCTCTCAGATCGTATTTGAGGTTCACTCTGAAGGTTTAAGTGAGAAAGGGCTATGTGTGATGGAAGTTGGACCTTTGTTTTTGTGACTGCTGCTAGCAAAAATGGAGTATGCAGAAAACATTTTGGTGGGTCCTCAATAAGTTAAACATAAAATTACTATATGACCCAGTGATTCTACTCCTAGGTATATACCTAAAGAATTGAAAACAGGTGTTCAAGCAAAAACTTGTACATGAATGTTCATAGCAGCACTATTCACAGTAACCAAAAGGGGGAAACAACCCCAGATGTCCACTGATGCATGAATAGATAAGCAAAATGTGGTACATTCGAACAATGGACTATTATTCAGCCATAAAAAGGAAGGAAGTACTGATACCTGTTGCAACATGTACGAGCATGAATACATTATGCTAAGCGAGAGAAGCCAGACACAAAAGACCATACTGCATAACTCCATTTATATGAAATATCCAGATAGGTAGTCTGCAGAGATAGAAAGCAGATTAGTGGTGGCCAGGTGGGGAGAGGGCTGGGGGAAGGAAGAAACTGGAGTGATTGCTTCTTTGGGGTGATAGAAATATTTTGGAACAAATAGAGGTGTGGTTGCATGACATTATGAATGCGCTAAATGCCACTAATGGCAGATTTTCTGTTCTGTGTATTTCACCACAATAAAAAGAAACAGAATGTGCTACTTTTGAAAAGATTCCTCATTCTTGGTGAAGCCCATTAAAGTTTGACAGGGTGAGGTGGGTCCTAAAGAAGGGACACGTGGCAAACACAGGGCAAAGGGTTTAGTAGGGCGAGGCTTGCACTGCCTGACTGGGATCGCCAGTGCCAGGACCTGGCTCGTGTGGGTGCAGCAGCCACCCTGGCCG
>NW_020185323.1:533799-553116 GCF_003031525.2 Neophocaena asiaeorientalis asiaeorientalis
AAGCTTCACAAAAGACATGGAAAGCGAGATAGCTTCAAGATGGCGGAGGAGTAAGACGTGGAGATCACCTTCCTCCCTACAAATACATCAGAAACACATCTACATGTGGAACAACTCCTACAGAACACCTACTGAATACTGGCAGAAGACCTCAGACTTCCCAACAGGCAGGAAACTCCCCACGTACCTGGGTAGGGCAAAAGAAAAAAGAAAAAACAGACAAAAGCATAGGGATGGGACCTGCACCAGTGGGAGGAAGCTGTGAAAGAGGAAAGGTTTCCACACACTAGGAAGCCCCTTCGCAGGCGGAGACTGCGGGTGGTGGAGGGGGGAAGCATCGGAGCCATGGTAGAGAGCGCAGCAACAGGGGTGCGGAGGGCAAAGCAGAGAGATTCCCACACAGAGGATCGATGCTGACCGGTACTCATCAGCCCGAGAGGCTTGTCTGCTCACCCACCAGGGCGGGTGGGGCTGGGAGCTGAGGCTTGGGTTTTGGTCAGATCCCAGGGAGAGGACTGGGGTTGGCGGCGTGAACACAGCCTGAAGGGGGCTAGTCGCCACCGCTAGCCAGAAGGGAGTCTGGGAAAAAGTCTGGACCTGCCTAAGAGGCAAGAGACTATTGTTTCAGGGTGCGCAACGAGAGGGGATTCAGAGCACTGCCTAAATGAGCTCCAGAGACGGGCACGAGCTGCGGCTAACAGCGCGGACCCCAGAGACGGGCGTGAGACGCTAAGGCTGCTGCTGCGGCCACCAAGAAGCCTGTGTGCAAGCACAGGTCACTATCCACACCCCTGGGGAGCCTGTGCAGCCCGCCGTTGCCAGGGTCCAGGGATGCAGGGACAACTCCCCCAGGAGAATGCACGGCGCGCCTCAGGCTGGTGCAACATCATGGCGGCCTCTGCCGCTGCAGGCCCGCCCCGCACTCCATACCCCTCCTTCCCCCCAGCCTGAGTGAGCCAGAGCCCCCTAATCAGCTGCTCCTTTAACCCTGTCCTGTCTGAGTGGGGAGCAGATGCCCTCAGGCAATCTACAAGCAGAGGCGGGGCCAAATCCAAAGCTGAACCCCAGGAGCTCTTCCTTTTTTTTAATATATATATATATTTTTTTCTTTTTCTCCTTTTGTGAGTATGTGTGTGTATGCCTCTTTGTGTGATTTTGTCTGTATACCTTTGCTTTTACCATTTGTCCTAGGGTTCTATCGGTTTTTTTGGAGTTTTTTTACAGATCATTGAAATTACTTTATTATTTATAGCACTTCTAACACTTAAACAAATTATTATCTTATGGTTATTCATTCCCCAAGAAGAAAATGGGTACAGGATCTTTCAGTAACGAAGTTGGAACATTGTAAAAATAAATACAGCATTTGACAAGGAAGATGACATAAGTCTGTCCTGTCATTTGATGTAGAAACAAATGCTGCTTAACAAGGTTGAGTCTCTGGTATTATTTATCTCTACTAACACTTCTTAGAAGTCTTGTGCCTTAACAAAATGCTGTGTGATGACAGGTTATAATATAATCCCAAGATTAAAGCTATTTTGCTTATACTTATCTATTTCCATAATGTATTTTTTTTTAATTTATTTTTTATACCGCAGGTTCTTATTAGTCATCCATTTTATGCACATCAGTGTATACATGTCAATCCTGATCGCCCAATTCATCACACCGTGACCCCCACCCCCCACTGTTTTTTTTTAAGTATACTTTTCAGCTCTTTTTATCATTGGTGGACTTGTGTTTTGGTTTGATTGCTCTCTCTTTCTTTCTTTTTTTAATTACTTTTATAATTTTTCATTTTTAATAATTTTTAATGTTTTAATTGTTTGTTTTAATTATTTTATTTTACTTTCTTTCTTTCTTTCTTTCTTTTTTTATTCCCTCCTTTTTCTTCTGAGCTGGTGGCTGACAGAGCCTTGGTGCTCCAGCCAGGCATCAGGCCTGAGCCTCTGAGGGGGTAAGAGCCGAGTTCAGGACACTGGCCCACCAAAGACCTCCCGGCCCCATGTAATATCAAATGGCGAAAGCTCTCTCAGAGATCTCCATCTCAACGCTATGACCCAGCTCCACTCAACGTCCAGCAAGCTACAGTGCTGAACACCCTATGCCAAACAACTAGCAAGACAGGGACACAACCCTGCCCATTAGCAGAGAGGCTGCCTAAAATCATAATAAGTTCACAGACACCCCAAAACACACCAACAGACACAGTCCTGCCCACCAGAAAGACAAGATACCGCCTCACCCACCAGAACTCAGGCACCAGTCCCCTCCACCAGGAAGCCTACACAACCCACTGAATCAAACTTACCCACTGGGGGCAGACACCAAAAACAAGGACAACATTAAACACACCAACATTCGAATTATAGGTGTCCCAGAAGAAGGAGAGAAAAAGACGGGGACTGAGAAAATATTTGGAGAGATTACAGTTGAAAACTTCCCTGATATGGGAATGGAAATAGTTAATCAAGTCCAGGAAACACAGAGTCCCATACAGGATAAATCCAAGGAGAAACACACCAAGACACATATTAACCAAACTAGCAAAAATTAAATGCAAAGAAAAAATATTAAAATCAGCAAGGTAAAAGTAACAAATAACATACAAGGGACTCCCCATAAGGTTAACAGCTGATCTTTCAGCAGACACTCTGCAAGCCAGAAGGGAGTGGCAGGACATATTTAAAGTGATGAAGGAGAAAAACCTACAACCAAGACTGGTCTACCCAGCAAGGACCTCATTCAGATTCAATGGAGAAATTAAAACCTTTACAGACAAGCAAAAGCTAAGAGAATTCAGAACCACCAAAACAGCTTTACAACAAATGCTAAAGGAACTTCTCTAGGCAGGAAACACAAGAGAAGGAAAAGACCTACAATAACAAACCCAGAACAATTAAGAAAATGGTAATAGGGACACACATATCAGTAACTACCTTAAATGTAAATGGATTAAGTGCTCCAACCAAAAGACACAGACTGGCTGAATGGATACAAAAACAAGACCCGCGGCTTCCCTGTTGGCACAGTGGTTGAGAGTTCGCCTGCCGATGCAGGGGACACGGGTTCGTGCCCCGGTCCAGGAAGATCACACATGCCGCAGAGCAGCTAGGCCCGTGAGCCATGGCCACTGAGCCTGTGCATCCGGAGCCTGTGCTCTGCAACAGTCGAGGCCACAACGGTGAGAGGCCCGCGTACCGCAAAAATAAATAAATAAATAAACAACACCCGTATATACGCTATCTACAAGAGACCCACTTCAGACCGAGGGACACATACAGACTGAAAGTGAAGGGATGGAAAAAGATATTCCATGCAAATGTAAATCAAAAGAAAGCTGGAGTAGCAATTCTCATATCAGACAAAATAGACGTTAAAACAAAGACTATTACAAGAGACAAAGAAGGATACTACATAATGATCAAGGGATCAATCCAAGAAGAAGATATGACAATTGTAAATATTTATGCACCCAACATAGGAGCACCTCAATGCTTAAGGCAAATGCTAACAGCCATAAAAGGGGAAATCAACAGTAACAAAATCATAGAAGGGGACTTTAACACCCCACTTTCACCAATGGACAAATCATCCAAAATGAAAATAAATAAGGAAACACAAGCTTTAAATGATACATTAAACAAGATGGACTTAATTGATATTGATAGGACATTCTATCCAAGACAACAGAATACACGTTCTTCTCAAGTGCTCATGGAACCTTCTCCAGGATAGATCATCTCTTGGGTCAGAAACCAAGCCTTGGTAAATTTACGAAAATTGAAATCGTATCAAGTATCTTTTCTGACCTCAATGCTATGAGACTAGATATCAATTACAGGAAAAAATCTGCAAAAAATACAAGCACATGGAGGCTAAACAAAACACTACTAAATAACCAAGAGATCACTGAAGAAATCAAAGAGGAAATCAAAAAATACCCAGAAACAAATGACAATGAAAACACGACGACCCAAAACCTATGGGATGCAGCAAAAGCAGTTGTAAGAGGGAAGTCTATAGCCATACAATCCTACCTCAAGAAACAAGAAACATCTCAAATAAACAACCTAACCTTACACCTAGAGCAATTAGAGAAAGAAGAACAAAAAACCCCCAAAGTTAGCAGAAGGAAAGAAATCATAAAGATCAGATCAGAGATAAATGAAAGAGAAATGAAGGAAACAATAGCTAAGATCAATGAAACTAAAAGCTGGTTCTTTGAGAAGATAAACAAAATTGATAAACCATTAACCAGACTCATCAAGAAAAAAAGGGAGAAGACTCAAATCCATAGAATTAGAAATGAAAAAGAAGTAACAACTGACACTGCAGAAATGCAAAGGATCATGAGAGATTACTACAAGCAAGTATATGCCAATAAAATGGACTACCTGGAAGAAATGGACAAATTCTTAAAAAAACACAACCTCCTGAGACTGAACCAGGAAGAAATAGAAAATATAAACAGACCAATCAGAAGCACTGAAATTGAGACTGTGATTTTAAATCTTCCAACAAACAAAAACCCAGGACCAGCTGGATTCACAGATGAATTCTATCAAACATTTAGTGAAGAGCTAACACCTATCCTTCTCAAACTCTTCCAAAGTATAGCAGACGGAGGAACACTCCCAAACTCATTCTACGAGGCCACCATCACCCTGATACCGAAGCCAGGCAAAGATTTCACAAAAAAAGAAAACTACCTACCAATATCACTGATGAACATAGATGCAAAAATCCTCAACAAAATACTAGCAAACAGAATCCAACAGCACAGTAAAAGGATCATACACCATGATCAAGTGGGATTTATCCCAGGAATGCAAGGATTCTTCAATATATGCAAATCAATCAATGTGATAAACCATATTAACAAATTGAATGAGAAAAACCATATGATCATCTCAATAGATGCAGAAAAAGCTTTCAAGAAAATTCAACACTCATTTATGATAAAAACCCTCCAGAAAGTAGGCATAGAGGGAACTTACCTCAACATAATAAAGGCCATATATGACAAACCCACAGCCAACATCATTCTCAATGGTGAAAAACTGAAACCATTTCCACTAAGATCAGGAACAAGACAAAGTTGCCCACTCTCATCACTATGATTCAACATAGTTTTGGAAGTTTTAGCCACAGCAATCAGAAGAGACAAAGAAATAAGAGGAATCCAAATTGGAAAAGAAGATGTAAATAGTCACTGTTTGCAGATGACATGATGCTATACCTAGAGTATCCCAAAGATGCTACCAGAAAACTACTAGAGCTAATCAATGAATTTGGTAAAGTAGCAGGATATAAAATTAATGCACAGAAATCTCTTGCATTCCTATACACTAATGATGAAAAATCTGAAAGAGAAATTAAGGAAACACTCCCATTTACCATTGCAACAAAAAGAATAAAATACCTAGGAATAAACCTACCTAACTATACTACAAAGCTACAGTAATTAAGGCAGTATGGTACTGGCACAAAAACAGAAATATAGATCAGTGGAGCAAGATAGAAAGCCTAGAGATGAATCCACACACATATGGTCACCTTATCTTTGCTAAAGGATGCAAGAATATACAATGGAGAAAAGACAGCCTCTTCAATAAGTGGTGCTGGGAACACTGGACAGCTACATGTAAAAGAATGAAATTAATTAGAACACTCCCTAACACCATACACAAATATAAACTCAAAATGGATTAAAGACCTAAATGTAATGCCAGACACTCTAGCTAACACATATATATGGAGTCTAAAGAAAAAATATGGTTCTGAAGAACCTAGGGGCAGGACAGGAATAAAGACACAGATGTAGAGAATGGACTTGAGTACATGGGGAGGGGGAAGGGTAAGCTGGCACGAAGTGAGAGAGTAGCATGGACATACATATATACTATCAAATGTAAAATAGCCAGTGGGAAGCAGCCACATAGCACAGGGAGATCAGCTCCGTGCTTTGTGACCACCTGGAGGGGTAGGATAGGGAGAGTGGGAGGGAGACGCAAGAGGGAGGAGATACGGGGATATATGTATATGTATAGCTGATTCACTTTGTTATAAAGCAGAAACTAACACACCATTGTAAAGCAATTATACTCCAATAAAGTTGTTAAAAAATAATAAAATTTAAAAAGAAAAGACATGGAAAGCAGTGGAATACTGAGGTGTTTAAAACCCAGGCATGCAGAACACAGCAGATATAAATTTTCACTGCAGTGAGGTCAGGATAATTTCAGTTTATCCAATGGAAAGGAAAATAAACTTTTTTTAAGCATCTTTATTGGAGTATAATTGCTTTACAATGGTGTGTTAGTTTCTGCTTTATAACAAAATGAATCAGCTATGCATATACATATAGCCCCATACGTCCTCCCTCTTGCGTCTTCCTCCCACCCTCCCTATCCCACCTCTCTAGAGGAAAATAAACTTTTATGACCTGGTGGGGCTAGAGCAGGTTTAGTTAAAGGTACGTGGTAAGTTTCTAGTTATTGCTACAGACGCTCTTTTCCCTCGTCCTTGGGAGTGTGCCAACTTCTTCTTCATGCTGTTTTCTATCCTCAAAAAGAAAAAGATTTCAAATGGGTATTTTTCTGACTATAAAAGTAATATTTGGGGCTTCCCTGGTGGCGCAGTGGTTGAGAGTCTGCCTGCCAATGCAGGGGACACGGGTTTGTGCCCCAGTGCGGGAAGATCCCACATGCCATGGAGCAGCTAGGCCTGTGAGACATGGCCGCTGAGCCTGCGCATCCGGAGCCTGTGCTCTGCAACGGGAGAGGCCACAACAGTGAGAGGCCTGCGTACCGCAAAAAGAAAAAAAAAAAGTAATATTTGATAATTATAAAAATTCAGAAAAAGCAGACATTTTATATATAGGTATAAAATCATTTTTATACCTATATATAAAGAAAGCTCAGCAATCAGGGATGATGCTATAGATGTTTTGGTATGTATCCTTCCATTCTTTTTTTCTGTGCATATATATGTCAATATGTACCAGTATCTTTAGTTTCATTGGGGTCATACTACATTTATCAACATAGCATGGATGTCTTTCATACCAATTAATACCAGTCAACAGCCTACTTTTCATGGTTGCATAGTGTTCAATTCTGTGCATGTGTCATGACTGATTATTCCATGACCAGTGTTGTAAATGAGCCAGGGGCTTCCCTTGGAGTGGTTCCTCCGTGGTCACTTGGCTGTCAGAGAAGGTTGGTGACTCAGGGTTTCTGAAATTACTTTCTCTTACTTATTTATGCAGGTTAGTGATAGCCCTCAAAGCACAGGTCATGGACGGAAAAGGGAATAGAGAGGTCTGTTAAAAAATCAGCTCAAAAGCCACTGTCTTCAGCTTTCCCTGAATGAGCCCCACTCCATGCGGTCACTCTTTCTTCTGTGTCCCAACAGAAGAGGGACAGAATAGTATGCAGGAGCATGGGCTCTGGAGCCAGACTGCAGGGGTTTGCATTCTGACTTCGTGACATTGGACATATTACTTCACATTTCTCTGCCTCAGTGTTCTCATCTGTAACATGGGGCTAATACTAGTATCTACCTTCTGGGCCAGATGAGATGATCCATGCCAAAAGGACCCAGCAGCACAGGACCTGGCACATAGCAAGAACTCAACAAGTGGTGAGGGTTATTATTATTACTCAGTTCATTCAAGTGGCCCTCCCAGTTAGTAGCTGGGGAGCTCATCTGGATGCCTGGACAGCCCAAATAGATTATAGACTCTGAAAAGTTCAGATGCCAAAGTGACTACAGTTTTTTCCAGATAGTGAGCCCCCGGCCAATGTTACTGATTGATCGTCTAATCCAAACTGACTTGCTGCAATGGTGGGGTCCTCTTGGTTGAATTTGGCCTCCATTTCCCGCTAAAAAAACAAAAGCAAAGCAAAGCAAAACAAAAACCCCAGAGACCCTAATAAGTGGATGTAGGTGAAATACAGTTCCTTCAGGTAGGTCAACATCATAGCTGTGGGCTTTCCTACACTCTATCTAAGGAAATTCTTGACCAGAAGAACCTATAGATCTCTTAAATGATAGTGAAAATGACAAGAAATATTTAAAAGAACTAAAAACCATATTATTCCAAAAGACCAGTCTATAACAGAAGAACAAATCTTGTATTCCCTCATTTATTTGGGATTCTTGGGAACTGAATTTTTTTCCAGTAAGTAGATTTTCTAGATGGTGGAAGCTTATTCATTTAACCACCATAACAGTTTGCATTTTAACCATTTTGATGTAATTCTTTCTAATGCCTGTTGCATGGGTTATGGCTTTCATATAGCGAATATATTGAAAACATGTCAGCCAATTTGTTAAGCTTTGAGACCTCATTGTGAATGTGTTGCTGTCATTTGTTTTTTTTTGTTGTTATTTGTTTGCTCAGCCAAATGATATCAGTGCCATTTGCCTTCTAAAGACTCAGACAACTGTACCTTTACACAGTTCTTTTCACTTTTCACTTTTTTCTCTCACTGGTAGGGTGTGTCAGTTTTTACTTTTTACTACAGAAATATGCATAATCGCTTTCCCCATCTCCAAAACACCTTTCTAACTTACTGATTTATAAGCTTTATACCCTGGGAAAACAGAACCCCAAGTCTGTTACTATTTTGTATACAGTAAGATTAATAGGTATTGAATGAAATCATGTATTTAGTCACAGGATTTTTGACCATTCGAGGACTTTAAGAATTTACTTCCTGGTTGTAGGCTGTTATGTGGTAGAAGTTTGACTCTGGGCAAAGTGCCATTTTATTTATAAGTTGTTGTGCTTATTGTTTTCCATTCTAGCACGAGTGCCTTCCTGTTGCTCATAGGTAGAGAAATTAAAGAAAAATAATAACCTGTCTCTGGGCAGTTGGTAAAGTTTTGTAAAATGGGATTTGGATATTTTTAATAGAAAGAAAGGTAAAATAGTCTTAGATATAATTTCTTGAGTGTTTTTCCATTTTCTTTACAGAGAAATAATGATGCGTCTGTCGGGAAACTCACAGACTAAGAAGTCATAACCATTGCACATCACTACCAGGTGCCTGAGGATCCCCGTCCAGATACGAATGTCCTAATTGCACAGGCCCATGAACAGCTCAAGAAAAATACTTTCGAGAATTTTGAAAGACTCATTGCTACCTGTGTGTACCAAGATCGGGAAAAGTAAGCTTTTATTTTATTGATTCTAATAAATCATTTACGTTTCTGTGAACCTGACTAATGAAGGAATTTGTATTTTATCAAAAAGGGCAAAAAGAAAATTGACATGTCTTCTCATACTCCACCATGTAGCAAAGCCACCTTAAATCATTTTTGGAGATTATCTGGGTACAGATATTTCATAGTGATGGATGGTGAGCTTTGCTTGTTGATGGAATAGGGGAGGCCCTGTATCTTCAAAATAATAGGATTGCCCCTTTGCATTTTCTTTTAATTGGTTTCTAGAGGTTTTCAATTGAAACATAGTAAATCAATGTTAGAAGGTTTAATTCTGAGATGTCGTCTCTTTACATTATTTTAGTGATAAGTGGGATTTATAAGTGTGACTTTTATAATACACAGAACAGCGGATTTGCAAGTATACTTTCTATGGAATTTCTTTGAAATTATTTCTCCTTGAAGATAATGAAGCTCAGCATAATCTATTTCGAATACATTTATCATGTTTGCATTGAGCTTTATTAAGTCACTGTTACAAACAACTGGAGCTCCATCTTAATATGTTTTGGTGTTCATCTTATCCACAGACTGATATAGTACGGGGGCGGGGGCGGAATACTCAACTGGAGTTAGAAAACCTTAGATCAAACTCTAGCCTCTGATTTTATTACTACAGACCACTACCATCTCTTTTCCCCATGACCCCTTCCTTCATCCCCAAACCTGAAGTCTGCACCCCAAGTGGCTACCTACATACCCTAAATATCGTTGAAGGTCCCGTAGTTTATTTTAGTTGTGAATGTTTTTTTTCCTAATCCATAATACACCCTTGTTGAGTTGTTATAAAGATGGTATTTTTCCTTGAATCTTTAAGCTTCTCTGAGCCTCCTGGAGGATGTGTGGCCTGAGCTTTGCATGACCCTGGCCTTGCCTTCCACCCTAGTGGTACCCCTTCCCAGGGTGAGAATTGTGACCCTCCTTCACTAAAGGAACACCTCCTGGGAAAATGGGGCTAGTTGATCAGACAACTCTGAGGTTCTCCAGATCCAACAAGCTCCAATTCTAGACATAAACATTCTCCTATCATTTTATAAACTACTGCAAAGAAAGAAGCCCACTTTCTTTCCTGTTGGTTCTAATTTTGCCTGATGCCTGGAAGAACACTGTCTGAGTTAGAACATTGGACAAGCATTTCTGTGCCCTCAGCAGGCTGGGGAAAATGACTGTTGGGCTGGTCTGGAGAAAAAATTGAGGTGAATGTTAAGGTCCCGGTTGGGGCTTCTAGGTTATAAGGTTTGGGTCCAAGGAAAAGACTAGAAAAACACCCTCCAGTCATATAATACTTGTGTTGGAGGCTCTAGATGCCTGTCAGATTAAGAGATGTTTTCAAATATCAGAACCATTTTTGACTAGTGGTCAAGAATGCAGATCGATTACTTAGAGCAACACTCGTGGCTACAGCCTTAATAGGCTGTACTATCACCAACCAAGAATCTGAATCTTGATGGAAAGGCCTTTGTAAGGACAGAATCTAGTGACTTGTGAAATGGAAAAACAGTTGGTGAAATGCAGTATTACTGTTTTTCCTTACTGTGATTCCAGTACCAGTTTTCATACTTATTTCCAGGTGCATGCTTTTAGGACACATCTGTGTTTTCTTTCCTATAGAGTGTAATTGTTACTCAAGAGACACAAAGTATATACAAGCCCATTTACTTTGTTTTAATGCAGGGAAAAATTATTACCCAGCAAAGACATCAAAAGGCTGTGCAGGTCCTCCTGATTACCTTTGAATGATGATCTTCTGGGATCCTTACTCTCCAGGTAAGTGAGAACTCCACCCTCATGGGCAATGTCCTGCATATTTTTGTTTCGGAGACTATTCCTGGTTTTTTGTTTGTTTGTTTTTTGTTTTTTTTTGCGGTACGCGGGCCTCTCACTGTTGTGGCCTCTCCCGTTGCGGAGCACAGGCTCCAGACGCGCAGGCTCAGCGGCCATGGCTCACGGGCCCAGCCGCTCCGCGGCACGTGGGATCCCCCCGGACCGGGGCACGAACCTGTGTCCCCTGCATCGGCAGGCGGACTCTCAACCACTGCACCACCAGGGAAGCCCTATTCCTGGTTTTACATCTGCCTTTAATTGCCCTTGATTTACCCTTGACTTTTTATTTATTACCGATGACACATCTCCATTTAAGTGTTAAAAAGGAAAACTGAGTCATGATTTTGAATGTTAGGGAGCCTATTATGAAGTATCATTTTATCTTTTTAACATTAAGATATACTTATATGCACACAGATTCCTGGGACAAAATGAAAATGTACAAACTCATTGGTTATGAGAGTCTTAGATGTAAAATTTAGGGCAGATTTTTCAAAGCAGTAGTTTCTAATGGCCACAGACATGCAGTAAGAGCACCTCATGTTATTAGCACAGAGCTCTGTCCTGCTAGAACACTAGATGTAAAGTGCAGAGATTCTGATGTTGCAAAAGGGAAGCACAGTCAACTGCTTTCTGAAACACCTCACTTCTTGCACTGAACCTGACTCTTGACTTCCTGGCACCACCCTCCTAGCCACCCAGACTCTGTTCATCTTTTATGCTTACCATGGCATGACTCCAGCCCCCCCCCCTCTAGCATACTTATCTTGATAATTCTGACATTTGGGGCTGTGTTCTAGGCATTGTTATCATTGCTTTGAATACATTACCTCATTTACTTTGTGAGGACAACTTGGTGAGGTCAGAGCAATTATCCTATCTTACAAGAGGATGCTGAGGTCTAGAGAGATAAAATTTTGCCTAAAGTCACGTAGTCTAGAAAAAGAAGAGCTGTGACTTAACCCCTGAACCTTTAAAATGCACATCTTCTGCTTCTAACCATTTTGAATTATTGTCTACAACTAGCCAGTAGATTAGAATGTCTTGACAGTCCTACCTCCTTTCTACTACTTGCATCTACTCTCTCCCCTCCATTCCCGCCATCTTCACTCTTGTTCTGACCCACCTTTCTTCTTGATTGTTGGCAGGGCTTCCACATTGGTCTTTCTTCCAATGGCCTCTAAATTTTTAAATCCGTCTTTACATCTTGCAGCTAAGTACCTTCTAAGAGCAAGAATATCATAGTGTCACTCTTCTATTCATAAGCCTTCTGTACCATTTCTTTGTTCTCTGAGGAATGACCAAACTCCTTAGCTTTGAGCTCCTTCTCCCCCTTCTCCATTGTGGGGCTTAGGGTTGTCACTAGGGCATTATTCTCAAGCAGGGGCTGGAGTGGGGAGTCCTCATCTGAGACAGAAAAAGAAACAAAAGGAAGCAGACAAAACTAAATCCCATGTGGGAGAACTAGAGTCCAAGGTATCAGGAGGGGAATCAAGAAGAGGCCAATTCAGTTGGATGTGTGTATATGCATTGGATTGACCTGGGGTTATCTTCTAGACTATCAGCTCTATTTGCTTTCATTTGCTAGCAGCAGTATGTGGGATAAATAGGCCATCCCGGTGTAAAGGACCTGAGATGAAATAGGCAGGCTTAGGAGCCCGGTTTCTCCACAGTTATCACATTCCCAAAGCTCGTCTTCTCATTCCCAACAGTCCAGCCAAATGGCTCATTTAGCATTTCACATGTATTCCTCCTGCATTCCCACTTTTTTGCCTTTTCTCTTGCTGTTTCTTCAGTAGGAACTAGCTTCCAATTTTCTTCACCTGCTGAAAGCTTGTTCTTTATGACCCGTTTCGAATAGCACCGTATCCATGAAGCCCTCTTGGATTTGCTTGCCTGGCGGTGATTATCTCCTCCTAAGGATTCTCACCGCACTATTTATGTTTCCTTTTTTGTCTCTTACCTTGTAATGAAGACTTGTGACTAGACATTTGATCCACTTAGATACAGAGACCTGCTTCTAACCTGTTTGATTTACTGCCTAAAAATAAGCAGTGGCTTGTCACATCTTGACAGTTTTACCCCTACCTTGTCTCCTATATTCTTTGAATCTGCTTGCTAGCTGTGTAATCTTGTGCAAGATTTTTGACCTGCCTGAACCCCAGATTCCTTACCTCTAGAATGAGATAACACTACCTACTTCCTCGCGGTTCTCAGAGTGACTTGAGATAACATACATAAATTCCCCAGTGCCATAGCACCTGGTACTAAGTACTGACTGGGGACTAGGAGAGGAGTTTCCATCAGGGACCGTAGACCACACACTCTGACTTAGAAATGAACTGGAAGAGACCTGCATCCTTCCACATAGAGGAAGCCTTGTTTTTAAACAGTTGGATCTGAATGCCTTTCACACATTAAGCTGTCTTCTAGTCAGGAAGCTGCGGATGTTTATTAGATTATCTCTTGATGGCCTCGAGGATGAGTTGTCCTGGAAAGTCCAGTAATGTGGGAGCCTGGCCTCCGGGGGACCTAGATGTTTCCTATCCAGCACTGAGGCCACCAAGTCATCATCCTCTCATCCTCTCAGCAGACTGTTTTGTCTTTGCCTTGACGATTTGACATTAAAGGCAGAAAGACGATTCCCCAACTCGTTGCGAAGCCGGTTCAGTCTCAGATCACATCCGCCTCTGAGCCCGGCTTAGCTCTGAGGAGGTCATCCCTCTGAGCCGCTAAGCAGTCTAACTTTGCCTCTAATTGTGCACTGACCCTTCTCCACACTCAGGGGAAACTTCAGACTAATCAGATTAGAAAATGTCTCATTCCCATTCCCCTCTCCCTCCAATATGCCCTGCCACGATTTGGGTCACATGCTTGGTGTTTTGCATCATCTCCGCAGATTCCTTTCAAAGACTGCCCTAATTCCTAATGGGCCCATCAGCCTGCAGCTTACATTTATATTCTGCATTCTTATTGTTCCCCACAGACTCCACAGGGCTTTCCAGAGCCTTGACCAGACTCTCTTTCTACACAGCCCTCCTGTGGCACGCTAAGCCAGAGCCCCTCTGACGTCTGCAGCCTCCCGTGGGAGACAGGCCCGGAGTTTGTTGACTTGGTTCAGCACACACTCTGCCCAGGGGCAGTTTTACCTGCCTTGGGATGGAGCTGGGCAGCTGTTGAGCATCTGTAGAGCCCTGCTGCTGTGTGAATTCAGATCAGGAGATGAAAACCTACGTGGCTAAAGATTGGATGATTTCTTTCACCCACTCCAGATTGTTACCTGTGAATTTCTTCTGACCCGGCATGTGGGTACGAAGATTTCCCCTCTACTCCATTTCCATTTTTCTTGTGATTCAGTTAGGTCTTTTCCTTATGAGCACAAGTCCTGCTGGAATCAGCACTTCAAAATCTCTTCACATCTGGTTACCCAGCCCCTGTCAGTTTGTGCTGTGGTAGCTGGTATGAGGTCACTTTACTTGCCAAATGAAGTCAGAAGTCATTTCACTAATGCACAGAGCATCAGACTTAAATGTTCGATGTAGTGGTAGCTACTACCCGTTCATAATAGGAGTGGCACTCTGTATTGACATAGTGCCTAGGGCCCTAGAATGTTTTGTAAATCCTTGAGCCCATTAAAAGGTACATTTTAGTGGATGGTAGGCATGATACCTCATTTCACGAGTGCAAACGTTGAGGTATAAGGAGACTCTCTCACTCAAAGAGCTTGCTTCAGGCCTGAATGGATCTGTAATGGAATTAAAATGACAGCTCCCTAAGATACCCTAAACCTTTGTTTCTATCTGAGCTCCTAGGGGTAGGAACGATATCTCATTCACCTTTGCAATCCCGGAGGCTTGTCCTGTGCTGGTACACTGGGCAGTGGGGAGAAACACGTGGGCTTGATTTCTAGCAGAGCTGCTTCTGAAGTCCAGCCCTACGGCCTTCTGCCCAGGTGATCCCTGTAAATGGAGTCAACCCCTCTCCGCCTTCATTAGGGTATTAATATGTCCTCAGTACTAATAAGCAAGAAAACCTCGCTCTCAAACCATAAGAGGTAGGGAGTTTTCTGAGGTCATTCCATACTGTGTTCCTGATGCGACTGGGGAGTAAAGAGGCAGCCTCCTCCCCTAATTGTAGCCTTCCGAATTGGGACTTGGAATAGCTGGAAATTCAAGTGCGACTCTTTCCCCAGCAGCTCTGCCCCAAGCTAGTCTTTTACAGCTGTCTTTGGGCTCCATGGAATGCCTTAGAACTGGCCTCCCAAGAGAGCTGGTGCCTCATCCAGAAATATCAGTTAAAATGGAAAAAGTTAACAGGGCTTTAAAATCATCTCATTATACTCTACCCAGCCTCTCCCTCTGCCCCCTTCCCAGAGGCATGGTTGGGGCTCAAGTGATTTCACCCAACAATACGTGGCAGTGAAGCTGAGGGGCAAGGGTTGAACCATGTGCTTGCTAATGTTGCAGAGTGTTTGGTGCACTGGGAAGTTTTCAGAGAGAAACTCTCTTCTGTCCCTCTCCTTCTCTCTCTCTCTCTCTCTCTTTCTCTCTCTCTCTCTCTCTCTCTCTCTCTCACACACACACACACGCGCGCACACACACACACACACACACACACACACACATACACACACACACAGATGCTTTCTACCTTTTCAAATATAAGGTGATTTGGTCCCTAAGGAGATCTGTGCTAGGCTCACAATTGGAATTTAGAGGTCTGGCGATTTGCGATCACAGGAGTTAACTCATTGGCAACTTGGGCAGTGCCATCTTGCCGACTCCTAAGTTTTTGTGGCCAACGGGGTAGGGTGGCCTAGAGCTCCACTTCTTTTCCTTAAGTGTCTGGTCTTTAAGACTCTCACCAGGTGTTTCAGTGTGCACAGTGGGTTTGTTGGGTAACAAACTGAAACCAAACACAACCAAGTGAGTCAAAAATGTGTCTTCACTACCCTCCCTCCCTTTTAGCCCTGGTCCTGCCGCCAGCCCGTTCCCCTAAGTTATGAGATGGCCTTTGCGGCAGAGGGGGACCCATGTTACTCTTCAGCAGAATACAGCTGCTGCGCCTATTACCTCCACAGATGGTGGAAATAAAGCAGATCAGGATTATTCCCCACAGCAAGGAGATGGATGGCTTCTGCGGTTTTCAAGCCATTCATCATTTTTGGGAGGGGGACCAGGAGTACCTGTCAAATGACACGTTAGACTCACTTCTTAGAACTCCCACCTAGCAAGGCATCGGGAAGCCTGCTTGCGGTTCATTATTATCTAGAGGAGAACCGGAGAAATCGGCTTCCCTCCCTCTTCTTCCACGACCACGTCCTTTAGTTTGTGTAGGGAAGGAAATGGTGGCTTGCCCAAGTATCAAAGGGAAAGAAGAATTTATGGAGGTTTTAGGAAAACACTTTAGCACTGTGAGCTGGCACTTTAAAGTAAGGAGGCTGACTTTTTAACAAGCATCGACACACTTGAAAGCCAGAATTAGTGTTGCCCTTTAGGGCAGTCCCCCTGGAAGGCTGTGCGCTGATTCCAACAATGTCGCCATAGAAAGCTCTTCTTTGGAATCGCCTTCACAGCCTTTTCAAAAGAATTTCCTCCATAGTGGCAAGTCTTTGTCCTTTGACCATGAATCAGAGTCTAAGCAAGAGTCAAATGTCATTTGGCAAGGAGCGAAGTAGGGGATTCAGGTGGAAAACCAGGATGCTAACATTTTTGATCAGAAGCACAGCACGACCCTGAAGTAAGGAGATCCATTTTCTATACGATTCATGGGCTTTTCCAAAATACTTTGAAAGGATGGAGAGGATTTGGTGAATGATTACCTGTAGTCATGAGGCAGGAGGGACGGCTGGGGAGATAGTATTCAGGGGAAATTGACCTACTTGTCCTCACTCCCCTAATAGTCAAGCGTTTCTCCGTCTCCAAACTTCTCCCTCTCAGCTCCTTCTCCAACCTGGACTGTTTTTAGAGCTGCAACGCTCCTTTGTATCCTAGTCTTTTCTCTCTCACAACCTGATCTAACAGTAGCGTATAGTAGATGTAGTGTATAGTAGCAAATGAGGGCGTGAAAAATCTCACTGTATCAGTGGTCCAGGGGAGGAAGCTCTGTGCTGAGTTTTGGAGCATGGAGGAAAACCGGGACATGCTCCCAACGAGTGGTGTTCCTGCCTTGCCAAGTCTGACTTGTATGAGTTCACCACCTTGGAAAGCACGCTTCAAGGTCTCTCGTCTGCTTTTTACACTTCTTACATTTTTATTTATGCCAAACGGATACATGCTTATAGTAAAAAAAAATAAAATAAAATCATTCTAAAAAGCTTATTCCGACAACAGCAGTTTCCAGCCACATCTCTCCCCACCTCCCAGACCCGTTCTCAAGAAACAGCCTTTCAGTCCTTCTAGCTGTTTCTGCAGACCTTTAAATAGCATGTACGTACTGCTATTTCTGGATTTCTCATTTTTAGATACTGCTACTACTTCCTGTTACGATGCTTGAGAATTTAGCATAATATTGATTCCCATTACTGGTGTTCTTTCTGGATGTTCTTAGGATCGTCTTTTTATTCCTGGTGCTCTGGAAGTTCTTGCTGGGGCTTGTGGTGTGTGTGTGTGTGTGTGTGTGTGTGTGTGTGTGTGTCTGTATATAGATTCATTGTGCTTAACAGTTTATGGGCCCTTCCGGTCTGGAGACTCTGTCCTTTGGCTCTGATAAATTTTCCATTAATTTTAAAATAATTTCCTTTCCTCCATTTTTATTTTTCTCTTGTGAGAACGCCTATCATTAAGATCTTGGCTCTCTTGAATTTGGATCGTTCTGTCCCCAATTTTTCTTTGTCATTATAATGTCCTTACTAAGGGGTTTCCTCAACTTTACATTCCACCCCTTCTTCTGCATCTATTTACTACTATCATGTTTTTTATTCCAAGAGCACACTTTTGGTTCCTATTTTTAGTCTTCTGTTCTTTTTTCGTGGGTGTAATATATCCTCTTATCTCACATCTTTCCCTCTGCTACCTGAATTATCTTTGTTGCTTGATACCTTTTTTTTTCCTGTTGCCATTTTGACTTCTGTCCTTAATGTTGGAAGCTTTGGGGGGTGGGTCTTGTTGATTAGTGGGTTTCACTGCATGAGTCATCTCCTAGCCCACATTTTCATTAGGTAATCCCCAGAAGCCACAATTTGGGGCCATTCAGAGTATTGAGAGGAGAATCCTATCTTCTCCTGTGGGGCTAGGAGGGAGGGTGGGATAGGGGAAAGGAAGAGAATTTAAGTATGGCCACTGGTGTTCTGGAAACAGAAAAGGAGAAGGAAGGGGGCTGAGAGACCCAAGTTCAGTATAGTGTGTAATGTTCTTCTCTACCCTCCATTATGCTTCCTCTCCCCAAGACTAGAACTGCTTTTGTTGAATTTCTCTGGAGAACAAGCCTCACTCCCCTGTAGGGAAGAGCACAGTGTACAAGGAGATACTTGAGGGTTCAGCTGCTCTTGCTTTATTTAGGCTTTCAAACAGTCCTGTTTTCCGGCCCCCACCGTATCCCTGCCTTTATTGGCACCTGGAGTCTGTAATCGCTGAGCCTCTCAGAAGTTTTGTGGGCCACGCTGGCTAATCTCTAAGTGCCCCCTGCCTCTGCCATGGACATTTCGAGTTCAGCTTCCCTTCCTCGGCTCTGCTGAGCCAGTTACCAATCCTTAGTCTGATTTCCATCTTGCAAACGATTTTGAAATCTCTTGTCCACTGTTGCCTTGTTTTCCAGCTATCTTTGCCATTGGGGGTTATCACCTATTTTTATTTCTTTGTTGTCATTTTGGTGAGATTTTGGTGGGAAAGGGAGATAAATATTTGTGAGTGACCCATCGTGATTTACTGCAACTCTATCCACTTCCCAAGAGCAAAGAATTCTTCCAAGAAGCATTGGCTAATTTTATCCCTTTTAATTGAAAGATTCTTTGTTCTTTTCTCCCTTGCTCCTTTTGGGGGGATTCCCATATCCATTGAAATCCTCCAAGACAGAACTGAAAAGAGAAACTTGGAGTATTTTACCACATTAACTCAACTCTTCCCTGAGGCCTGGCTTTGGGACTTTGGAAAGATTAAATCTTTCAAACATTTTTCCTCAAAAAGATTTTATACATCATTTCTAAGCTGTGTACTCCTTCATTTACAGCCTTTGATCCTTCCCGAATATCATTTGATTCAGGAATATCCTTCCCAAATATCTTTTGAGATGGGTAAATTTTTAGATCTGTTGAGTCTG
>NW_020185323.1:553139-599419 GCF_003031525.2 Neophocaena asiaeorientalis asiaeorientalis
GAATTGTTAAGGAGGTGTGATAATAGGACTTCCAGTGGTGACTTCCAGAAGTTTTCCTGTACCATCCAGTGCCATCATCCAGGGCAAATGCAGACTTAGGCATGGGGACTCGGTTAGGTAAGAGGAACTGCAGGAAGGCCTTTCTGAGGCCTTTGAATTGAGACTTTGGAATTGAGACTTTCCAGACAAAGGAACCAGAAGGTGCAAATGCCTTGCATTGCTGGGAACGATCTTGGTATGCTCAGAGAGCAAGAAGAAAGCTGGTGTACCTGGAACATTGTGAACAGGAGAGAGTTTTCAGAGGAGGTCAGAGAGGTCAGCAGGGACCAGATTATGTGCGGTTTTATAAACCCTGGTAAGGAGTTCAGCTTGCGTTCTAAGTGGATTGGAAAGCCATTGCACAGTTGTAAACAAGGAAGTAATTGATCACATCTATGTTTTAGAAAGATCATTCTGGTGGAGGGTGGTTTGCAGCAAGGTAAGAATAGAAGCAGCAAGACCAAGATCCAAAAGCTATTCCTGTAATCCAGGTGAGAGATGATGGTGGCTTCGAATTACTGAATAGTAGAAAAGATGGAGAGAAAGAGACTTGTGATATGCTATGGTGGTAGAACCTTCAGGACTGGTTAGTGGACTGTGTATGAGGGATGGTGTAATGCTAAATCTGTTTGGTAGTCTTTTGACTGGTTCCCAAATTACTGGGATATTATACTTCTGAAACCTCTAGGATTCAATACGTGCCTCCTGTCATTGATGTGATGGGAATTTACCAACAATTAAATTCTGTATCGTAGGAACAGATGAAGAAATTTTGTTCATTGGTGACCTCATTCAGTCTTCCAGTCTGGTGGCTTTAAATATCATCTATATGCTAATGACTCCCACATTTCTATCTCTAACTCAAACATCCTCCCTGAACTACAGACTCATATACCCAACTGCTCACTTCCCATCAAAATGTAACACATCCAAAACCAAACTCCCAGTCTTTTTCTCCCAACCTGTAGCTCCCGCAGTCCTTCCCATCTCAGTTCGGGCAACTCTGTTTTTCCAGTTGCTCAAGTAAAACCCTGGGAGTTGTTCTGAATCCGTTCCTATTCATTCTCCCCCTCACCTCCCCTATACACTATATGCAATCCTTCAGGAGTCTTACACTCAAAATATATTCAGATTTCACCACTCCTCACTGCCCTCCCTCCACTGCCACCACTGTCACCTAAGCCACCATTATCTCCTGTCCGGATTACTGCAGAAGACCGCTAACTGCCCTTGCCACTTTGGCCTTGCCCCTACATTGTAGTTGCAATATATCAGCTAGAGTGATCTTCAGAAAATATAACTTAGATCTGGTAACTGTTCTATACAATATACTCCAATGGCTCTTAGCTGTCCTTAGTATGAAAGTCAAAGGCCCTCCATGATCTCATTCTGTGACCTCAGCTCCTATTCGGAGTATTAGGGAATACTTTTCTTCGAGGCACCATGCTAAAGGAGTTTCTTACAAAATATCTTTAATTGATTGAGTTTTAGTTCTTCTCCCTAAACACATGCAAATAAAAGACATAATGGTCCTGCATTTTGGCTACAAATATTTCCATAAACAGAACATGTCCTTTCAAAGAGTTCAAATGATGAGTGAGCCAAAATTCAAAGGATAAACAGTGGTAGGGGGCAGCATACTGGAGTTGTATCCCAGAATCCTTGGCCAAAGAAAATGTACACAAAAGAATGACTGAATTCCCTCTCCCCTCTTCTGATCACTCTGTTTATTCTACTTTGTTTAGCTTAATGAGTCTATGTAACTTCATCACGTAACATTTAATTTATTGCTGCTAATTGTTATTAGTTTATAAATACGAGCTATTATTTTCTTCATGCTTTGATTAAAAAAAAGAGAAAAGCCTTTTGACTGATTATGAATAGGTTTTTTTCCTGCTTCTGTTATCACTGAGTTTTCTTATAATTAATTATCCTCTGTTCATCTTGCAGTAGTAACTTCGCGCACCTCACTTGCTGGTTGGAGGGGCGTGTTGAGTTAGAGGTCCTGAGAGAAGGGCAGGAGCCTGGAGCAGGATGCTTGTAACAGTGCCTTAGTGACCACCTTTGTCTTTTTCTTCAAAAAAATCGTGTTACATAACCAGTATGTATTTAGCCTTAGAAATTG
Source organism: Neophocaena asiaeorientalis asiaeorientalis (assembly GCF_003031525.2). Classification (NCBI taxonomy): domain Eukaryota; kingdom Metazoa; phylum Chordata; class Mammalia; order Artiodactyla; family Phocoenidae; genus Neophocaena; species Neophocaena asiaeorientalis. The sequence goes on from NW_020185323.1 coordinate 555,304, forward strand.
CCAGAGGTGGTCAAATTCAGAATAGAAAAATAGCTTGAGGTATTACAGTAAGAAGTATTTTGTCTGTGTTTGGGTCATTATTGCAATTGTCTTGAAATTTGGGGGTCTTAATTGCCAAAACTCTATTATGGTTAAGGATAAATTTATGTCAATTTCCATAATTAGGAAATAGCAGTCAAACAGATTAGTTATTTTTGACCTACAGTTTTATGGTACAGGGTAATCATTTGTTGTTGTTTTTCAAAATGAAAATGGGCTTAATATCTTCTGATTATGAATTTAAAACTATTCAGATGATACAGAAGAGTCTAAAGAAAAAGCAAAAATTATAATCTCTCTTACTACAGGTAGCTGTTCTTAATAATTCCGTGTATTGTTGCTAGACTTTTTAAATGTTGTTTTGTACAAATATAAACCTAAAGTGAGACCATAACTCTACATTCTATTTTATAACCTCCTTTCCACTCAACAATATATTATTAACACATTTCCATGACAACATATATGGATCTACATAACCCCTTTTAATGGCTACATGATAAATGATTAAAGTGCCTTTTGTTTTTCCTAAAAATATATCAGTAGACAAAATGAATCTAGGCTTGCTTTAAAGATTTAAAAGGCATACAATTTAAGAAAAATGAAGACGTTTTAAAATTTTTACTGACATAGTATCAACCTGTTAAACTTAAGAGGAGCTTCAGTACTGTTAACAAAATATAACAATAGTCTTAGCTGCTGAATAAATTAATTTGTTTCTATGGCAACTGCAACAAGTATTTGTTGAACACCTACTATGTGCCAGCATTGATCTAGGTCCTGGGGATACTTCGGTGAATTAGATGTGTGAGGTCTCTGCTCTCAAAGAATTTACATTCTGGAGGGTTAGAAACAGAAAACAAGGTAATAAGAAATAAGAAAAATATCAGTATTGAAGCACATCTAGTGGTATGTTTTCATGGTGGATTTAAGCTGACAGTTTGGTCCTGAAATCTGCAGATTGAGTCAAATCGAATGTTATAATTATATTTTTAGGTTTGAAGACAGTGAAAAACAAATAAATTACGAGTCATTTTTCTGTGCCCTGAACTGGAGAGTGAATCCGATGCCCGAATTGGAAGCAGTATGGTACATTAAAGAGGTAAAAGTAACACCTGTTTTAAAAACCAGCTGTGGCTACCTCCCTTGCGTTTTTAATATCCTTTATCTTAACATTATTTTTCAACGTAAAATAGTAACATCAGTGCTTTTGGAAAGAGCACTATGTATTTCTGGGTATTTGTGTTAAAGTCTAATCCACTTTCCATACTGAGTGAACATCTGCTGTATAAGAGCGTGATTTTTCTTATGCAGCTGAATGTTTTTTAACCCAAGTCATACCCAATTATATGGAAAATAGGATAATAGGTTACAGTTATAAATAGATACAAACACTGTTATCAAGGGATTCTGGTAATATCATCATAAGCTACAAGAGCAAGTCTCAAATAGTGCATATGTCAAGAATCCCCAGTGTGTTTGCGGCTGTGCACGCAGGTTTGCCTTGGGTGAAACATTATAGTATGGACATGTATATTTCATAGTGGGGCCAAATTTAAAATAAAAATTCAGTAGGAAAATGCTTGGTTAGGGAAAACAGAGTTCATGTGATCGGATGATGCTCTCAACATTGTGGAATTGTCTGAATTCTCTAAGATCTCTTTGGACCAATTGTCTTTAAGGAGTGGGTGGGTGGGTGGTGGTTTGTTTATATTTTAACATGCTCCAGAAATTGATTTTCTTGGGAAAGTCCCTTGATAAAGCAAATGTCATGTGGTTGATACTCCCAGAAAGGAGGCATTTATTCCTCCCGGTCTCTGATGACCAGCTCATTCTGGCCTGAACTGGTCTAGTGCCCTTGGGGAGTTCCCTCAGGCATGCAGCTACTCTGGAGTGTCAGGCAGCCTTAGAACTTCCAGATGATTGGGAGACACTGATGGCCTTTGGAGTCAAACAGAGCTGGGGCTGAATTCTGGCTCTGCCACTTACGTAGCTGAGTGACTTTGGGGCAATCACTTAACTCATTCATTTATAAATTTAATTCTCAGACAAATCATGTTTAAGTATCCACTCTCAGCAGTTTCTATGCTCTGCGCTGGGGTCTAGAGACAGTCATTATTGCTACCTTAAGGAGGGTTGGGGGGCACAGGAAGTGTTAGGGGAGGTGATGCTTGAAATTTCAGTGATGAATAGTAAGAGCTAGGTAGGTAAAGTGGCATGGTATGCCCAGAGGCATTCCCAACAGAGGCTCTAGGGCATGGGACAACGCAGCTCTTGTGCAGAACCGGAAAGAATTGGTGTGGCTGGGATGGAGGCACAGAGGGAGGAGTGGAGATGAATGAAGCTGGAGACAGCTGCACGGGTGAGGTCTGAGTATCGTCCTACAAAGTCTGCAGACCGTGGACAAATTTCAAGGAAGAGAGTGACATGATCAGGTATGCCCTTTAAAGGGAGCTTGCTCTGGTTGGGTGGTGGGTGGATTGGAGAGAGGACAAGGAGACAAGTAGACCCCGTAGGAGGCTCTTGACGACCCTTCGTCACCATAACGACAGCAACCACTTTAAAGCATTTACTATGTGTCAAGCACTGTTCTAAGACCTCAAAATCTATTCGCTCATTTAATCCTCAGAGCAACTTTCTGAGGGTAGATTTTTTTTTTAACATCTTTATTGGAGTATAATTGCCTTACAATGATGTGTTAGTTTCTACTTTATAACAAAGTGAATCAGTTATACATATACATATGCTCCCATATCCCTTCCCTCTTGCGTCTCCCTCCCTCCCACCCTCCCTATCCCATCCCTCCAGTCGTCCACAAAGCACCGAGCCTTTCTCCCTGCGCTATGCGGCTGCCTCCCACCAGCCATCCATTTCACGTTTGGTAGTGTGTATATGTCCATGCCACTCTCCCACCCTGTCACAGTAGATACTTTGTTGTTGTTGTTGTTGCGGTACGCGGGCCTCTCACTGTTGCGGCCTCTCCCGTTGCGGAGCACAGGCTCCGGACGCGCAGGCCCAGCGGCCATGGCTCACGGGCCCAGCCGCTCCGCGGCATGTGGGATCTTCCCGGACCGGGGCACGAACCCGCGTTCCCTGCATCGGCAGGCGGACTCTCAACCACTGCGCCACCAGGGAAGCCCACAGTAGATACTTTTATCATTCCCATTTTAGAGATGAGGAAGTTAGGGGAACAGCCAGGGTATGGTAGGGTTAGAATTTTAGCTCAGGTCTGTTTTACCGCAAAGCATGAAAAAGGAAAAAATCATTTAAGTACAATCGTACTGAAGATATTGGAGTTAATTAACTAAAGTCCAAGATACTATCACAAAAACAAATAAATACTGTCATTTGGTAACCTTTTAATTCTTATCCATGCAAATATGTAATTTTTACATGTAAAAAGAACAATGATAGATGGAGTTTGTATTCCCCCTTTTCATTTAATGTTACAGTATTCTGTGTCGGATATCATCCATTTGTCCCATTGGGACTTCTCTCCAACCCCATCTACCCTGCTCTGAATCCTAGACAGCTGATCTTTGTGGGCTTCATCAATGGGACCCCTAGCCCTCTGGCCTCCAGTTGGGAGAGCCAGTGGGACGCACCAGCAGGAGAGTGGAGGGTGGGACGAGACAGAAGTCATCTCCCTCCCTGACAGTCACAAGAGATTGACTGCCTCCTCCTGCCCAGGGCCACAGTACCTGTCTGGAGGGTCTCTCCACATAGCTGTCTACTCCGGGCTCTGGCAGCCACCCTCACATGCCCCTTGAGCCCCAGGTGGTGGCAACAGTCCCTGAGGGTCTGGAGGATCCCTTGTTGCTTTTGCTAAACACTTGCCACAACTTTGTAAATAGTCTCTTTATTAAACTCTTCTCAATTTACACAGTTTGCATATGTCTGCTATTTCTTCTGGGATCCTGAAAGATACACATACTTATTTTTGCTAGTTAGCAACGGCCTTTGTTGTATTTTTTTCCTTACTTCCTCCTTCTCTCCTTTTCCATTCCACCCAATCCACCACCCAAATGTTTACCTATGGGTTGGGGGTTTCATCATTTCATGCACAAAAATATAATCATACCACAGGCATTTATCTGCAGTGTGTTTTTCTTAATAGTACACCATGGGACATTTCTCTAGTTTAATATGTGTAGACCTAAGCCATTCTTTAATACTGTAGTATGAATACGGAATCATTTATTCATCCATTTCTCTATTGATAGGCATTCAAGTTATTTTTACATTTTTTGCCTTTGAAAACATGTGGTATCTTGTTACTTGAATTTTTATTTTCCTGATGACAATTGAGCTTGAATGAAATTTAATTACCTTTTGGTACTACAACCTACAGTAAGAAAGACATTTTTCGCTAACAACCCAGCATGCAATGGCCCAAACGTCTCATGAAACAATACTATTCTAACTGCATGTGATGATGTATGATTTTTTTCTTTCCTTTCTCTTTTCTTTTCTCTCCTCCCGCCTTCTTTCTTTCTTTTGAATATAGTTCATTACCCATTAAATTGACTTAAGGACCTACAAAAGGATCACTACCCACGTTGGAAGAAGAGTCAGTGCATGGAAAGGCCAGAGATCCACTTTCCCTTTAGCCACCCCTCCCCCATTTCATCTCTTACCTACTCTGTCAACTGGGGCAGTTACTGAGCCATGGACCTCAGGTTCTTTAGAGAGATAGTGTAGAGCAGAAGGTCTGGAATCACATGAAGCTGAGCTCAAATCCTTAGTTCTATGATTGACTCCCTGGGTGACTGTGTAAGTTATTCAACCTTTCACATTGCCCCATCTCAAAAATGGAGATAAAAGTAGTGCTTCTGTCAGGTTGCTTGTAAGGATTGAATTGATACACGTGAGACACTTATCACAGTACCTGTCCCATAGTAACAGCTTAAATGTTAGCTATTACTGTTGTTCGTAAAATGGAGATGTCTTACGTCCTCAAGTCAGTGGGCTGGGCCTTGAGGACTAAGATCAGTGATTCTATCGTTAAACGTAAGAGTTAGAACAGCTGGGCTTCCCTGGTGGCGCAATGGTTGAGAGTCCGCCTGCCGATGCAGGGGACACGAGTTCGTGCCCCGGTCCGGGAAGATCCCACGTGCCGCGAGCGGCTGGGCCCGTGAACCATGGCCACTGAGCCTGCGTGTCCGGAGCCTGTGCTCCGCAACGGGAGAGGCCACAACAGTGAGAGGCCCGCGGACCCCCCCCTCAAAAAGAGAGTTAGAACAGCAGTGTAGCATCAGATAGGGCCTGTGCTTTAGCAGTAAGTCAGCTCTTTCAATTGTTACTCATTTATGGTGAGAAGAACTTTAGTCTTAGGGCCTCTTGTCAATTCTGATGACCAGGTCTAGAAGCAGTTCAGTCTGTGGGAGACATTTGGATAGGGCCGTTCTTTTTCAGCCAGTTTTTTTTTTTTAAAAAAGGAAGAACATAGATATCAAATGGTACCTAATCAATTTAACCAATAATGAGAATTTAACTAAATTCCAGAGTCTGAAGCACTCTGGTACTCCTGAGCTTGCTATTGTTCCATTAAAGAGGATATAAGACAGCTTGGGAATGGTATCAGTGAGTCTGTAATCTATGTGAAAATATTTAGTGTAAATGGGTTGAGCGTAATATTGCATAGTTCAGAGAGTAGAATGAGTAATGAAAAGTATAGTATCTCCTGAACCATGTAAGTGTACCTAAATGTTAATATCTAATAATGCCCTGAGACACTCTGGGTCAGAGCCTGTCACAGGTTGGGTTCTCCAGGAAGCAGATGGGGTTTAATGTGTAGTGTATTTATTTGGGAGTGTCCTTGGGATCAATACCTGTGGAAGGGAGGGGAGGGACATAGGAGTGGGCAGAGGGAGAAGTTGAGCTTCGATGCAGGTCCAGAGACAGCCTTGGCTGTTCCGAAGGGAACTCTGGAGCTAGAATGGCCTTTCAGAGCTGTCCTGAGTTGGGCCAAAATGGCCTGGACTTTATCCCTGTGGGTTGGTTTAGAAAGGGGTATGACCTGCGGTAATGTGGCTCTTTGCAGCCAAGACAGCTCTGTAGCTGAGGTAATCCCTGAAGGGGTCTCCCGGCAACTGGGCCACCAAGTCCTTCCTCAAGGGGATTCTGGCTGGTATATCATGTCTTGGCAACCAACCACTCTTGATTATTCTTGGTATGAACTGGAGGCCTGGCCTGTGGCACAGCCTTCTCCACACACCTGCTCCTCTATTATTGTCTGAGCTTTCACCCGTGGCAGGGAACTGACAAGAAAGAGGTTATGCCAGAAGAGGCCGTGATTATGGCAGAAGAGGAAGTGGTAGAGGAGTTGGACCAGGTGCGTAGGTCTGTGGGGCCCAGTTGGGCAAAGAAAACCTCTCACTTCGAGCTTTGGGGATTGCCAACACTTAGGGAGTCTGCTGTAGCCCAAAAATCATATGTGGGACTTCAGGACAAGATCCACCAGGTTGTGAAAGTGACCCAGCCTTGAATGTGACGTGACAGGTTAAAGTTCTGTTGAGAACAAGGAATGGCAGGCTGAGCTCCTGTGTGGAAGTATGGCCCAGGTGGAAGCCAGCAGTGGGGTGGCTGTGTGCTTCCTCCAGTGTATGAGCTGGACAAGCTGTCTCTGGCTGAAGTTCCAGGAGTCACCAGCCTCCACTCGGAACCTGGGTATCCTTACTCTCGGGTTGAATGTTGTCCTCAACAGGCTCTCTTCCCTGAACTAGGGATCTTACTGAGAAACGAAAAGAGACCGCTTAGCTGTGGGCTTTAGCCAACCACAGGCTGAGTAGGGGGGTGGTCTGGTACATAGTGCTTGGGATTGGAAGGGCAGCGCCACAGGGAGTTCTAGCAGGGAGTCTCTCCAAAACAGGGAGCACAGTGATGGGGAATCCTGAAGTTAGCACTATTCAGCAACCAGAGGGGGCCAGTCAGCAGGCTTGAACCAAGCCTTCAGCCACGACCAGGGGACAGAGCAGGCTGAGTCCCTATACCAGTGAGGTTCTAGCAGGAGACACACAACCCACTCAGAGGAGTCGGGATATGGATTTAATGCAGGGACTATTGACAGAGGAGAGGGTAGGGTTAAGGGAACCAATCAGGGCAGTGGAGTGCCCAGGGCCTAGCTAGAGTGGGAAGCCTTTACCATCCCTGGGTCTGGAGAAGCAGGGAGGGACTTGTATTACTGGAGCCCAGTGGAAGAGCGTGGTTGGGCAGGAAAGAAGCAGGGAGAGGGGAAGTGGAATCAATACCCTGACCTCTCGCTGCTTCCCATTGGCTGGACCCATTTGGAAGCCAGAGAGCCAAGGAAGCTCGAGAAGTGATGCGGTCCACAGAGGTCAGTCTCCCAGGGCAGAGAGCTTGGTGAGAAGGGCAAAAGATGGATCTTGAGGGGCAAATGGAGGATGAGCCAGTACAGTCTGTTACCAGAGTAAAGACTGGGGCTCCAGTGAGCAAGCCTCACAGCCAGCTTTCAAGATTAACAGCTCCTGAAGCTGGGTCTACTGGATGTTAGGACTGGTCCTTCTGACTCCGATGGGGCTCCACCTACATGTGATTGTTACATGGCATCAGCTAGTAGGCCTGGGGACCAACAACAAGGAAGCAAAATTCACAGAGAGGACTGTGGTTGTAGCGAGTCCAGCTTTGAGTTGGTGAGAGGTTTCCCTATGTGGATGGGTGGAAGCTGACTGTCACCCACCAGGATTGTTGACTGTGGCCTGTAGCCTGGATTCTCAGGAGCTCCCTTGGCTGGGCCTCTGCCTGTCCTCCACAGCAGCCCATGGTGAGCCACTGGGGCTGTAATTTAATTCTCACTCCATTATGTGACTATCTGTGGTCTCAGCATGTTGCCCTGGTGCTGTCACGGCCTAGAGACCCCAATTCCATTCTATTGTGCTTGCTCACAGATGGTAGCTGTAAAACTGGCAAAAGAGGTCCCGCTGTTTAGAGCCTGCCTGGTTAATCTCAGAAGTCACGTTTTTAAAAGTAACACGAAATCGGTTCTCATATAAACTTTATAACTTGCACTGTGTGACTGGCATCTTATCCTTTGACGTTTCTGAGAAAAATTGGATGTGGCTTCATTTTACGAGCACGAGAGCTGCAGAAGCATTAACAATTGGCTCTAAAGTTTCCTCTTGTCACAACAGGATGATATATAGCCTTGGCACTGGGGAGTAGAGGACAGTGGCGTACACCTTGGGATATATCTTTGGGCACCCCACTTGTCGAGGATCTCCTTTTGGTATTTAGAGGGTGGAATACCCTGTGACGCTTTATCGTCCCAACCATTTTGTGAGAATAAGTATCATTCCCAATTTATAGATAGGAAGCTGAGACTCAAGGCGTTCCTAAAGGTCAAGATTATGTAGTTAGGGGCTAGTGCCAACTCTTTAAGTAAGCGAAGTTATGTCTAATATTTCAAGTTGAATTAAACAGTTGAAATAAAAGATTATTAATCATTCTCATAAGACTTAAAAAAATAACTGGTAAACACATACTGATTACGTAACACAAAGCGGTGACCTAGTAGGAAACTTCCAGAGTCTACTGTGATTTAAAGGGTTGGATGATGTCTACTTGAATTGTATGAATAAGGCTGTCACTAAAGCTAAAAAATATCCACGTCTACTTGAAAACTTTACTTGCCCCGTAATGCAATTTCAAGGAAAGATTTCTTGTTTAAAAGTTACAACTGTGTTTTAGCTGCAGTCACACAGATGACAACTCTACTGAAGCTTTGTCTAGGGCAAAGAGAAGCAATTGTGAAATACTGACATTACAGTAAAGACAGAAATGGATAGGCATATAAGCAAATCTCCTGGTTTTGAGCTTTTCCTTATGTCATCAGAAGGTTCTTGATTATCTCAACAAGTATCTGTAAAATTTCTTCCCCAATTAATTTCCATTTGATTTTACTGAAATTTAATTGTTTTTATGATTTCTGTCAACTTAATTTGATTATTTCCAAGGTCATGTCAACCTAGTAGAAGGAAGAAAATCCAAGAAAACCACAATTTTAATTCCATACACAGTACTGTATTTTTCTACAAATTCATGGATAAAAACATCCTTTTTTTGATTGAGCGGAGGGGGAGTAACAGAGTGAAATCACTAACATGACTCTATCAGCCTTACATTTGGGACGAATAAAAATAACCTTGTTTCAGTGAAGCGTGGAATTTAATTGGCTCCCAATCTTTTCCCCGCATGCATCTGGTGGCCAGTACTACAGTAGAGAATTTTAAACTAGAAGGAGACATAATCCAATTAAATTTCCTTTTAAAAATGTCAAAGCAAATAAATCCAGGGCCTATGAGCTCACACACAGCTTTGCTGTTCTCACTGGGCAGCTGCTGTTTACTGGGTTTCCATCCAGTGCCATCTTTGCTTCCCATTTCAAGGATATGTGGTTTTACAGATCGGCAGCTACATTTTTTTTCACCATTGATGAATAAGTAATTTATTGCCAACTTCTCTGACATCTTAAGTAGCTCTAGTGACAGCCAGATTGAAAGCTGTCATGGGGCCCTCTTGTAGGCAATGATTTCCAGCCATTTTAGAGTCATGATTTTGCATTATTGCTGAATTTCACTCTGCATTTCATAGTTCTTCCTTCTTCCAGAAAATGCTACGTGGCACATGCTGTTTATGCTCCAGATTAAAATGAATTTTGTTTTGAGATTTGGGTACTGTCTCTGGAATTACCTGGAAATCACACTGGAGACTTTGGATCCGTCCACGTTTGTCAAGAAGTTGCTTTGTTCCGAGCTATACTGTGACTTTCATAGACATTTTATTAATTTTGAAAAATGCAAAGTTGCGTGGTATCTTTGACTTCCTCTGGAAGCTGACTCAGAGACAAGGATTTGAGTATAAATGGTTTTTTGGACGAAGTGAAGGGAATAACTAGCAAGGGAGTAGGGAAGTGAGAAATAGAAGAGAAGGAGTTAATACAGGGCATATTATCAAACCAGTAAAAATGTGAATGACTAGAGCGTCATGCCTCTGGGAAACACAGGGATCCAGTGGCTGATAGGTACCTCAGCGTTATCCCATCCATCAACTCCTGTCATTGTTTGAGAGCTGCTCCTGAAGTGGGTGAAAATAATGAATTCCCAGGTACTGTGGCATGTTACAGGGACAGCCAAATCAGGCCTCAGAGGCCAAAGGGAAGGTCTCAGGAGAAGGAGTGCAGGTGCTGATGGCTGGAAGTTAGGTTGGTGTGCGCCAAAGTGGAAAGGGCGAGAGGATCAGGAGAGGTGCAGGCAGAACCCGATACACACAGATATTTAAGATTCTGATCATGTACCTTTAGGCGGGGTGTTTTACAGAAATACAAGCAGGCTCGTCCTCGTCTAAAACAGGAGGGATTGACTGCTGTGGATGAGCTCACCTGTTGTAAAATCACCATGCAGTTATTTCCACTTAAAATTTATGTGCACTGCTGGGAAACAACATGATCTGGAGTTTTCTTCGAATTTTGTAGTGTGGGATGAATAAAAGGTCAGTGAGGACAAAGAATATTTTAACTCACTGCCCAGTCATAAATATTATGTAACGTTTGGAGCATTTGCAGATTTATTAGAACAATTAGGCAGTGGTAGTGAGGGGATTTCTCATGTTAGCAAAGACCTCTTTATTTTTTAAAGAGATTGGCCATGTGATTCCTTTAGGTGGACCCAATTACAGGCAAAGTTATGAGGAAGATACTTTTTCCCTCTACTTTGTCGATGCCCCATCCCCCTGAGTTTCTTAACTCTTATCTCCTGCTTCCTCCTTCCTTTAGATCCCAATTTGATTCCTGTTAGTTCATTTAAACGAATACCTGTGAAAATCTCCCTAAAACTGAGGGCTAGCTACAATTCTGGTGTCAATTCCAGTGTGTATTTTTCCCCCGTACCAAGCAATTCTCAACAGCAGCTGAGTGTCCTGCAAGTCAACTCAGTTCTGGCACTATCTACCTGGAGATAACCTCAGATCCCCACAGGTTACGGGCTCAGTTCCACAAGACTACCTCCCCTCCTTCAGATGCCATTCACAAGTCCAGATTGTCGCCTGTGCTTCTGACCAACTGGCTGTGGATTGGAGGTTCCCATGACCTCCTCCTTGGGAGGGGCTGCTCATAGGACTCAGAGAAACACTTTACTTACTAGATAACCTGTTTATTATAAAAGGATATAACTCAGGAACAGCCAGATGGTAGAGATGCATAGGGCAAGGTATGGTGGAAAGGGCACAGAGCTTCCATGCCCTCTCTGGGCTCACCACTCTCCCCACATCTCCACGTGTTTGCCAACTCAGAAGCTCTCCAAACCCTGTCATTTTTGGTGTTCACAGGGGCTTCTTTATAGAGACACGATTGATTAAATCATTGGCCGTTGGTGAATAAACTCAAATTCCCGCCCCTCTCCCCTCCCGGGAGGTGTGGGAATGGGGAGTGGAGGCCGGGGACTGAAAGTTCCAACCCTCTAATCACGTGGTTGGCTCCACTGGCAACCAGCCCCCATCCTGGTGCTTTTCAATCATGTTTCATTAACGTAACAAAAGAGACTTTATCGCTCTCATCACTTAGGAAATTCTAAGAGTTTTAAGAACTCTGTGCCAGAAATGGGGACAAAAACCAAATATATATATTTCTTATTATAAATCACCATATCATATTGCCAATGTACAGACCTTGGGTTCCTCAAGCACTGCAAATATGCCTGTGGCATTTATCAGATACTTAGGCAGAAAAAGTCATTCCCACCTAGAACCTGGAGAAAAGTGACAAAGGGAAATAAATTTGAGGGAAGTGGTATTGATTTTAGAGAGAGAGTATAGGGGGGCTGGAGAAGTCAGGAAGGTATTGTGTGAGCCATGGGATTTAAAGTGATCAGGGTTAAAAGAAATGCATTATTGTTACTTTTTTGGGGGGGCGTAATTTCCTCCCACCCTTCTAGGTTCTTTTGGCTGGTTGAATAATTAAAATGAGATTAAGACAGCTTAACAGGAGAAAAAAACAAAATTTAGTTACATATGTATAGGGAATCCATATAAACATGGGAGATTCCAAAGACAGGCAAAATGAGGTTTATCTGTCATTCTTGACTAAGGGGCCAAGGAGAAGGGGCTAGGGGTCTGGGACTGCAAAGGGAAGGAAAGCAATTCACAGGAAGATGAAAAGAGCAAATGTTTGGTAAATAAATGTTTGCAGGGCCATGCAGAAACAATGGGACACAGTGAGGAATTTTAACAAACAGACTTTGCTAGGTTCCTCCCTGTCTACCTCACATGTAGTTATCTAACGGTGATAGCTCCCTTCTTGGTACGGGCCCTGTATCTAAATTCTTTTAGGCAGTTAAGGGGGAGGTAAAAGTGCCTCCTGAGTCATTTGTTTCTTAAAAATAATCAACTCTGTATGACAGTCTCTAGGTACAGATGAACTGTTTGGCAAGGCAGAAATAGAGACACAGATGTGGAGAACAAACGTATGGACACCAAAGGGGAAAGGGGGGGGTGGGATGAATTGGGAGATTGGGATTAACATATATACACTAATATGTATAAAATAGATAACTAATGAGAACCTGCTGTATAGCACAGGGAACTCCACTTCGCTGTACAGTAGAAACTAACACAACATCGTAAAACAACTATACCCCAATAAAAAAAAATAATCAACTTAAAATAATCTTCATGCCAGAGAGACACATTTTGGGGTGGCAGATTTTGCTCCCCTACATTATTTTTTCATCTTAAATTATCCTTAATTTCAAATCTCGGGGTATTTACTTGAGTTTCATTTACCCAAGTTTGGCTTGTTGCTAATAAATTTACTTCTCATCTCCAAATTCTTGAGTTGTCATTATTCCAGTATAAGTTCTTCTATTTCTTTTGTTGTTAGGATTTAAATCATGATTCCTTGCTCAAAAAACAAACAAACAAAAAAACCAAACAAACCAAAAGTTTTGCTGCCTACTAAGGTATGAGGAAGGATCTACTAGTATTGACCTGTTTCACGAGAGAATCCTTTACCCAAATGATTTCATTGTAATGTTATGAGTTGAATAATGTATTTCTTTTTGTATTGAAAACTTGTGTTTAAAAAAACCTATCAGGGGCTTCCCTGGCGGCACAGTGGTTGAGAGTCCGCCTGCCGATGCAGGGGACACGGGTTCGTGCCCCGGTCCGGGAAGATCCCACATGCCGTGGAGCGGCTGGGCCCGTGAGCCATGGCCGCTGAGCCTGTGCGTCCGGAGCCTGTGCTCCGCAACGGGAGAGGCCACAACAGTGAGAGGCCCGCGTACCGCAAAAAAAACCCCAAACACCTAATAGGGAATAGTGGTTCTGAATTATCAGAATCTGAATATCAGAATCTGAATATCAGATTCTGAATATTTGTTCTATATTCTTCTATAACATGGTAAAATTTAAAAATAAAGTCAGCCCTCCATATCCATGGGTTCTGCATTCACAGATTCCACCAACCGTGGATCAACAGTATTTGGAAAAAAAATTCCAGAGAGTTCCAAAAAGCAAAACTTGAGTTTGCCACACACCAACTATTTACATAGTATTTATATTTAGGTATTATATTTAGTATTTATATTTACGACTATTTACATAGCATTTACATTGTGTTAGGTATTATAAGTAATCTAGAGATGATTTAAAGTATACAGGAGGATGTTCATAAGTTATATGCAAATACTACACCATTTTATGTGAGGGACTTGAGCATCCTCAGATTTTTGTATGCTCAGGGGGTCTCAGAACCAATAAGATACTGAGGGACTACTGTGCTACTTAAGAGTGAAAATTGCTTTAAGTTTCATAATGAAATTTTTGAGGACATGTTGAATAGTCGAACTGAATGACTATTGATCTCAGACTTCATTGATTAAAAAGAAATACATAGCAGTCCTCCGGCTCCGCGGAGGGCGGGGTGGCGCGGCGCCTGGCGCTCAGGCCAGTGGCTGGCACGTGGGGCACGCGGGGGTTCCAGCTCGTGTCGGAAATGGGGGCTGCGTGCTCTAAAGAGGCGGGATGGAGTTGTATGTTGCATTTGAACTCTGTGGAGGGCGGTCTTGGCTCACTTGTAAAGCTTTGGTGTCTTCCAAGTGGGAGGAGCTTATTTAATGAAAAGTGCCATAGGCCGAAAAAGCAAACATGAGGGTAGCAGGTGCTGCAAAGTTGGTGGTGGCTGTGGCAGTATTTTTGCTGACATTCTATGTTATTTCCCAAGTATTTGAAATAAAAATGGATGCAAGTTTAGGAAATCTATTTGCAAGGTCAGCATTGGACGCAGTTGCACGTTCTACAGGACCTCCCAGATATAAATGTGGGATCTCAAAAGCTTGCCCTGAGAAGCATTTTGCTTTTAAAATGGCAAGTGGAGCAGCCTCTGCCTGGAGGACAATGTTTTAATGAGTGGTGTTAAGAGTAATGTTGGAAGAGGGATCAATGTTGCCTTGGTAAATGGAAAAACAGGAGATCTAATAGGCACCAGATATTTTGACATGTGGGGAGGAAATGTGGCCCCATTTATTGAGTTCCTGAAGGCCATACAAGATGAAACAATAGTCTTAATGGGAACATATGGTGATGGAGCAATCAAACTCAATGATGAGGCCCGGCAGCTCATTGCTGAATTGGGGAGTACATCTATTACTCATCTTGGTTTTAGAGACAACTGGGTCTTCTGTGGTGGATAAGGCATTAAGACAAAAAGCCCTTTTGAGCAGCACATAAAGAACAATAAGGACACAAACAAATATGAAGGATGGCCCGAAGTTGTAGAAATGGAAGGATGCATCCCCCAGAAGCCAGACCGATGTGGAGAAAATTGAAGGGAGCACACTTTCACTTGCTAATGGGAAAGCCCTAACCGAAAAACTACATGTAAGTATTTTAAGAGCGTGCAGGCATCTCGGTGTGTGCATGCCCATTATCTCTTTTGATATCAGGGTTATTTATTGCTAATGTAAATAGGCATCTTTGTAAATAGTCATCATAATGAGCAAATCACTGAACCATTTCTAAGCACATCTCCCTAATGGTACAATGTTCAGACTGTGATGATAATGGCATCTTTTAATTCTAAAAGCATTACCCAATAGATAACCGAACAGATTTGAAAAATATATTGATATATATAGTAGTCGCTGTGAAAATCTATCATGGAATAATATGGATTTTACCTAATGGTACAGTGTTCAGACTGCGATGATAATGGCATCTTTTAATTCTAAAAGCGTTACACAATGGATAACTGAACAGATTTGAAAAATGTATTGATATATATACTAGTCGCTGTGAAAAATCTGTCATGGAATAATATGGGTTTTAGGGAGGAGACTTTGTTTTCTTTTATATATATATATGGCCTTTTGATGATAGTATCTTTTAAATTAAAAAGATATTGGGCTGAAAATATATATGTGTGTGTACATGTATATATACACACACATGAAATACACACACATTTTGTATATGCACACACACAGACGCACAACGATTTACTGCTTTGGGGCATAGGAAGCATATTTCACTAAGATCCATGTAGCATGAATTGCACAGAACACACCCTAGGAGTTGGTTTAGCCATCATCCATCTGAATGGTCATTTCCTTCTTTACACAGCTGGTTGGCAGTTTGGGCTCAACCTCCAACATCCAACAGGAGGCATTCTTGAAAGAGAAGTGTAGTGTCACTTCAAGAATCACGGTTTGTTTTTTTTTTTGCTTAACTTTTCTTGTTGAAAGTGGTAGGACCAAATGTAGCCATGTCGGATGAGAGCCAGCTGCTTCTGAATAGGCCCACTCCTTTCCTGGGTTTTGGAGGGTAGCCCAGCAGATAAGCAGAGCTCTGGAGCCCTAATACTGGGGTTACGGTCCAGGCTCCTCCACTTACCGGCAGTTTGACTTTGGACAAACTACTTAACCCTTCTCTTGCCTCAGTTTCCTTTTCTGTGGATGGGTATCATAATAATACCTACCTCTTAGGGTTTTCTGCTACTGACCTAAAAATAAATAGGCTGCCAGATATTTCTCCAGCAAAGATGGATTTATTTGGGATCAGCAGAGAACTGCATTTTGGGGTCTGCAACCATGGTAAGCCATGTGCAAGTTCCTTCATGGCAAAGGAAGGAGAACACTCTTATAGAGAGGAAAAGGAAGTTGGGAGAGCGATAATAAAGAGTCCATGGCTTTTCATTGGCTGAGTCCTTACCAGGAAAGAAGAGGAGTCTTTTTCTTCCTGTTGTGCTCTGCTGTCATTGCAGGGCATGAAAGCTTCCCCTTCTGGTCTCCTGGCTCTATTTAATTGAAGTTTCTGTTTATTAATTTTTTAAACTGCAGTAATTAAATAGCTCAGTACTTGTAAAACGCTTAAAAGAATACCTGTCGTATAGTAAATATCTAATAAATTTATTATTATCATCGTCATCATCATCATCACTACTAGGTAATTATGATGCCTATAATCCTGAAAAAGTCTGCTGTCAGTTCATCATCATCATAAATCATCACTTAAACTAAGGCTTTATGCTTTAGTTACAGATGCCAGTTCTTGGTGCTCTTCTGATTCTGCATTAGTGTTATTAATTACCATAGGTTTACATATCACCCATATTTAAGTGACTTCCACATCTTTGCACAGTTCTGGACTCTAGGTCTGTGCTATACAGAACCCTATTTACAGGTGTTTACCAGAATCTTTACTTTGATGTCCTATGGGTACCTCAAATAAAAATGCCCCAAATTGAACTTAGTTTCTCCCTCTGATCCTTATTTTCCCAGTTAAAAATGTTTAAAACTCTTCTTCTTCTTGCTTTCCTTATTTTGCTTATAATGTTGCCCTGGGTTGAACATTATCCCGCACAGATTCATGTCTACCCAGAACCTCAGAATGTGAACTTATTTGGAAATAGGGTCTTTGCAGATATAATTAAAACATCTACTAAAAGTTAAAATGAGGTCATACTGGATTAGAGTGGCCCCTAAATCCCGTAATTGGTGTTATTATAAGAAGGCCATGTGAAGCCACACACACACACACACACACACGAGAGAGAGAGAGAGAGAGAGAGAGAGAGAGAGAACAAGATATAGGCAGAGATTGGGGTGATGTATCTACAAACCAAAGAAATCAAAGGATAGCCATCAACCACCAGAAGCTAGGAGAGGAGCATGGGACAGTCTCCCTTAGAGCCTCCAGAAAGAACCAGCCCTGCCAACACCTGGATTTTGGACATCTGGCCTCCTGCACGGTGACAGAATAAATTTTGTTGCTTTAAGCCTCTCAGTTTGTGGTAATTTGTTATGGCAGCCCTAGGAAACTAATACAGACATCGTCAGCTGTAACTAAATTTAGAAGTCTTAGAACCATCCTTATCTGTATTAGTTTATAAGGTCACCAGTCATATTGAGTTAGGGGGCCTACCCTACTCCAGTATGACTGCATCGTAGCTAATTATATCTGCAATGACCTTATTTCCAAATAAGGTCACATTCTGAGATATCAGGGGGTTAGGACTTCAACATATCTTTTTTGAGGGGACACAGTTCAACCCATAACATGACCCCCTTCTTTGATCACCACTTCACATCAGTCACCTTCCAGGTATTGTATGTTCTACTGCAGCAAAACCTTTCAGATGTAGCCCTTGTTCACCCCAGGCTCAGCTGCCCTGGTTATGGCACAGTCATCTCTCCCCAGGATTATTGCAGTAACCTCCAGAGTGATTTTCCTCCTTCATTTCATTCTTCATACATCCGATGAGTTATCTAACAAACTTCCAATCCGATTTCACTGAGACCCACCAGTGCCTTTCCCTAGCCACAGCATAAAGTATCAACTAGCATAGAAGCCCTCAAGTTCAGCCCCACCTTTTCCTTCCAACTGCCTCTCTTTCCACTTTGTACCGTGTGCCCCAAACCCGCTGGGCTGGTCAGCCTTTCTTGAAAATAGATTTTTAGGTCTCTAGGCCTTTGCTTATGCTGTTCGCTATGCCTAGAACACCTTTCATCACTTTAACCCCCTGCTGAACTGCTCCGCACCCCATAAAGCCCAAGTGAGATATCACTGGCTCAGGTTGCTTCCACAATTCCATCACATAGAATTATTGAGCCCTTTCCTGTGTTTCTGTGACATCTTGTGACTCTGGATACTGATTTGGCACTAGGAAAGATTTAACCCCTCTTATAGGCAACAATTAACCTTGACATTAAAAATAAAAGCAGCCGTACTGATGGACTCACCCCCCACCGCCATTGATATTAATATTAATTCACCACTGCAGCATAAGTAAAAAGTGTGTATGCGTATATGTGTGTAGATTTATATATACAAGATTTTTGAAATCTCCTTGATGTTACTTATATAATTACATTTTGTTGCAACCCACCTTATCAGAATAATTCTTAAACCTCTTTAGAGTGAAGGTATTTATTTTTTCTGAAATTAACAAATATATGCACACATATATGTATCATATATACTATATATATATATATAAAGCATATGTGTGTATGTATTTATGCACACGTATTTAAAGTAGCTTATCCCCAAGAGCATACCTTGAATGATCTAGTGCTCATTTCACTGTTAGATTGAAGAAACAGTAACCAAGCAGCCAGTATAATACGCTAGCAGTTTGGATTTTAAAAATTGAGTTCTTAATAAAGTATAGGAGGAGCTATCACTGCAATAATGCTGCATAGCAACCCCCCCAAATTTCAGTAGTTCACAACAGCAGATGTTTATTTTTCTTGTCCATGGGCCCATAGATCTGCTGGGCTTGGCTCCAGCTGGGCTCTCTCCACCTGTGTCATTCTGGAACCAGCAGCATCTTGGGCCATGTTCTTCTCATGGTGATGGCAGAGGCACAGAGGGCCAAGCCAAATCATGCCAGCACATTAGGGCCTCTGGCTGTGGTATATCTGCTAACATTACGTAGGCCAAAGCCAGCCATGTGGTCAAGATCATGTCAAAGGGGCAGGAAAAAGGACTCCATAGGAGGTGCTGCAAATTCACATGGCAAAGAGCACAGTGTATAATTCTAATACAGGACGAAGGATTGAGGGCAAGAATCCAATCTACCACAGAGTCCTTATGATCTGAAAGTCGATGGTAGAAATATCTGCTTTGGAAATAAACTACTTAGCCAAGAGCTTGACAAGGAACAATTTGATGTTGCATTTACAAAGCTGCACTTTGAAATGTAGTTCTAATTATATCCATCTTTGGTTTTTTTTCCCGGAGATGTGAAGATGAGTGGCTTGGGATGCCATCACCTATTCCTGTGAAATACATTTACTATTTAAACCTTTTAAAGGATGTGTTTGGCTTAGAGGAGGAGTAACCATGCAGTTTTGGTTGGTTAACTCCCTTTGATTTCCTGATTTCCTGCTCTAATTTTGCCAAGTTTATTTCAGTAGATATGATTCCATTAAAAACAAAAAGAACAAGGTTCATACTGAATTAAAATCCATATTCCAAAATTAATCTCCTTTTGTCATTTCAGTTTTTCAGAACATCATATTATATTGCTGATGTACCAGCACTATTAAAAATGCCATTTAAAGAAACGTTGAGCATTCTTATTATACATATGATTTATTAATACCAAGTATCTTATGGCAATTTTCTATCCAACATAATTTGATTCATTACAACACAAAAAGAAAATGACTTTTGACAGCTATATATGACAATATAAAATCAAATTATATCAGAGCAATAAGTTGTGATTCTATTAAACATTTTTTAAAATCTTTTTGACACACGCTTATTACTTATATAATTAAACTTTGTAGCAACTCACCTTTTCAAAATAATCCCTAAACCTCTGCAGAGTGAAGGTATTTATTTTCTGAAATTAGCAAAGCTATGAGAAGAAAAAACCCTCCCTCACAACACATACACACACGAAAAATTGGGGAGAGAAATTAAAACATATGCAGTGTTTATGTTTTTAATGCTCTTTTAATCTCTGAAGTTAGCTTGTTAACTTAGGAATATATGCATGTGTATATAATTATAGCATGACCAAAAATGTATTATGTCTGAAATATTTAAGGATGTGAACGCTGAAGATCTTCAGAGGTCTGTTTTGGTTCATTCTCCACATATACATAACTGCCTACCCCAGAGGTTTTAATATTCTAAGACTACAGCATGTTTCCCTTTTGCTTTTCTCTAGTCCTATTTTTAGTTTTCTTCTAGGACTATACATTATGAGTCTCAGCAGAACTTTTGTCATGTAGTGTATGTTCGATTACAAGTCATAACCATGGACCTCTGGGAATTCAGTGTGAGAAGTTTGTCTCAGTGTACCCCATTCTTCAGTGCTGGGTGCTAGGTATCATAAATCCGATTGTCTGGTGTTCTCAGAGACGATGGAGGCCTATGGAGAAGGGTCCTCGACATTGACGTTCAGGGACTGCTCTGAGGGGAGGAAGAGGAACTGATGACATCTCAAGGGCCCCTTCTATCTTCTTATTCTTTCACTCCACATTTGCAGCGTTTTGCCTAGAAATGAGCTGGCTTCTTGGCACTCAGATGTACCAATTCACTTGACAGCAACGGCTCCTTCATTTTTTAAATTTGAAGTTCATCAATAAACCATTTCTATATATAAACCTAGGATAATTCCACATGTGCCATTGTTAAAATAGATCCCATAGGATTTTCCAATAAACTAGAATACTCAATTTATATACTAGAACCATTTACTCATAAAGTCTAATTTTGACTTCTTGATTTTTTTTTTTCCAAAGACAACTGACAGTGCCAAGCCATTTTGTCACTTTAAGATTTTCCATTCCCCAAAGAGCAAGCTTTAAGAAGGATGACACTTTCCTGGAACTTTTCAGGCTGACACATTCGTCAGTTACCTATTCAACTCTTCAGTCAGTTGTCTTTCCCTCAAGATTTTAAATATGTAGATAATTTAGCCCTTGTATAGGCTCGTAATATAGTTCATTTGAGAAGTAGGAGGAGAAAAGGAAAGGAAGCAAGCCAGTGATATGCTCCTGAGTTTGTAGGATGACAACTGCTTGTTCTGTTACATAGATGTGTGTCACTGCCCTGGTTATTCACAGTACAAGCCCACAATTAGCAATTAAACGGCCATTATAGGAATCGTGCCGATAAACATGATACATTGCAGTCATACAGACACTTTAAATAATTATTCTTTTTATAACTAAGCCATATACTGAAGGAGATTTATAATTTAGAGATAATATGCCCATTAGTAAAGTTTATGACCCAATAAACAGCTCCCACTAGTTAATAAATGCCAAAGCCATAAAAACAGAGACTATTAATGTAATAGAATTTCTGTACCTCCCTCTTTTGCTGGTGGTCTCAAGACTCTGAAGGGAAATGCTATCTTAGGAAAAACATTTATTCTCGTTATGTAAATATCAATGAATTGTCTTACAATCCATCTGGAAATCTCCCAGCCCTCACCTCCTTGGTCCCAGGTGGTCCTGAAATGCTGATGCAGTCTGCTTAGGTTTCAAGCAGTAGATAACTCTGGTTTTCAGCACAAATAAACCCTGTGACTCAAATCTTTGGGGGATGTGGGGAAGATGGCCATAATTTCTGTGTCTCCTCTACCCTCTGAAAAAGAGAAATCCCAACTATTGCCATTATTCCGGAGTAATAACTTTTAAACGTTTCACCACCTTTGCGTACACTTAGATTTTTAGCTGCCTCTTCTCTTTCCTCTAAAAAAGAGAAATCTCAACTATTGTCATTGTTCCTGGGTAATAAATTTTAAAGAAGTTTCACAACCTTTGCATATACTTATATTTTTAGCTGCTAATATTTCCCATTTTGATGGAAAAGCAGGTGCTGCCTGTGGATGTCTGGGTGAGTTGAAGGTTAATATAGGCAAACCTTTTGTACTAAGAACATTGTTTTTCAGTATTCCTGGAACCGAGGGAATGATTGATAAAGTCATTTGAAAGCCCAAATCAAATCATGTCTTTGCATAGGGAACTGATTAAAAGCTGTTGAAGTTCACATTAAATGGTTTGCTGAGTCACTGTTGTAAAGTATGGATGTTGTCAGCAGATTACTCATGTTCAGTGTTTATTTGCCTTTTTTCCCCTTTTTAGCCTAACTGAACCGTTTGGACCTAACCGTTTGAAGAGCAATGTGGATATGTCTATTGGTTGAGTTTACTTATTTATTTTTATTGAAGTATAGTTGATTTACAGAGTTGTGTTAGTTTCTGCTGTACAGCAAAGCAACTCAGTTATACATATATATTCTTTTTCATATTCTTTTCCATTGTGGTCTACCACAGGATATTGAATATAGTTCCCTGTGCTCTACAGTAGGACCTTGTTGTTGATCCATTCTGCATATAATGCTTTGCATCTGCTAACTCCAAACTCCCAGTCCATTCCTCCCCCCGCCCACCTCTCCCCCTTGGCAACCACAAGTCTGTTCTCTATGTCTGTGATTCTCTTTCTGTTTCGTAGGTAAGTTCATTTGTGTCATATTTTAGATTCCACATATAAGTGATATCATATGGTATTTGTCTTTCTCTTTCTGACTTCATTTAGTATGATAATCTCTAGGTCCATCCATGTTGCTGCTAATGGCGTTATGTCATTCTTTTTTTGGTTGAGTGGTATTCCATTGTGTATGTATATCACACCTTCTTTATCCGTTCATCTGTTGATGGACATTTAGGTTGTTTCCACGCCTTGGCTATTGTGAATCGTGCTGCTGTGAACATAGCGGGGTGCACGTATCTTTTTGAATTATAGTTTTGTCCGGGTATATGCCCAGGAGTGGGATTGCTGGATCATATGGCAACTCTTATTTTTAGTTTTTTTGAGGAACCTCCATATTGTTTTCCATAGTTGCTGCATCTATTGGTTGACTTGAGTGCTTACTAAGTAGTTAAAATTTTAGACAATAGAGAGGAGATAAAGAGCATTGTACTTTTAAGTATTACAGTAGTTTAGACATTTTGCCTACTTTAGTCTATGTATTGCCTCTGATCCAATTAATGTCAAACATACCATTCTTGGTCTTTGTTTGAAGTTGGTTTTTTCGGAGGTTGTATTGCTTCCAGGCTTTATGGATACCTCAGTCATGAGTTTAGGATATTTAAATTGCCCTTCCTTCTTTCAAATAGTAGGGAATTATTGAATAAAATGAAATCTCTCCAAATTAAAAAAAAAAAAACTCTTGCCTTTCCAACTTGGATTTATTTATCTTACTTTGAGTGAGGACTGCTTCATCATCATAGCCTTTTCCACTTGTTCCTCATTTCCCTGACCCCTTCTTCCATACATTCTGATTTTGCTATAAGTTGGCAGTTGGAGTCTTCACTAGAAGCTTAATGAAACAGTAGGGTTTTCCACAAAATGTTTATGTTGCTTCATAGTTCAGAATCCACTGAATAATGAATAGTCATGTTCCCAATTATATGTATATTCCTTTTAGTTAAGAATATAGATTCCTGAATTTTTGAATACCCTTGAGAATTGGTCTGTAAATCGTCCTTCAGAAAAACAGCTTCCAAATGATGATATTAAACATATACTCAAGTAGTGAGTCTCTGCCCTAATACTTGTTTGGGCAAAGTTTGAATTGCTTCCAGTGGAAAGCAGGTTAAGACTTTCTCAAAAATGAGTCTCTTCAAGTTGACTGAGCGTCTTCAGAAGCACAGTGCTTTTCAGTTCCCAAGAGAATGTGATGTGTAAAAATGGAAAACCTACTGAGGCAAGATCAATGAAGCTATTTAACAAATAAACCTGGAGTGATAATGGAGCAAACATCATTATTACAAAAGGTAACGCTGACTGTGCAATTAGTTTAAAAGAAATTGGAATTCACGCCCACTAGCCTTCTTCTACCAGGTTATATATTGGTTTAAATAAACATTTTCACTTCGTGTTCAATTAAGTTCCCCCAAACTAAGAGTTCTGACACTAGAATGTGCATCTTCTTTGCATTTGTTCCTGGCCGCCAGTAAAATTCCTTCCAAGGGGACTGCCGAGCCCATTATGTGTCTGGTGCATGGCACAGGAAGCCAAGGGTCAGCACTGCTGCTCAGAAGCAACTGGAAACGGCTGAAAAATGTGGCTGATGAAAAACTCCACAGTGGCTCTGCAAGCAGAGAATTAATGACTGGCTAGAATCAGTAGGAGCCTTTACTTCTAAATACTCATTAGTTTAAGCAGTGAGGCCTGATGTTATGCAAGTTATAGAGGGAAAAGGGGACCGCCCCTCCCCATTGTCTATTTTGAACAGAATATGCACATTTAACTCAAAGTGGTGAATGGTTCAAACACATCAAACCAACTATTCATCAGTCTCCCAGCTTCCTGAGCAACTGCTTTGCTTCTGTATAAAGCCAACAATAGAGGAAATGCTTGTTATGACCCCACTATAATATTAAAATCCAGAGGGGCTGATGGCTTGGTGAAAAACACAAAATACATTCTCCTTTAGAAATAGTTCCACCAAAGTCATCTTTGTTTTTACTTTTTCATACTTTGCCTGTACAAGAAAAGCTGACTGAAAAAGGAACTTGATAAAATTACTTTTGCCTGGTTTTTCTCCCTCGCTACCACCGTTCTTCCTTCTCGTTGTGAAGCCACTCCCTGCATACAGAACCGGAGCTGACAAGCCATTTCAGGCTGCGGCAGATAGCGCTAGTCTGAACTATGACCAGAGAGTGGAGAGAGAGAAGGGGAGGGCCAAGGGATGACAACTGCAGAGGGGAGCCAGATGAGAATAGGGACCACCTTGTGCGTGTCATGTCACATGTTAAAGCGTTCGAACTTCATCCTAAGGGCATGAGAAGTTACTGAAGGATTTTAATCTGGAGAATGAAAAGATCACGTCTGCATTTAAAAATCTCTGGCTGCTTTGTGTGTGTGAACTACAAGAGTGAGTTTGGCAGTGAGAAGGCTCACTAGGAGGCTGTTGCCAGAGAAGTGATGGCTGGTTTGGATTAATGTAACGTCAGTGAGGTTGCTGAGAAGTGGATAGATTCAGGACATGTTCAGGATGCTGAAGATAAGAGAGAAGAAGAAGTCAAAATTAGGATTGGGTCCCTTTGGCAGCTGGGTAGGTGGAGTTGCCATTCATTGTGCTGGGTTACACCAGGAAAAAATCAGGTTTGAGGGGGAATCAAGAATTCTGCCTTGGGCATGCGAAATTAAAATTAGGGTGCCTGTGGGACAGAGTAGTGGAGATGTTGATAAGGCAACTAGATGAACAGGTCTAAATCTCAGCAGAATGACCAGCGCTGGAGATGCACGTTTGATGGTAATTGTGAGCTTAGGTAAGATTGGCTAGGGGGAGCCTGTTGTCTGAGAATCACAGTGCCTTGTGTATTACTTACTAATTTTTTTAAAAAAGAGCTTTTCTGTGTCATACAATGAACTGCACATATTAAAGTGTACAATCTGATAAACTAACACATCTATGTTCCCGTGAAATGTCATCCCAATCAAGATATAATGAACCTGTTCCCCCCAAATTTCCTCACGCTCCTTTGAAATCCCTCCCTTCTACACAGCCCCATTGTAGGGAAGGAAAAATAATTTTCCCTCTACCGTTCTGAGTTCTTGGATGAGACCCCCTGTAATAAAAGACGGATTAACAAGAGAAAAAACCCAGAAGGTATACATGGGAGATATCCAGAAAAAAGCAGTAACTCTCCAACGTGACCTAAGCCACCACCTTGAATGCCATCTTCAGCTGAAGACAGAAGAAAGGTGTGTGTTGTGGAGGAAGGGAAGATGACCAGGAAACACACGGTGAGCAAGGGTAAGATTTGTTTTGCAGGTATAAGTCAGCGCCTTCTTCATTAATAGGAGCTTCTTGTGATTTTGCGCCATCCTCACTTCCTGGTACAGAGAGGATGACATTCTTACAAATGGAGATTTCCATTATAGATATAAACGTCCCTTATGAAAGGATAGCTTCTGTTTTCAGAGCTTCTCCTGTGTCTGCTGTGATTATTCCTCAAAATGGGCAGCTCAGAATAATCCTTATGCCAAAGAGGAGTATTTGGGGGTGGCATATTCTGCTAGTCTTCAACATCCCCCATGCCACTTAGCTGCTTTCTGTCACTATAGAAAAGTTAGCATTCTCTAGAATTTTATATAAATGGAATTATACAGTAGATACTTTTTTTTTTTTTGGTCTGCTCTCTTTCACTCAGCATAATTATTTTGAGATTCATCCATGTTTTTGCATAAACCAGTATTTCATTTCATTTTATCGCTCAGTAGTATTCCATTGTATGGATATACCACAGTTTAATTCATTCACACATTGATGGAAATTTGGGTTATTTCCAGTTATTACCTATTACAAATAAAGCTGCTGTGAACATTTGTGTACAGGTTTATATGTGGATATATGCTTTCATTTCTCTTAGGTAAATACCTAGCAGTAGAATGGCTGGATCCAATGGTTGATATATATTGTTAAGTAACAAAAATTCAACAAAATGAGTAAATTTAAAGATCAAATTGGCTTTATTAAATGACTCATGAATGGGGCAGCATCTCATCTAGAAAATAGAAAGGAGCTCTGCTGAGCTGTAGAAAAGGTAAACTTTTTGAAGGTGAAAAGGGGGCAGAAAAAGAAAATTATGAGCAAAGATGCATTGTTTCAGGGACAGTCACCCTCCTAAGGGGAATGGAAGGAGCCTATCTGGGGGACGGGGCAGGGGAGATTACCTCACCAGTGCTGACTAGGTAATTCCAGGTTGACCGGTTAAATGTTACATTCCTGGGCAGGGTGGGGGTGTTGAGGTTGCAATTAGGCTAGGTATTAAGTCTTGGTTTGATGACATGGGGTTTAGCACATCATTTTGGGCCTGCTGTCTTCTTTTTAACAATGTTTATTTAACTTTTTCAGTAACCGACAAACTATTTTCCAAAGTGATTGAATCATTTTATTTTCCCTTCCAGCACTGTATGAAGTCCTAGTTCCTCCAGGTTTTTGCAAATACTTGGTATGACCAACCCTTTTAATTTTAACCATTCTAATAGATGTGTGGTAGTGTTGCAGGAAGGGGGACCCCTTCCAGGGCCGAAGAGTGGGTTCTTGTCTAACACTCGGAAATGAGTTGTCCAAGGAGACTTACGTGCTGGCAAAGCAAGAGACTTTATTGGAAAGGGGCGCCGGGCCAAGAGCAGGAGGGTAAGGGAACCCAGGAGAACTGCTCTGTCACATGGCTCACAGTCCGGAGTTTTATGGTAATGGGGTTAGCTTTCGGGTTGTCTCTGGCCACTCATTCTGACTCAGGGTCCTTCCTGGTGGCGCGTGCATGGCTCAGCCGAGATGGATTCCAGCGAGAAGGATTCTGGGAGGACGGTAGGACAGACGGACTGGCGTCTCCTCTCCCCTTTTGACCTTTCCTGAATTCTTCCAGTTGGTGGTAGCTTGTTAGTTCCGCATTCCTTACCAGGACCTCCTGCTGTAAGATAACTCTTGCAAGTGGTTACTATGGTGCCTGGCCAGGGCAGGTGGTTTCAGTCAGTGGTTCCCCTAACAGTAGTATCTTATTATGGTTGCCTATTTTCTAATTATTGAGTTTTGAGAGTACCTTGTATGTTCTAGATATAAGTCCTTTATCAGATCTGTTATTTCTAAATATTTTCTCCCAAACTCTGGTAGCCTTTTCATTCTCTTGACAGGGCCTTTTGGAGAGCAAAAGTTTTAAATTCTGATTGAGTCTATTTTATCAATTCATTTTTTTAATGGATTGTGCTGTTGGTGTTATATCTAATAAATCTTTACTAAACCAAGGTCACAAGGGTTTTCTTTTATGTTTTCTTCTAGAAGTTTTATAGTTTTAGGCTTTTCACTTAGTTTTGTAATCCATTTCCAGTTAATTTTTGTTATGATGTGAGGTATGGCTCCAACTTCATTTTTTTCAAATGGGTATCCAATTATTACAGTACCATTTGTTGAAAAGATCATTGTTTCTCCACTGAATTGCCTTTGTACCTTTGCTGAAAGTCAGTTGTTGATATATGTGTAGATCTATGTGTAGGTCTGGACCTTCTGTTCCATTGATTTGTGTGTTTGTCTTTACACCAATACCACACTGTCTTGATTACTATAACTTTATAATAAGTCTTGAAATCAGTAGTTTTAATTGTCAAATTTTGCTCTTCTTTGCATAGTTTAATGTGTACAACATGTTAATTTGATACATTTATATATTGCAAAATGATTACCACTGCAGTGTTAGCTAACACCTCCATCATGTCACGGAATTACCATTTCTTTTTTGTGGTGAAAACATTTAAGATCTACTCTCAGCAAATTTCAAGTATACAATACAACATTTTTGACTATAATCACCATGCTGTACACTAGATTCCCCAGAACTTATTCATCTTATAACTAGAAGTTTGTACCCTTTGACCAACATCTTCCCATTTCCTCCACCCCAAGCCCTTGGTAACCATTACTCTACTATCTGTTCTTCTGAGTTCAGCCTTTTTAGATTCTACATAAATGAGATCATACAGTATTTGCTTTCTCTGTCTGACTTATTACATTTAGCATAATTCCCTCAAGGTTCATCCATATTTTTACAAAATTTCAGGGTTTCCTTCTTTCTCATAGCTGAATAATATTCCATTGTATATATGTATATCTTTACCCATTCATCCATTGATAGAAACTTAGGTTGTTTCCATATATTGGCTATTGTGAATAATGCTGCAGTGAATGTGGGAATACAGATATCTCTTCGAGATCTCACTCTTATGTTGGAGTAATAATTTTAAAAATTATTACTGTTAGAGCTCTGCTTCTGGCCAAGACGTAGCAACAGGGTCCAGATTTACCTTTCTCCCTGAAAGAACTGGAAAAACAGGCAAAATATATCAAACAATGCTTTTTAAGACACTGGATTTCAGGTAGAGAAGGAGAGTAATCCATGAGAGACAGGAAACATATGTGGCGAACCCCACTATTGCCGCAGATTACTGCCTTGAGAAAGTTTCTGGCCTATGGCACAAGAAGAGGGAAACAAAATAGAATATGGTGGCCTCTCTGACTAGAAGAGATGGGACTGAGAGTCTAGGAATACCAAGGTTGCTAGAGTTCAAAAGGACATATTACTTGAGAGAAGAGAACTGCACAGAGATAGAGCTTCAGAGATCTTCAGAAGGCTCCTTGAGTATTCAGTGGAGTACTGAGCAGTGCATGTGTGTGAGGAAACTACCCAAGACTGGGGAACCACCTGAAAGGATTAGAGAGAATGGTACTTAGTGTCTGCACAAAGCTGATAATAGTGCCTACTCTCAACAACCTGACTGTAAAGTCTCTCATGGAGAATTGTACTCAGAAAGTCCTTGCCCCGATAATAAGGAATAATGAACATTAGATTAGACATGGTTCTTATCCCACTTGACACATTTAAAAAGCAATACCTAAAAGGATCAAACTGTTTCCAAATAATTTAGATATGTCTCACCAAAAAAAAGCTTAAGCATATTGATAGAAATACATAAATATTCAGCAACCAAAAAGGTAAAACTCACAAGGTCTTGCCTCCAATAAAAAATTACCAGGCATGCAAAGAAAAGGAAACTTCAACTTACAATGAGGAAAAAAAAAGAAATCAATAGAAACGGACCCAGACTGACACACATGTTACAATTAGCAGAAATTGACAATCAAACAGCTATTAAAACCGTTTTCCAGGGCTTCCCTGGTGGCGCAGTGGTTGAGAGTCCGCCTGCCGATGCAGGGGACACGGGTTCGTGCCCCGGTCCGGGAAGATCCCACATGCCGCGGAGCAGCTGGGCCCATGAGCCATGGCCGCTGAGCCTGCGCGTCCGGAGCCTGTGCTCCGCAACGGGAGAGGCCACAACAGTGAGAGGCCCGCATACCGCAAAAAAAAAAAAAAAACCCATTTTCCATATAGTCAAAAAGTTAAGGAGAGACATGGAAGATTTAAAAAGATACAACTCAAACTTCTGTTGATAAAAACTACAATGTATGAGGTGAGATGAAAAATATAATGAATGGGATTAATGGCAGATTAGACTTTTCAGAAGAAAAAGATGAATGAACTTGAAGACATACTAATAGAAATTATCTGAAATGAAACACGAAGAGTAAAAAATTGGAAAAAAGTGAACAGGACATTGGGGAGCTGCAGGACAACTTAAAGCACTCTAATATGCAATTATTATAACAGAGGGAGAAGAAAGACAGGGAAATAATGGCCTAAAAATTTCCAAATTTTATGAAAATAAGTAACATATGGATGTAAGAATCTCAACCCAAGCACAAGAAATATGAACAAAACTACACCAAGGAATATCATAAACATCTCAAAGCTAGATATAGAGTGAAAATCTTAAAACCAGCCACAGAAAAATGACATGTTATGCACAGAGGAACAAAAATAAGGATTTCAGCAGATTTTTCATCAGGAAAAATGCAAGGAAGAAGATAATGGAGCAACGTCTTTAAAGTACTGAAATAGTAAACTGATAATGTGGAATGTTATGTGCAGTAAAAATATCTTTCAAAAATGAAGGCAGCATTATTCACAATAACTAAAAATGAAACAACTCAAATGTTTATCAACAGATAAATGGATAAACAAATTGTGGTATTAACATGCAGTGGAATGTTATACAGCTGTTAAAAGGAATGAGGTACTGATATATGCTACACAATGGATGAACGTCAAAAACATTATGCTGTGTGAAAGAAGGCAGACAGAAAAGATTCACATATTGTATGATTTCATTTATATGAAATGTCCAGAATAGCTAAATCTATAGAGACAAAGCAGAGTGGACTGGAAGGAGAGAGGAATGGGGAGCAATTGCTTAATGGATAGAGAGTTTTATTATGGGTCAATGAAAATGTTTTGGAACTAGGTGGAGGTGATGGTTATACAAAATTGTGAATGTACTAATTGCTCCTAAAAGTTACACTTTAAAATAGTTAATGTTATGTGAATTTCACCTCAATAAAAATATATCAATTGAGCATGGTCTGGAAAACTCAATATACTAAAGGTGTGAATTCTCCCAAATTGGTATACAGATTTAATGCAATTTCTATCAAAATTTCAGTAAGAACTTTTGGAGATATAGACAACATTATTCTAAAATTTATATGGAAAAGAAAGGAACTAGCATAGTTGTAGCAATCTTGAAAAAGAAGAACAAAGTAGGAAGAATCAGTCTATCTGATTTAAAGATTTATTATATATCTACAATCATCTAGATTGTTTGTCATTGGTGGAATGATAGACACATAAATCAATGGAAGGGAAGAGAGAACCCAGAAATAGACCCACACAAATGGTACAAACTGATCTTTGACAAATGAGCAACACTAAGTCAGTGGAGGAAAGGTAGCATTTCAACAAATGATACTGAAGTAATTGAGCATCCATAAGTCAAAAAAACTTTATACTATCACTTCAAGATGGATCATGGACTTACATGTAATATGGTAAGCCATAAGACTCTCAGAAAAATAAAACCCAGGAGAAAACATTCAGGGCAAGGGGCAAGTGAAGAGTTCTTAGACTTGATATCAAAAGCATGATACATAAAAGAAAAAGAAAGATAAATTGGACTTCATCAAATTTAAATATTTGCAAAAGGCCCTGATAAGAAGATGAGAAGACAAGCTACAGACCAAGAGAAAATCTTTGCAAACCATATATCCAACAAAAGATACATGTAAAGAAATCTCAAAGCTCAATAGTAAACCATCAATTACAAAAGGAACAAAAGACATGAACAGAAATTTCACCAAAAAATGAAAAATAAGCACATAAAAAGACACTCAATATCATTTATCCATTAAGGAAAGGCAAACAGTCACAATGCAATATTAGTACACATCTCTCAGAGTGCCTAAAAAAAAATAGTGACAACAGCAAATACTGACTGGATGTGGAGAAGCTGAATCCCTTGCACTTTGCTGGTGGGGATGTAAAATGGTATAGCCACTCCATAAAACAACTTGGCACTTTCTTAAAAACTAAACATGTGTTGATGGGAATGTAAATTGATACAGCCACTATGGAGAACAGTATGGAGGTTCCTTAAAAAACTAAAAACAGAACTAACCTGGACATTTAATCCAGAGAAATGCAAACATATGTTCATACAAAAACCTACATATGGATATTTATAGCATATAAATTGACTAATTGAACTTGATCAAACTGTAAAACTTCTGTTCTTCAAAAGATATAGTAAGAAAATTAAAAGGGAAGCCACAGACTGGGAGAAAAAATATTTGTAAATAGCATATCCAACAAAAGACTTGTATCCAGAATATATAAAGAACTTTCAAAACTCAAGATTAGGAAAACAAACAACCCAATTTAAAAAATGGGCGAAAGATTTGAAGAGACACTTCACCAGTGAAGGTATTCAAATGGCAAAGAAACACACAAAAAGGAGCTCAACATTATTTGCTGTTAAGGGAATGCAAATCAAAGCCACAATGTGCCACCATTACACACCCATTAGAATGGCTAGCATTTAAAAAAAATATTAATAATACCAAGTGCTGGCTAAGGTGCAGAGCAATTGGTGGGAATGCAAAATGGTCCACTCACTTTGCAAAATAGTTTGGGAGTCTCTTATAAAGTTAAGCATACCTACCATATGACCCATTGATCCCATGCCTAGGTATATACCCCAGAGAAATGAAAACATGTGTCCAAAGACTTGTATTCATAGCAGCTTTGTTAATAATATCCCCAAATTGAAAAGACGTCAGGGACTTCCCTAGTGGTCCAGTGGTTAAGACCCCACGCATCCACTGCAGGAGGCACAGGTTCGATCCCTGGTCAGGGAACTCAGATCCCGCAAGCCATGGGTGCAGCCAAAAAAAAAGAAAGGAAAAAGAAGAGACTCCAAATGTCAGTCAACTGGTGAATGAATAAACAAACTATGATGTATTGATACATACAACAACATGGATGAATCCAAAAGTATTATGTTAAGCGAAAGAAGACAGACAAGAGAAGTCTGTGTGATATATTCGTATGACATTCTAGAAAAGTCAAAACTATAGTGACAGAGAGCAGGTCAGTGGATGCCAAGATTGTGGGCAGGAGACTGATTGCAAAGGGCCACATGGGAGCCTTTTGGGATGTTGCAGGTGTTCTAAATCACGACTGAAGTGGTGGTTACATGACTATAGATTTGTCAGTATCCATTCAATTTTACACTTAAAATTGGCTAATTTTAGTGCATGTACATTATATGTCAATTAAGCTGATTAAAAAAAAATCAATAGGAGTCTCCTGATGCGATGCTCTGCGAAGACACAACACTACCTATGAAGTTTTTCTAACAAAAGTATTTAACTAGGATCTACTCTTGAATAAACTCTCAGGCTAGCCAGATTATGAGACAGTCTATAAGACAACCGGCCTGAAATATTGAAAAACTGTCAGTATCATGAGAGACAAAAGAAGGAGACTAAAGAGCCACAAGAACTAAATAACAATGTGTAATCCTTGATTGAATTCTGTATTAGGAAAAGGAAAACTATAAAGAATATAATTGGGACAATTGGGGAAATTTGAGTATGGACAATTTATTAGTTAATAGTACTACCGTATGAATGTTGTTTCCCAAGTATTTTGTTTATGTAAGAAGATGCTCTTGTTTTTAGGAGATACATGGTGAAGATTTTGGGGTGAAGTTCAAGTGTCAAAATGATTGCATCTATCAAGCGGTTCAGGAAAACAAAACAAAACAGAGAGGGGGAAGGGAGGGGAGGGAGAACGTATAAAAAGTTAAAGGAACTGTAAACAATTGGTGAATATAGGTGGAGAGTATATGGGTATTCATTGTATTATTCTTTTAATTTTTCTGTAGTTTTGAAATTTTTCAAAGTGAAAATTTGAGAAATAAACTTGGTTTGAGACTTTGAGATTGCAAATTTTAAATCAAGATTTTAAAAAAATGTTGCATACTCAGTCATATGCTCTCGCTAGAAATATTAATAAACTAACAGAACAAAGTGTTTTTGTACCTTTAACAAACAAAAGTTTTCAATGTAGAAAAATTCAGTGGGAGAAGATACACATTGTTCAATACATTCATTAGAAGAACAGCTCTTTGGAAAAGAAACCTATATAGCCCACCTGAACATTAATTATACGTGGATTAAAGTTCACTGTCAAAATTCAAGCCATAAAAATTGAACATTTATTGACTAAGTATATCCTTTGTACTTGGAGAAGACTTTCCAAGTATAAAAGACATTGAAGGGAGCAGAAAAAGATTAATAGATTTGATAATGAAATTAAAACTTTTGGAACATTGAAAACATAACATTAGACAATAAATAGTTTAAGCAGATACAACAAATGATGGCTTATCAGATTTATCTCCAATATGTAAAAATAATATCATACACATTTGATAAGGAATATTCTAGGACTAATGGAAAATAAGCCAAGAATTCAGTCACAAAACAGAAATAAAAACGGCTGACAAACCTAAAATTGTATTTAACCTTAAATGGAGTCAGAGAAATATAACTGGAATACTATAATGAGTCTATTTCTATGAAATCAATGTCATAAATTTTTAAAAAGTGGTAATTTCCCTATTGCTGAGGAAAATGGGGAATCCATACTTTCTCTCATTTCTGGTGGTACAAGTTTTCTAAAAAGCAATTGGAGAATATCTATTTAGAGCCTTAAAATATCCATACTCTAGTAAGACAACCTAAGGAAATAATCAGAGATGCAGACCAAGATTTATGCACTAAGTTAATCTTTGTAACATTATATAAAGTAGTGAGGATATGGAAGTAGCAGGAATGGCTTGTGATTAGGGGTTGATTAAATCCATTTCAGTACGTACAAGAAAACAATATGATGCAGTGATTAAGAAGCATTATGAAACATTTTTTAATGACATGAGGAATTACTTAAGATATAAATACTAAGGAAAAAAAATCAGAGAGTTCAAAATTTTATATCAAGAAAATCTCAACCGTTTAAAAATATATGCTTAGAAAAGAGTCTGAAGGAAATAGTCTATAATGTTCGTAGTAGTTATTTCTGGGTAATAGGACTTAATTGATTTTTCCTTTGCACTTTTATAAATTCATATTTTCTTCAGACTATATGTTTGACCTATATTAGGAACACTGACAACATTATTAATAAGAAGAGACGTGGTTTCTGCTCTCAGTTGGAGAAGGAAAGACTGTACCTAAACCTTGCTGGATCAGCCCTGGGGCCATCTTGTCCAACTTGTCCCATTCAGGATTCCCTTCTGTGGTACCCCTGCCCATTGATCCCTCATCTGCCACGGAACACTTCCCGGGCTGGGGAAGGTGGGGAGGGCACAGATAATTTCAGGCAACCCATTTACTGCATAGACAATCCTGATGGTTTGGGAGTTCCTCTCTATTGAGCTGAAATCAAAATCTTCTAAATGTAATATAACGTCCCCTCACTGCCCTTGGGCCAGCTAAGAGTGAGTGTACTACCCTTCACCTCCAAATATCCAAATCCAACCATAGAGGACTCCACCGCAACTATTCTTCCTGTGTCCCAGTTTTCAGACCCTTTGAGATCATGGACACCCTAACCACACTACTCAAAGTGTGGTCTGTGGACCAGCAGCATGGACATCACTTGGAAGCTTGTAGGAAGTTAGACTTCTGAATGAAATCTGCATCTTAACAAGATCCTCAAGTGGTTTGTGGTCACATCGGACTTGAAGAAGCACCGACCTTGAGGAGAACACATTCTCATTTGTCAGCATTTCATTTAATAGGTTCTCTCCAGACTGAAGAATATTCCAATATTTTTGAGGCATACAAAGTGATTGTTAGCTCTTCTGATATGTCCATTCATCATGGAAACCAATATTTATAGAGCTTGTAGCTTTATGCAAGCCACTGTTGTCAGGCACTGTTAAGTGGAAGACAGATGTGAAAAATTAAATCACTGTAAAGATCTAAGAGTTTCAGGCCCCAGTGGAAGAGTTGTTGTGAGACATAAGTGATAAATGGAAAAAAGATGATATGGACAACAATGGCTGTTAAGACTAAGAGATCTTCTGAGAACAGGGAGGTTACAGAGGAGTGAGCTTGTATCTGGGCTTGTAACGATTAAATGCCCCTGGTAAGGGGCCGCACTGTGATCAGCTCATTTCTGGGTATCGTCATGTGGATTTGTGCTCTAGGACAGGGGTTCTCCAACTTTGAGGAGTATCAGCCTCACTGGAGGGCTTGTTAAGACACAAATTCCTGAGCTTCTCAAATTGTGTGAGTTTCTCATCCAGTGGATCTAGAGCAAGGCCCGAGAATGTGCATTTCTAACAAGTTCTCAGGTGATGCTGACGCTGCTGGTCTGGGGAATGACACATTTGAGAACCACTAATTTGGAGGAAATAGCATGGGTCTTGGAGCCAGTTTTTGTTCTGCTACTTAATTTAGGTGGCAAGTAACTTTTTCTTTTTCAGGTTTCTCTTTGAGTAGAGAATTATAATGCCGATTTTACAAGTGTTTGGGGCAAGTAAAGGAAGTAAAGGTCTATGAAAGCACCTTAATACATTGCCTGGTATATTGCAGGTACTACTAGTTTGACTTAGTTTCCATTCCCTTCCCCAAAGTAATCTTAATTGATGGTGTTAACTGCAACATCTTTGGGAGCAAAGGAATAGTGGGGTTTTTTGTTTGTTTGTTTTGCGGTACGCGGGCCTCTCACTGTCGGGGCCTCTCCCGTTGCGGAGCACAGGCTCCGGACGCGCGGGCTCAGCGGCCATGGCTCACGGACCCAGCCGCTCCGCGGCATGTGGGATCCTCCCGGACCGGGGCACGAACCCGCGTCCCCTGCATCGGCAGGCGGACTCTCAACCACTGCGCCACCAGGGAAGCCCCAGGAATAGTGTTTTGGGTGTGAAGGGCACCTGGCAGTGGGCACATGCCCTTTGTGGAGAACCTGGGGGTGAGCCTTTATACCATTGGCACAAATTGGTTAGTGTCTTTCGTGTGGCTCTTCTGGCTGTCTGTTACTCTGATGGCATTCATATTGCCTGGCAGTGCGTAAAAACGAAGATACGTCAGGACTTAGAGAGACCAGTGCCATTCCAGGTAGTATAGTGCCTAAAGGAATGATCTGAGAAATTGGAAACTAGAACTTACATTTCACCGGGGAAAGGTAAAAATCTATTTCTAGCTTATTAGAACTGAAAATTCTAAGGTAACTTCCTTAGACCTTTCTATTTTTAGGAAATTCAAGCAAGCCTATATATTTGGAAGAATGTGAATGTAGACCTTTCTCCTTTCTCTAATAGGGATCCTCAAATGTCAAGACCATGACCAAAATGATTTGGCAACTGAACCTATGCATCCCCATCACAACTTCTTTGGGAAGTACTAGAATTCTTAAAACCCTGAGGTGTTTTTATTCGGGTGCATTTATTCATTTGAATTTTATTGTTCGCACTAACAGGACGCATTAAGAAAAAGAAGACCTCTCTGTGTGATCCCCAAATTGACATGGGAAATTGATGGATTCTCCTTGTGCCACCATTTGTCCTTGAGTCTGTATGGGAATTTGTGTATTAGGTTATAGACGACAGCTAATTAATCACATAGCAAACTTTTGAAGATTAAGACATAGAACAGGTACATTTTGGTGGATGTGGAGGAAAGAAAGGATCATTCTAAAGCAGAAGTCATTGCCCAGTTGAGTTTGGGACACTTAGGGGTCATCTTCAGGACATCTGAAAGAAGGACATCAAGCAGGAGAATGAGGTAGGAGAGGGGGCAAAGTTTTTCCACGCTGCAGTCTCACTTGAGACTAGACTAGGGCCTGTTCTTGTTTCTTTACTGTCTCAATAGCTGTACTTTAACAGAGAAAACATGTCACCTCCCAGATTATGTGTCTTTACTGGCTCCACTGGTTGCCTTCTGGATCAGATTTAAACTGCCTATTTCAAGAGCAGCCAGGATCCCTTCACTCCAGTGGTGCATTGTATAAATAGCCATCATGGGCAATTAGTGTCTCTGACTTTATTCTCTCTAAATAACGTGGTTGAGTGATGTTTAATATATTTCAGTTTTTCCCTCCCCAAATCATGTCAAGTAAATTATGTTTTCTTATGCCTTGCAAAGTTCATGCATATATCACTTCAACTGTGATTAAAAAGGATAAAGGGGTTAAAAAAGAAAAAGGATATGAACCAGCCACTCAATAACATTTCATGAGCTTAAGACTGTCTCGGTCAGAAGATTTCCTTAGGAAAAAATTTCTATTTTTTTTTTTTTTTTTTTTTTTTTTTACAGAAGACATTTTATTTTTATATAGTGAATATTAAGTTACTATATAACATTAAATGGGAATTTTTGATTGTTTATTATTCTTGTCTTCCTTGCCCACCCACACACACCAGTGTTACATATCCTTGTTGCCCGGAATCACTTTAAGCCATCCATAACTCTGCACTCCCTTAACCCCAATGGCCAAACAAGAAGTCTGAAAATCAAGGGAGAGAATATTCTCACCTTGTTGGGTTCTCAAGAAATTAACAATATCTGAGGCTCAGTGCCTGAGGCAAAGACTGACTGAGAAGGAGGGGATTCTAACAGCACTTGGAAGGGGCAGCATGTCACCTAAGTGCCAGGGTATGGTCACAGTAACCACACCCACGAGTGCTGTGCAAACCCTTCTTTACCAGCCTGTGCTCTAAGACTTACCATTTGGGCAACAGGGTGATGTAATTCCACTGTTACGTCTTGCATTCGATTGTGTTTCATAATCACTGCAGGGCAGGTGGCCACCACAGGCCTAAAGGCCAAAAGGCTCAAAATTTGTCCCAAAGGATGACTTCAAAATACTGCCTGCGGACACCCCCTCAGCTGCTTTGTCAGCACCCCATGCCACCACCCAACCCTGCAGCGTCTTTCCTTAGTGCTCATGGCCCTCTTGGTGTTGCTGTTTCTACTCACCACCTGCCCCTGGGCTCCTTAACTTTGTCTGCTCATACAGACTTGTGTGCTACTGAGCTGATGATCACCCAGCCTACTGCCAACCTAAGCCCTGAAGAATCATCTCAGCCCCATCCAAGACTCTGTCTTCCAGAGGGCCAGAGCAGGCGAAGGCAGGCTTGGGCCCTTCTGCACAGGAGAAGAGCTGTGTGAAAGAACTGGGTATGAAGAGGACTTGTAGAGTAGAAGCTGATGGTGGCTCATCAAAGAACGCTCAGCAGTCACCATTTGCATGTACTCTGACCTGATGGCTTCCTACTTCAAGTACCTAGGGCTCTGCCTGAGTGCTTTCTCTGGCCTCCACAGTGACCTAGATTTGCCTAGGGGCGCGCCGGAAGTGACAGGCAGTTGATGGGTCTAGTGGTAGCCCTCAACGAAAGACCGACAGAAGTTGGCGGATAATTCCCCAGGTACTTCAGCTCTTGGGCAGGATAGCCCTAAGGTGTTCTCTATGCAGTCCTCCAGAGGCCCCCAGTGAGATTGGACCCCAGTTGCCCACAGCAGTAATCTTCTCTTTAACTAACTCTGTATTGGTTTCCTTTTTTTCCCTGTCTTACTTACTGCCTCCTACGCTATTGCTTCCTGGCATTACCCGTCAAATCCTTGTCTCTGGGTTTGCTTCTGAGGGAACCCAAGATAAAAGCTAAAACATGGGATGTGTGAGGTTGTGACTGCACACATCAGCTGGGACCCCGGTGGGGAGGCCCTAAATGTCATGTTGAGTTGAGACTTTATTCCATGGTGACTGGGTGGTGAGTGCTTGATCAGACTCCTATGCTAGAGGATCATTCTGGAAACAGGGAGAAGAATGGATAAGAGCAGTGGTTCTCAAAGTGTGGTCCCTGGTCCATGAATATAAGAATCATCTGGAAACTTTTAATACTGCAAATTCTTGCTTCCACCTCAGACCTGCTGTATCATACAATCTGAGAGTGAGGCCCAGAAACCTGTGCTTTAATAATCATCCCCCCCCAGGTAAATCTGATGCCCCTAAAGTTTGAGAACCCCTGGATTAGAGTCTGGAGGAGAAGCTAGCAGCATGAAGACCGTGTATCAGGCTGAAGTGAGGGTCCTACTGAAAGACTATTAAGGTCTGAACTATAAGTTTTGATTCCCTTCTCCCCATTCTTTTTGCCTTGGACTTTGTTCTGCATTCAGAGTGTGCTTAATAAATATTTTGGCCTGATGTCTCCCATCTGATTATCAAATAAGTGGGAGCAGCAATGAGAGGGGCAAGGATGGAGAGAGGTGGGGTCAGGTGATGTGTGGTTCATATGAGGTTCAGCCACCACTGACCACATGGCATTTCCAGCATTATTCCTTTCTCAGTTCTAGGGACAAAGTCTTCCCCTAAAGAAGTTGGGGCATTGGCCAAAGCTGATGTCTTCTTTAAGATATCAGTAGCTACTCCCTCTTCAGAAATCAAGATCCCATGACTTGTGTGTATGCAGCCTGAGAAGTATTGTAAATCCGAGTATGAAATCCCCATAAACTGAGCAATAAAAGTTTTTAAACAGAAATTACTTCCTGAGAAAGGGAACATTGTGTGTGGACAACAGGGAGGGATAGAGTTCTGGGAACATGAATGGGAGGTTTCCTGCTAAGTGGCCTCAAATCCGAAACTAGTTTGTGTTAGTTTGAGACCTAATCCATATTATTATTATTTGTTATTGCTTGAAAACCTTTTTTTTTCTTTTATTTTCAGAGTCAGCTTGACCAGTGTCTCTATAAGTCATGAGTTTCAGAACCCCTTAATTATGCCCTGCCACCTTGTCCAAAGGCATCCCAGACCCTCAGTGCCTGCTTATGGAGCTGTGGGAACTCAAAGTCCCCCAATAGTCCCCAGGGCTGGGGTGGGTGAGGGAGACGTGGTTGGCAATGGCCCATCCCACTGGGGTACCACCTCCCAGAACAACAAGGCCTTTGACTGAGGCCTTCACTGGAAACTGGATGACATTCTTTGGGCCAAAAGGAGCAATTGGAAAGGTAGTTTTGTGGGTTGGATTCTAAGCCAGAGCTGAAACTAGGCTGTAGCAAGGCTGAAAGAAACCTGGCAGAGGAGGAAAAGGCCCTCCCTGTGCCAGGAACTGCATGAACCCAAGACCAATCAAACAGAACCAGTGTGGTGAGGAAATATTTCTGACTGGCAAAGATGGCTCCACTGTCTGGTGATTTACCGTAAGTGGTAACGGCCAACCTCCTGCTTGGTGGAGTGTGGCCTGTTGAAGGAGAGCCTGGCTGGAAGGATTGCTGTGTTATTTCTCTTTGACCTGGAAAAAAAGTATGCCTCTTCAAGAGGAACTATAGAGGGGAAATCTTTTGTGATTGTAAAACCTTAAAAGGGCAGTGTATGCCCTTCTTAACCAGACAGATTGACTTATCGCTTGAGCTATGTTTCATAAAATTAATGAAAATAAAGATGTATACGGACAAGAATTTACTAGGCATATGGATACTTTTTCATTAACAAAGAAAAATAATTAGCTTAAAGAGCAGGCTACGGTTGGCTACACCAAGGGATTTTTCAGGGTTGCTTTGTAGATTAAATACAAAGCTGTTGTAAAATGACTAAGTGCAAAACCTCGTATCAGATAGAAAGACTAATGGGGCCAGTGTTGGCCCTGGGCTGGAGAGAACAAATCCACAGGGCCAACTTGGCCCTTTGAAAGCTCCCATAGCAGAGGGGCCACTGGTTGTGACCATTTCTCTCCACTGAGTCCTTGGCTTTTGCAGCATTGTTTCTGGTTGTCATAACAACCAGCTGTGGAATAAAATTCTGCGCTTTTTTTCCAACAGAAGTTAATCCTCCAAAGACATATCTTAATTAAGGTAGCGTAAGAAAAATAGCAACAATAACTCTAAAAATGATGCAAGATAAATATGGGCATACCTTGCAGCTTAATTTATTGTGACTTTAAAAGGGTTGCAAGAGCTCGCCTTGCTTCTGTGAAACATAGTGCATTTCTGCAATTCCCCTCAGTTATAAATTAATATAGGCCATTAGGGATGAGGCTAATGGTGGATGAAGACTAGCTCATGGGGAATATGCAGCACCTGAGAAAATGAACAGCTGTGGTGTATGGACCCCCAACCAGTTCTGCAAATGACACAACGTGTCACAAAACTAGTCCCCACAGAGGCATATTAATTTCTAATAAATAAACCCAGCCACTTAAAAGAAAAATTTTCTTTCCTCTATAAGCATGTTCCCATGTCGCTTTATCCAGAGGAGTTTTGGTGTAGATATCAAGGAGCTGTATAGGCCCATCTTAAGCCAATCTGGGTGAATGCTCTGTGCTGACACTTGGCTCTTCCCTCTTGGAAAGTCTAAATTCCCAGCTGAGACTATGTGCTAATGAGAAGAAAAGCTAACGTATTTGCAGGCTGGCTACCCATTATGAGCATACCCCCAAAGTTTCCCTTTCAGAAATATAAGAGAGCCTCAGAAACTTTCTAACTCCCGGTGCAACAAAGTAAAATCTGGGGAGTTTTGGGGGTAATAGCATTAGTTGAAACAATATATCAGTTTTGTTTTTCTCCCTTGTACAGGCATACAAGGTTGCTGAGAGAGGATTGAGGGAGTTTAGCAATTTACTGGGAGAGGCTTGAGATAAAAGACAAACCTCATGCCCCTACAGATTTCTGGTTAGAAATGTAATCACATTGACACTGAAAAACCAAGACCAAATCTTAGACTTACAATGGCTTTATGGACTCAGAAAAGCAAGGCCACCGCACGTCTGAGGACTGAATATGCGTGCTGTTTTCCTGCAGACTGAATCAATCTCTGGGCAAGCCATACCTGGGTGAGCTGCTGACTTCAAAGCCTCCATCCCCCACCGCCATCCCCAACCCTAGCGTGGCTTCACTCTTCTTTAGTACTTTTTAGATTTAAATGTCCAGTCCTGCCTTTCCGCACCCAGGAAAGTAAATGTAACCTCCCTTTGTGTGAATATTATTAATAATAGTATCCCACAATAATTTAACACAGAAGGATGAACATGCATCTGGTGTTAAGAATTTTGACTTATTGCATCAGTCCTGGCCTCCCAAATAACTCTCGTTGCCTGCTTACACACACACACACACACACACACACACACACACACACACACTCTCTCTCGCGCGCTCTCTCTCTCTCATGGCCAAAGACAAGCACTGAATGATTGGAGGTGGATGTACCCTTGGAGAGCCACATTGTACCTGCTAGGCAGCTGTGTGTATCACATCATACCAGGTGATCATCTGGGCTGCCTGGAGTCTCTTGAGTGTAAAAGGAACTGCCATTTGTCATACCTTCCATTGAATGGAAAGTTAGTTTGATTTTTCTCACTTCGTTTCAATAAGAGAACAATTGACTAGGTAATCAGCTAATGATAAATCACAGTAATGGCCGATGCACCAAAGCTTGGTCCAGTCCAGAGGTGAGGCTGATGTAGGATAAAAACAAAGCATACAACTTGTTTACTATAAATTAATTTCTTCCTAAAAATCGTCAACGTCTCTCCGAAGGCATCTCCCTTTTATTAGAACAACCGTGACACAGTTTTCAGAAAATGGGATCAGGACCATAAATAAGCTAGTAAGCCACCATTTGTGACCCCAAGAAATACAGGATGGTGTCGTGTCTTTCACAGGTAATTCAACATAGAGGGTGGTTTTCTCCAAGTGGGAGGAAGAATAGGTAAGAAGGAGTCTGTTCCTTCAAATTCATTGCAATTTTGTATTGGTCATGCAGGAAGTTGGCTACTGTAGGATCAATGGTTGAAATAGGAAACAATCTTGACTGATCATTGATTTCCTTATCTTAATTGAGAGGATATCATATATGGAATTGTAAGGGAGGAAAAGTAATTTTCCCTCTACCCTTTTAGTTCTTGGATAAGACCATCCTTTTATTAAAAGACAGATTAACAGGAGAAAAACAAACAGAAGTTTAATAACATGTATACCTCTTATATAAATGGAAGATACGCAGGAGAGCTGAGTAACTCCAAAATGGCCCAAGCCACCACCTTAAATACCATCTCCAGCTAAAGAAAAAGAAGATGTTGTGTGT
>NW_020185323.1:599524-608062 GCF_003031525.2 Neophocaena asiaeorientalis asiaeorientalis
CAGTTGCCTTCTCCATTGACAAGAGTTTCTAGAGATTTAGTCATCCTTCTCTTCCTGGTACATAGAGGGAGACACCCCTACAAATGGAGATTTGCCTTATAAATATAAATATCTCTTACAAAATGGTAACTTTTATTGGTTTTCAAAGCTTCTCCCATGTCTGCTGGTTTTTAAAAAATAACCAGCTCAATTTGAGTTTATTTTTGTATATGATTTGAGAAAGTAGTCCAGTATGATTCTTTTGCATTTGGCCGTCCAGTTTTCCCAACACCATTTATTGAAGAGGCTGTCTTTTCCCCAATGTATATTCTTGCCTCCTTTGCCATCAATTAATTAACCATGCAAGCATGGGTTTATTTCTGGGCTTTCTGTCTTGTTCGATGACCTATGTGTCTGTTTTTATGCCAGTACCATACTATTTTGATTACTATAGCTTTGTAGTATAGTCTGAAGTCAAGGAGCATGAGTCCTCCAGCTCCATTCTTTCTCAAGATTGTTTTGGTTATTTGGTGTCTTTTGTGTTTCCATATAAATTTTAAAATTATTTGTTCTAGTTCTCTGAATAATGGCCTTGGTATTTTGAAAGGGATTGCTTTGAATTTGTTCTACTTAGCATCTCACTTAATTCCCCCCACAACCATAGGAATTATCCAAAGGCAAATTCTCAGTCTTCATATTACTTATTGCCAGTAATTGACCCAATGGATCACTTCCTCCTACTTGAAACACTTTTATTAGCATCCAGGACACTCGGTTCTCTGAGTTTTCATCTTATCTCTGGTCTTCTCATTCTTCCTCATTTACCTGACTTC
The DNA here is from genome assembly GCF_003031525.2 of Neophocaena asiaeorientalis asiaeorientalis. Classification (NCBI taxonomy): domain Eukaryota; kingdom Metazoa; phylum Chordata; class Mammalia; order Artiodactyla; family Phocoenidae; genus Neophocaena; species Neophocaena asiaeorientalis. The sequence continues at coordinate 600,337 of NW_020185323.1, forward strand.
TAATTGTTGGAGTGCCCCAGGCCTCAGTTCTTGGACCCCTTCTCTTTTCAATCTAAACCCACTCCTTTGGTGATCTCATTTAATCTGAATAACTGTTTCAATATCATAACTATCCAATCTAAATGGTTGAAATATCATAAATATCATGCATTCACACACACATAAAATTCCCAGAACTTCCAGGGCCGACCAAGATAGAGTAAGCTTACTTAGTCTATCGCTCCCACTGATGACAACTGAAAACTCTGGGCAGAATATACAAAGCAACTACCTGATGACTCTGGTAAGTAAACAATAGCAATCAAAACTGGAAGAACGACCAGTACCAGGGATATTCCTTTTCTTTTTTTCTTCTTGTGTCTCTGGACTTGATATGAGGGTGGCCCGGAGATCTGAGTCACAGAATTTTCAAATGCGGGTGGGCACCCAAAACTCCAATAGAAATCCCACTCTTTCTGGCCAGAGGATTGGAGAAAGAGATCCCTGAGAGCCAACAGTAAGTTGGGGGGGTGGGAATCCTCATTTTTTGCTTTTTTCTCTTTTTGTCTTTCCTGGCTTTGTCTTGGAGGCCAACCCCAGTTGTGGATCTGTACTGCTGTGGTGACAATGTTGGTCACCACATTGTGGTGGTGCACCAACAGGTGGTGCAGATACCTGAACCTTGTCTGTCTGACTAGTGGAACCAGAAAAAGGAATCCCTCTGTGTGAAGAGTGTAGGAGGAAACCCCATTATTTTTTTTCTTGCTGCTTCACCCTGAGGGTGGCTCCAGTGACATAGAATTGTAAGACAGTGTGGTGGGGGAGGGAGGGCTAAAAGTCTGAGAAAAATCCATTTTTCTGGCCAAAGGAATTGGAAAAGGGGGATCTTGGGAGCCAGAGAATGTGGAGAAAATCCCAGAGAGAAAAGAATTGGAAAAAGGAATCCCTCTAATTCTGTGTATGAACTAACACAAATCCTGGGCTCACCACCAAGCTGTGCATGAGCAGCACAGACCCAAAAGGAGCAGAGTAAAATCTCTGAGAACTGAGCTGTGATACAAACCACTCCCAAGTCCCAAACACACTCCTGAGTCACATATACTGGGCAGTAGAAACAATGGCATTGAATCCTGAAATGATATTTGAACCACTGCCCACAGAAAGCAGGACAAAACTTATGGTCTTAACCTAAGGTGTTTACTTCCTGCTAAAACAACAACAAATCTATTGACATTCCATTCTCAAGAGGATTTTAGCAGGATCCAGTCTCAGAATATAATAGTCAATATGTCCAGAAAGAAATCTAAAATTATTTAACATACAAAGAGCCAGAAAAATCTGACCAGTTCTCAAGAGAAAGAACAATAAACAGATGCCAACACCGTGATGATCCAGATGTTTGAATTAGCAAAGACTTTCAAGCAGCTATCATAACCATGTTCCATGAAGTAAGGGTGAACATTCTTGAAATGAATGGAAAGATGAAAACTCTCAAGAAGGAAATAGAAACTATTAAGGAAGGAACCAAATTGAAATTTAGGACTGAAAAATATTATACCTTAAAATAAAAAAAAATCACTGGATAACTTCATAGAGGAAAAAGTAAGTGAACTTAAATATAGGTAATTAGAAATTATCCAATCTGGAGAACTAAAAGAGGATTAAAATTTAAAAAGAAAGTAGAGATTCAACAAATGCTGCTGGAAAAATTGGACACCCAATATGCAAAAGAGAATGTACCTTGACTGTACCTCGAGGCTTGCAAAAAATTAACTAAAAATGGTTCATAGACCTAAATATAAAAACATAAATCCATCAGACTTTTAAAAGGAGATAAAGGAGAATATCTTTGTGACCTTGATTTAGGCAATGAGTTCTTGGATATGAAACCAAAGTCATGATCTGTAAAAGAAAAAAAAATGATAAACTGGGATTCATCAACATTTAAAACTTTTGGGACTTCCCTGGTGGTCCAGTGGTTAAGACTTCACCTTCAAATTCAGGGGGTGCAGGTTCGATCCCTGGCCGGGGACCTAAGATCCCACATGGCTCGTGGCCAAAAAACCAAAACATAAAACAGAAGCAATATTGTAACAAATTCAATAAAGACTTTAAAACTGGTCCACATTAAAAAAAATCTTAAAAACTATTTAAAATTTTGCTCTGCCAAAAACACTTTTAAGAGAATAAAAAAACAAGCTACAGACTTGGAAAATATATTTACAAATCACATATCTGACAAAGGACTTGTAAGCAAATTATATAAAGAATTTTCCATACTCAACAGTATGAAAACAAATAACCCAATTAAAAATGGGCACAGATTTTAATGGATACCTCACCAAAGAAGAAATTTGTATGGAAAATAAGCACATGAAAAGACACTCAACATCATTACTCATTAGGGAAAGGCAAATGAAAACCACAATGAAATACTATTACACACCTGTTAGAGTGGTTAAAAATAAATTTAAAAAATAATTTGAAATCTGATATTGCTGTGGGAAACACAAAATGGTACAACCACTTTGGAAAACAGTAGGCAGTTTTGAAAACATATACTTACTGGATGACCCAGCAATCCTACTCCTCATTATATATTCAAGAAATTTGAAAACTTTTGTTTACACAAAAGACCCTGAATGTTTATACTAGCTTTATCATAAATGCTAATAAGGGGAGACAACCCAGATGTCCTTCAACGGGTCAATGGATGAACAAACTATGGTACATCCATACAGTGGAATTGATAAACACGACATGGATGAATCTCAAATACATCGTGCTGAAAAAAGAAACCAGATTCAAAATGCTACATACCGTATGATTTTATTTATATGAATTATGGAAGAGGCAAAACTCTAGGTTTGGAGAATAGATCAGTGGTTGCCAAGGGCTGGAGATGAGGGGTGAGTCTGAGTACAAAAGGGTGACATAAGGGATTTTATTAGGATAATGGAACAGTTCTGTATCTTAACTGTGGTGGTGGTTATATGACTATGTATTTTTCGAAGCTCATAAAACTGTACAACAGAAAGCAAGAATTTTTCTGTAAGTTAAGAAATAAAGTAAAAAATTTTTCCATATGTATATCTCCAGATCAGAAATGTCCCCTTCAGTCATATATCTATCTGATATCTGCACTTGGATGTTTAACAAGCATCTTAAATCTAACGTGTCCTAAAGCAAACTCTTGATCTTTTCCCCCAAACCGGTTCCATCTACAGCCTTCCCCAACTCAGTTGATGGCAGTTCCATTCTTCTAGTTGCTCAGGCCAAAATGCTCAGAGCCATTCTTGACCTCCCTCTTTATCTTATATCCCATATCCAATCTACCATAAATCCACTTGTTTCCATGCCTCAAAAACATATTCAGAATCTCATTTCTTCCACTCCTATCAGCCTGGTCCAAGCCATCATTGTTTTACGATGACATTACCCCTAGACTCACTGCTTGTGTTGGGCACAGAGATGTGCCACCCAGTTGCCTCTTCCAGGAAAGACTTGCTGTTCCTCTGTGGGAAGCGCCATCAGCAGAGAGCCTTCAGCTGTTAACTCCTTCAGAGTCCACTTCAGCTGCAGACTCCCATCACTCCTGCCACTCCAAAGACACAAGCTTCCTGGCTCTTTTCCAAGCAGACAGGCAAAAGACCTGCCTCAGAGCCTTTGCACCTGCTGTTCTCTTGCTTAACCACTTCTTCGATACCCTCTGTATTAATCTCCTAGGGCTGCCATGAAAAACACCACGAGCTTGGTGGCTTAAAACAAAAGAAATTGATTCTCTCATAGTTCTGGAGCCAGAAGTCTGAAATCCAGGTGCCACAAGGCCATGGTCCCTCTGAAGGCTCTAAGAGAGAATCCTTCCTTGCCTCTTCCAGCTTCTTTGGTCCAGGTGTTTCTTGGCTTGTGGCTGTATCACTCCAATCTTTGCCTCCATCTTCTCGTGGCTTCTCTGTGTCTGTCTTCTCCCCTTCTCTCTTACAAGGACACATGCCATTAGATTTAGGGCCCACCCGGATAATCCAGGATGATCTCATCTCAAGAACTTTAACTTAATCACATCTGCAAAGACCATTTTTCCAAATAAAGTCACATTCATAGGTTCCTGGATTAGAACATGGACATAACATTTTGGGGGCCACCATTCAACCCACTCCACCCTGTTAGCTCACTCCTTCACTTCCTTCAAATCTTTCCTCAGTGTACGACCTCCCCACCCCCAACCCTACTTAAAGTGGAAACTTCCCTACTGCCATCCCCTTCCCTCCTTAATTTATCTCCATAGCACTTATCACCATCTGATATGTTGTATATTTTACTTCTTTATTCTTCATTATTATATTAAGCCTCCCTCTCCATTAGAATCAGCAAGGGTTCTTAAATCTATTGTATTCACTGCTGTACCCCCATCCCCTAGAACAGTGCCTGCTGCAGTAATAGTGTTGAATGAGTAATTATCCCTATTTTACAAATGCTTAAGCAGGCATAGAGAGACCGAGTAATTTGTCCAAATGTGGCATGTCAAAGCAGGTTTCTCACACCAAAACCCATGCCTCTAATGTGATGACAAACCATCAAGACCAGGACAATTTCCTACTGTGGCAGTGACCTCCAGGGACATCTATTGTCTCAGGGTTGAGGAAATATTGAATTGACTTCTTACCCTTAGACTATCTGGAACACATGAAGTACTTCCCACATCTAAAGGTCTTTTCTGCTCTCCGTTTCTCTCAGTAGCATTCCCTGTTAAAGAAGTTTTCCCTTCTAACTAGCCTAACTCTTTCATGTGGCAGTGGAGGTTCATTTCTTCTTCTGTCCTGAGTGGCAAGAGAGAGCAGCTGCTCTTTCCAGTCCCCTTGCATTTGGAGATTATTATTAAGTCGCCCTGTGGGCATTACTCGTCCAGACAAAACATGCCAGACAAGTTCTTTTAGTTTTTTCCAGAAATCTCATTTTATAGTTTCCCTCCATCTCCCTTCTCCCCTTCCCTGCAATGGGTTTCTGATAAAATGCAGGATGAGATTTTTGGCTTGTAGTATGCACTGCCCTTAGGTGATGTTCTATAAATAATGAATGGAACAGAACAACATTTGCAAAAATGCATGTTTTGGCACAAATTCAGTTAATGGTATTGGCACTTGCTAACTTAGCAAATAAATGCATTTTCCCTGGCACCCAACGCTGGTTTCCAGCTCTTAATGCTTATTTTCTGGGAGTTCTATTTACAAACTGTACTTTCATAAATAGCAGAGAATGTTCAGAGGGAGAAGGGAGAGGCAAGTGATTGTCCCACCCAATTCCCAGGTAGGGAGACTGAGGTGGGAAGGGACTCTGCCCCTCCAGGATGGATGGACAGCCTGGGGCTTCCCATAGTGGGTCACACTGATTCATAAAGCTCCAGAGGCCAAAGGCATTTGCTCATTCCATCATGCAAGCTGCTCTGGAAAGCAAGGCCAGATAAAATCCAAGCCGATGTTTGGATGGACATTATTCCGTGCTCCGTCAGCCAGATTCTCAGCCTATGAAGCTTTGTGGCAATGTGTGTGGAGCCTCATCTCAGGCTAGTTGATGGGAATTTCTACAATAAGTGAAGCTGAAGCCAAATTCTCAACCAATATAACTCTGTGAATTCCCATAGAATTACATCAGTTGAGAATCTGGCCTATGTGTACATGCATGTATATAACTCACATTATTTTGTGAGGTCAATCATAAAGATGACCATAAAAGTAGAGATGACCATAAAAGTCTCTTCATTACATTACCATCTTAGACTGAGATTCCATAGTGGGATAAAAGGAAAATTATATGTGTGTCTGTGTATATGTGTATATACGTATATATATATATATATGTGTGTGTGTGTGTGTGTGTGTGTGTGTGTGTTTGTGTGTGTGTGTATATATATAAATAAACACATACATATATACACACATGCACGTATATACATATATATACTGGATTCTGTACAAGAGTAAGGAGACTCCATGCTATTCAAATCCACTGGGGGCAGTTGTGACTTTTTTATTTTATTTTATTTTGTTTCTGTCTTCCCAGGAAGTTTTGTTTTCCTCCATTTTTTGTTTGATTGAGGTATGATGAGCCCAGTTTGGGACGGTTCTAATCAACCCTGGACAGATGAGTTCTTTAAATTGCTCAGAAAGCGCTTGAGAATTCCATTCAGGAAGTTCCAAACACTAGAGCAATTTAGAGTTGGCTGTCGGCGCTTCCCCCAATGCAGGTGGCTTTATCTTTATTATGGATTGTTCAGTGAAACCTTTTGGTCATTTGAGTTTATTTTCAATGTGACATTTAAACCTGTAAAGAATAATTCCCATATGTGCAAGAGGGAACAACAGCAGAAAAGGAGACATGGGAATTTTCACCTTCTCCCTCCAGCCATTGGTTCAGGGCCGACCCGGGTCTGCACTGGCAGAACATATCAGCCTTTCAATGAATGCCATGTCTTGTGCTGTGTAAAAAAGGTTGGTGGTCTTGGTCTGGTGGGTCTATGTGGGTAACTGCCTACGTCACTGGCCTGAGCCCAACAGATCTGACTCCAGGGCACAGAAGCTGAAGAGTGGTTGGTCCCAATGGAAAGCGTCTCCCATGTCTCTGGGTTGAGGCTGATGTGAGACATTCTTAGACAGTCTTTGATGGCTTTTCAGTGCCTCCTCTCATCAGACTGTATAGACAGCTCTTCTTCCCAAGGGTGTGGGTGGTGTCTCTTCTCTATGGCTTCAAGCTTCTCTCACATTTTAAAGGCATTCAATTCAGCCAATTACTGAGCAGATTCTACATTCTCTGGAACCTGGGTTGGGCTCTAACCTGAAAGAGAGAGTCCAAGCCTTAAGGAGCTCATAGCCTGGCAGGAAAGGGGGAAGCCAAGGCCATAGCCAGCTCATGGCATCCTGGAGCTGAGCAGCAATGAGTTGCAGTCAACTATGGCTTGGGGGGCAGAGAATGATACCAAAACTTGGCCTTTGTGCACTGGTGCCAAACTGAATCTCAGAGTCGGAGTTTTGGGTGAAGTAGAATAGAATAGCTTTATTGCTTTGCCAGGCAAAGGGGGACACAGTGGGCTTGTGCCCTTCAAAACTGTGTGACCCTGGGAATTCCCTGGTGGTCCAGTGGTTAGGACTCTGCGCTTCCACTGCAAGGGGCCCAGGTTCAATCCCTGGTCAGGGAACTAAGATCCCCAAAGGTTTTAGTTCTGCAGAAAAGCTCAAAGATATTGTGATGTGTATCCCTTGAGGCCGAACCAGGACCCTGCCTCAAGGCTGTGCTATTGTTTCTTGACTGCTCCTCCCTTGTCTCTGCATCCCCTCCCTTCCCTAATTAGTGGCTGTTTGAACACACCCTTTGGAACTCAGGGAAGGTCATGGAGGCTGAACAGAAAGGCTCCCATGCCCAGGAACCCCACAGGGTCCTGCTCCGTTTCAAGAGGGATCCAACAGAGAGAGAATAGCCAAAGACTAAGACCTTAAAAGATGAGTAGGACTTTGTCAGGAGTTGGGGACGGGGTAGAATGTTCCAGGCTGAGGAAACCCCATGTACAAAAGCACAAAATAGTCAAATATTTGTATGGTTTGGGGAATCCCTTCAGTGGCTCCCCTTAGCTGTTATGCTAAAGGGCAAACATGGCAGCATTCCTACAAAGCCCTTCACTTGGCTGGCCTCTCTGCTTCTGAAATTTTTCTTTCATTCTTTCCCTTCCTTTACCTTCTCCCGAAGCATTCTTTTTTTT
>NW_020185323.1:608078-633288 GCF_003031525.2 Neophocaena asiaeorientalis asiaeorientalis
CCCCTGCATCGGCAGGCGGACTCTCAACCACTGCGCCACCAGGGAAGCCCCTCCCTAAGCATTCTTAATTCCTTGGACCAAGCCTTCTCACATTGCTGCATATTTGCATTTGCTACCTTAATCACCTTTTCCCTGCTCCTTTTTTCTGAGTAAGTCTCTCACCCTTTAAACTCCTAAGCTTTTCCAGGATTCCCTCCCTGACTCCTTCTATCCTCCCCAGAGGTGACATTTGATGTCCCTTGGTATTTTCATGGTTCCACAATACTGTCATTGCTGAGCCCCTTGTGGCAAAGACTGGGCCTCTCAGACCTGTGTCCAAAGCACTTAATACATTGCCTAGTGTTGGGGAGGAAAAACTTTTCCTCTATCCTCTTAGGTTCAGTAATTGGAGGTCTGCAAATTAAAGTGACAAAAGACAGATTAGCAAGAGGGGGGAAAAACAGATTTAATTAAGTACCTATGCTCAGGAGTTCAGAAAAAAGTGTGACCCACACTTACAGTTTTTACATATCACCTTTATAGGAGATGGGGAGGGGCAGAGGAGTACTTCTGGGAGAACAAATGACTTTTAGGAAAGACAAATGGGCACTTAAGAGAATAGATGGGAGATATGATAGTTTTATGACAATATCTGTTTGAAGTGACTTCTTATCCAAATGCTGACTTGTGTTTACTTCTCCTCTTCATTGATAAGAGTCAATTGTCCCTGGTTGTGAAACTCCTGGGAGGATATTTATGAGTGTTGAATTATTTGGGGAGGCTTTGCTTTTAGGAAGATAAGGGGAAGGCTAGAAAAAGTCTCTTCCTGCAGCTGTTGAATCTTGAATATCTTCAGTTCAAAATAACCCTTATGTCACTGTGGCATATTCTGAACCCCTTCATTGGCACATGGTAGATGCTCCAAAAACATTTGATGAGCAAATTAAGTATTCCAGACTTGCTCCTTTTCCAATGTTCTCCTTCTCAGGAAAAGGCACCATCACTGGCTAGTTTGCCCAAGCCCTAAACCTAGAATTCAGCCTTGATTTGTCTCTTGTGCCACATCCAATTCAGTAGCTGTTCTCGTCAGCTCTGCCTCCAAGATATACCATGAACCTATCCACTCCTCCATCTCCAGTACCATCCCTTCCTCTCAGGAGCCATCATCTTTTGCCTGGACAACTGCAAGAACCTCTTCATGTGTCTCTCCCAACTTCCACACTAGTCTCTGCATAATCACCACCCACACAGAAATCAGAGCGACCTTTGTAAAAGGCAAATCTGCATATGTCTATTTTAGCCCCAGATACTCCCAGAAAATAGAGTCTGTGGGAAAGCTCACGTGGTCCTATGACATTAGGATGTGCAATCCCAGGAAACTGGGGTGAGGGACGAGGGAAGTGAGGCAGAAAAGGGCGGTGAGCCAATGGAGCGTGTATTACAGATTTAGTATCAAGTGAAACTGATTGCTTGAGCTGATGGGCTGGCTTCCAAGAAGCCATGTAAAGATTGCATCTCAAGACAGTCTGTCCAAGGGGAGAAAGGTGGAGGAATATACCAACTTCTGTCTCCTGTGGGTCAAAAGACATCAACTCCACATAAGACATCAACTCCCTGCACTTAGGGGTATACATGCCTCCGGGGGAAAATCCCAAGGGGAGGTGAGAGGCACAGGGAAGAGATAGGAGGTGAGGTGATGTTGGATTCTGTCTATTTGAAGTTAATCACAAACTCATACAGAGCTGGTCACCATTGTACCAGGGCAGACAACCTTGCCAAAGGCACCATCAGCAGGTGAGGCTGAGAAGATCTCAAGTGATGTCTGAGAGGCATAAAAAAGTCCCCTCTTCAGAGAGCCCTTCAGTGATCACCTACCTCTACCCAGTCACTCTCTACCAGCTCACTTGGCTTTATTTCCCCATACACTAATCTCCATCCATAATGACCCCAGTCACTCCTTCACTTCCTATTGTCTTTCTCCCTTGACTAGAATGGAAATGCCATGTAGGCTTAGAGCTGGGAGTTCTGAATGCTGGACTCAGGAAGAAAATGTATGTTTTTATCTCACCTCGTGACCAGGCTTCCTGAGGCTTCCAGGTATTGATTGGTGAATCCGTCATTGGAGATAAAAAGAGAGAGCTAGAAGAGATCTGCCCCCTTCCCCCAGTCCATGATGGTACCTTTATTTCCGTTAATCATAGTAATCCCTGAATTTGGTTACTCCTCCTCCCCATTTAAAATCCTGTGGCAGTTTCCCATTGTCTCCAGGATCAATTCCCAAACCCTCAGGATCTTGTAGAAGACTGTTCTTGATCTGAGCTCTGGCGACCTAGTCTCTGAGCACTTCATCTCCCTGCTTTTTCCCCCCCGCTCCCTGCCCCCGCCCTGTTCTTGCACAGAATCGCTGAAGATGGATGAGCGGGTCGGACACAGCGCCATTGTGGAGGGAGCCATTGCCGTCTTGTGAGTGGTGTCCTCTAGAGCTCAGAGTGCGCAGCCTGAACCAGGGCAGCCCTGCCCTACCCTTGTCAGCAGCTCTCCAAAACACCCTGCTCACTTTTGTCCCCAGGGACCTTATGCTTCCTGCTCTCTCTGCCCGGAAGGCAGAGTTGACAATGTTTGCCTACCTAAAACCCATCACCTCCTCCAGGAAGCCTTTCCCCCTCCTCTGTGCCTCATAGCATTCTATGGTATCCTAATCACAATACCCACCCCACTGTCCTATAACTGAGTTGACCGGGCTCTGTCATCCTCTAGTGTGGTAGATTGGATCAGAAATGGCCACAACACATGGTCAGTGCATACAACGGAATATTATTCAGCCTGAAAAAGGAAGGGAATTCCGACACGTGCTACAACATGGATGAACCTTGAGGACATTGTGCTAAGTGAAATAAGTCAGTCACAAAAGGACAAATACTGTGTGGTTCCAATTATCCGAGGTACCTAGTGGAGTCAAATTCATAGAAACAGAAAGTCGAAGGGTGGTTGCCAGGGCCTGAGGGGAAGAGGAATGGGGAGTTAGTGTTTAACTGGCATAGAATTTCAGTTTTGCAACATGAAAGGAGTTCTGGAGATTGGTTGTACAGCAGTGTGAACGTAATTAATGCCATTAAACGATACACTTAAAAATGGTTAAGATAATAAATTTTATGTTTTGTGTATTTTACCACAATTAAAAAACTTTAAAAGGGGCTACAACAATACGTTGTACGCGCATATGTTCTGGTCAATCCACCACCACATGACGGAGTCTCTCTCTATTCCCTTGGAACCTGGGAAGGCCCTCGTTAACTGCCGTGGTAACATAGAATGTGGAAGAGGTGCTGCTACGTTGCTTTAAGAGGCTGGGTCATCAAAGAGAACACAGCTTCTGCCTGGCTTTCTTGGGAAAGGGGCTTTGGGATTCTGGAGCTACCATGTAGGAAGTCTGGCTACCTGGGGGCCACCATGCCAGAGAGGCCACAAAGAGAGACCACAGAAGATAGAGAGATGCCCAAGAAGCAACAGCTGACCCAGCCCACAGCTGTGTGAGTCTCCCCAGCGTCAACTGCCAGATTTTGAATGAACCTAGGATGGGTCCAGCCCCCAGCTTTACAGGTGCCCCAGCCAGTGAGTAGAGCAGATATGAGCTGTCTCCTCTGAGCCCTACCCATGTTACAGAGCAAAAGAAACATGTTTTTAGGATAACAAATGTGTCCCAGCTTGCCTGGGTCTTTCCTGAGTTTAGCACTGAAGGTCTTGCATCCCAGGAATCCCCTCAGTCCTGGGCAAGCCAAGATGGTTGGTGTTAACGGGCTGAGTTGTGTCCCCCCAAATTCGTCTGTTGAAGTCCTAACCCTCAGGACCTCAGAATGTGACTGTATTTGACGACAGGGTCTTTAAAAATATGATTAAGGTAAAATGAGATCGTTAGGGTGGACCCTAATCCATTCTGACTGGTATCCTTCTAAGAAGAGGAGATTAGGACACAAACAACACACAGACTGAGGGGTGACTATGTGGGGACGCAGTAAGAGGACAGCCATCTGCAAGACAAGGAGAGAGGTTGAGAAGAAACCAGGCTTGCTGACACATTGATCTCAGACTTATCTCCAGGACTGTGAGAAAATAAATTTCTGTTGCTTAAGCCACCTGGCCTGTGATATTTGTTATGGCAGCCGGAGCAAAGTAGTATAGTTGGTCATTGTTGTGGACTAAATGTTTGAGTCTCCCCACCCCAATTCATATGTTGAAGCCATAACCACCCAATGTGATGGTATTTGGAGGTGGGGCCTTTGGGAGGTAATTAGGTTTAGATGGGGTCATGAGGGTGGGGCCCTTATGATGAGATTAGTCCCCTTATAAGAAGATGAAGAGGGTGAGATCTCTTTTTCCGAACACACGCAGAAGAAAAGCCATGTGAGGACACAGTGCAAGCCAGTAAGAGGGTCCTCATCAGGAACCAAATCTACTGGCACTTTGATCTTGAACTTCCAGTTTCTAGAACTATGAGAAAGAAATTTCTGTTGTTTAAGCTTCCCAGTGTATGGTATTCGTTAGGGCAGCCTGAGCTGACTAAGATAGTCACCCTGGCTGTTATTATATTGAAACCCTAAGTTTGGGGGTGGCTTCTTATGTAACAGCCAATAACCAGACCACCCTGATGATGAACTCCTTGAGGGGAGGGGTCACGTTTTCCATTATTATAGTCCCAGTTCTTCATGCATAAATATTCTTTTTTTTTTTTTTAATTTTCAGACATCAGAAGGACTGGCTGAACAACTGAATACATTGGGGTGGGGGACAGTAACTGTCCCAGATGGGCAGCATCTTAGGTGGATTATGTAACTGGGTTTGAGAGTGTCTGAGTACATAAAGCTATGTGACAAGTCGATTGCCTTTAGCAGGTCAACCCCATCCTTTTCCTTCTGGCAAGCACAGGCAATGTGATTGCTTCTACCTCTGCAATTGCTCAGTGGCCCAAATGTCGTCACCAATCAGACCTTTTGCTTATTTCATCTCCCACCCGGCAGGGGCTATCGGAACATATAAAAATCATCCTGGCTTACGTCTGCTTCCCCAGTCATCACTGGCTGGGATTTTGGACCATTATCTGTCTGTAATGATGTCTCTCTTCTCTCAATAGTGTCCAGATTTATTGAATTGGAAAGTCTTGGATCCTTCTGGCTAAGGATGAACCTCCCGGGTTTACGACTCCTCACCTAGGTCTCAATTCAGAGTCACCAACAGCTGCTCAGCACACGCCATTTAGGCTGCAGGTGTAGTTCACTAGCAAAATAAACACCTGATTCACATATGCGAGCGATCCAGAATATTATCCAGATGTTGGGACAAATACAATGGTATCATCTGTGGGAAAAACACATTCGCTGCCGCGAGGGGCAGAGGCCCTGGACAGAGTTGATGTGCAGCCTGGAGTGTGACGCGCTGGGGTGGTGCATGCCAAAAGGCCACACCAGTGGATCCCACCCTCGGGCTGCAGCCCGATTCTGTCATTGCTGCAAGATTGTTGATTTAGGGATAAACAATCTAGACTAAAAGAAAAAAAAATCACACAGCTCTCTGCCCAGTTTGGAGCTGGACTCTGTTTGTGGTCTCAGGAGGTTGATCGCCAGTAGAACTGTCTTGGTTCCAGCAGACAGGCCATGGGACACTGAGTCCCCTCACTTCTAGGCTATCTGCTTCCAGCCTATGCATGACTACCTGAGTGGAGGGCAGCAGTGTAGGGGTGGGGATGATGACAAGGATAAGAGGGGTTATCTGGGACTTGCCCAGCTCCCGACTCACCAGTGTTGTGTCAAAGCCCCCAATCTCCCAGCTTGGGAGGGAAGAGGCAGCAGCTGAGAAACAGAAGGTAATTTTTAAATTCTAAATATTTTTATTGAAGTATAGACGAGCAGAAAAGTACATAAATTATAAACGTACACATCGATACATTTTCTCAAACCAAACACACTCACATAACCAATACCCAGATCAAGAAACGAAGTGTGACCTGAAACATCCCAGAAGCCCCTTTATGCTCTCCACTTGTTATCCCCATTCCTGAGGGTGGCCCCTATCCTAACATCTAACAGTACCAATAAGTTTTGTCTGTTTTGGGGGAACATATAAATTAAATCATCAATATAAACCCTTTTTGGGGTCTGGTTTCTATGGCTCGACATTTTATCTGTGAAATTCATCAGTGTGTTAACAGTGTGAAGTTATAGCCCGTTCATTCTCATGGCTGTGTAGTATTCCCTTGTGTAAATGCATCACAATTTATTTATCCGTCCCACTGTTGATGGGCATCTGGATAATTCCTAGCTGTGACTATTATGGAGAGTGCTGCTATGAACATTATAGTACTTATCTTTTGGTAATATAAGTAAACATTTCTGTTGGATGGAGAGCTAGGAGCAGAGTTCCTGGGTCAGAGGATATGGGTCAGTAGGTTGTAGCTGTCCTAATTCATTCAGGAGAAGTTTGGTTGAAAGAAGTGGAAGCACGGATGCTCATTATTTTGGTGTGTTGCCATTCCAGGGCTAGTCTGAGAAAATTCCAAGAGGAGAAATTGTGGTCTCTCCCCCTTTGCTTTACTTCGCGTGCTTTCTCCTGAGCACATACCCGGGCATGCACACGTGGCCTCCGTTCTCACAAGATGGGTTGCAAAGAGAAGCCTTCTTATTGAGGTGTTTTGTGGGAATGTCACAAAGACCCCTTGACCCCAAGATGTCCCCCATTGGCCTGATGTCGATGTCTGAATTTCCTTGGTAAAACATATAAATGGAAGACAAATAGTTGTGGAAAAGGCAATGTTCTAACCTGAAAAACCAAAGCCAACACTGAGCCAATAAGCCAGGAGGATGCAGGCTGGGGTAATCATGAGGCCAACGTGGCATTGGACATGCGATTTGCGAGGGGGTCCGTGTCAGAGTCAGAATTTGTGGGTAAATCTGAGATGAACCCTGGTCCACAATGAAATTCCTTGGGAAGTGTTTAAAAATCCTACAATGCAGGCCACCCCCAGACCAGCCAAATAAGACACTCTGGGGGAGAGTCCCAGGCACCAGTACTTTCTAAATCTCCTCTGGTGGTTCCAGTGTGCAGCCCAGATGTGATTTTGTTCCCCAGGATAATTGTTGACCACTTCCGCCAGAGGACATTTGGCAACGTCTGGAGACATATTTTGGTTGTCACAACTGGGGGCGGGTGCTACTGGTATTTATTGGGTAGAGGCCAGGGATGCTGCTAGACATCCTCCAGTGCACAGAACAGCCCCCCACAGCAAAGAATTATCCAGCCCCAAGCGGTGATCATGCCTAAGATGAGAAACTCTACTCTGGGCAAATTCTCATGGATGATCTCTGTAGAAGTCTGAGGCTTTGTCTCAGCAGACTCTCTTGATCAGGATAAGGAATGATAATTTTGAGCAAGGAAATTTCCCCTCTCTCCTACCTTCTGGAGACTGACAATGATATCTCCTTTATCTCTTCACCTCCCCAAAGAAGTAACCTGCGTGAAAGGAACCAGAAGAAATGAGATGGAAAAATTTACTTCCTTGAAACTAACACGACTTTGTAAATCAACTGTACTTCAATAAAGAAAAAAAGAAAAAGAAAGTTTCCATAGCCTCAAAAAAAATTGAATGTAAATCAACCTCATAAAATCGTAACATTATGTAAATGATGAATATTATGCATAAACAATATTAAAAACAAATAAACATTATTTCAGTCAAAATTTTAAAAAGGAAATTCACTTCGCTACCTATGTCGATGTCCAACCTGTGTCAGAACCTTGGAATAGAAACTGGGTGACATGCCGTTGTCCTCATCCCTGAGTTGGGGTCAGGTCCCACAGCGTGGAAAATTAAGCATAATCCCCTTGAATCAAGATCTCCTTTCATATAAAATTTGAAAAACATTTTTTTTCTCACTGTATCATAGGGCTCATTTATGACCTGCTGTTGGACTTTTGTGTGATTGTTTCCTAGATAGAGAGATAGTGAAGAAGGTCTACACACAGCATAATGAAATGCCTTGAAAGTGATCTGGACTGTCCCGGACAGCCTGACACCTCTGCCCCAGAATTTTATAGCACACACTCTCTGAATCACTCACCTGATTGAGATGTGGCTTATAATAACATTTAAATGTGTCACATGTTTATATTTTACACCCCAAGGAGAATGTTCCTTAAGAGTAGGGATTCTGCCTCCTCCATATTTTAGGAGCTCGGGAAATGATGGTAGAAGGAAAGAGAAAGACATGGAGAGAAGGAGGAAGCAAGGAAGGGAAGGAGGGAAAGGGAGAGGGAGGGAAGGAAGGAAGGAGGGAAGGGAGGGAAGGAGGCTTGATGTGGGCCCTGATATATCAGAATCATGTAACTACAGTGATGTATTGACGTTCTACAAGGCGTCTGAACGTCCGGGAAACACAGGATACATTTATTATCAAGCAGTATGTTAGCTACATTTTCAGATGTTTCTAGACTTTATGGACACTCTGGAGTGTATTTACTTGTAAATGACAAATGTGTATTTATAAATACACTCTTTTCTCTGTGTTTCCAGACATTTTAGGCTTTCTGTAATATAGTGATTGTCCTATATTTAATATATTATATAGAACTTTTTTTCATATTAACTATTGGACCCATTGCTTTAAATTTAGAGGTATTTCACCTTAGGAGATTTCTGAAGTTGGAAAAAAATGTACAGAGCATATTATTTGAAATAGAAACTAACATTATTGTTTAAATATACATTTATCCTGGAGGTTCTTGATTTTTTTTGGATATTCTGTGTCAAAGAATTAGAAAAAAATCCACTCCAGTTATTTGAGTAATCAGTGGTGATGTCAAGGTTCGGGTGGTGTTTGTCTTAAGGAGACCACCTGCTGAAACAGATCTTCCAGGGACCCCTGCATTGGAGCTTCCTGGGGAGGCTTATTAAAAGAGCATGTTTCTGGGCCCTACTCCAGACTGGCTAAAGCAGAGCCTTAGCATCTTCATTTTTAGCAAGCTTCCCTGGTGATCCTTTTGCACCCAAGAGTCATTGTGTAAAAAGCAACAGATTTTACAAGTCCCCAATGGCACACATGATATGTGCAGATGCGTGGTGAGTAGCAAACTCAATAAGACCCCTTGTAACTAAGGCCAATAAAAAAAAAGCCTAGTGGAGAGAAGTGCCATGGGCACCGTCAACAGCTGGCTCAGAGCCAGGAGCATCCTTTTGGAGCTGCTTTTGCGAGAAGGGGGAATTTGCAGTTTGGTTCCTGGAGGAATTGCCTTGTAATAATAATAATAGCAGTAACAACAAAAATAATCAAATAGCTAGCAGCCATTGAGCGCCTACTAAATGTTAAATGATGTACTGAGCATATTACACATACATGTATTTAATCCTCCCAATGCTTCTAAAAGGTAGGTACAATTATTATCTCCATTTTACAGATGAGAAAAATGAGGCCCAGAAAGGCATTTAGCTCACCTGAGATCACACAGCCAGAAAGAAGCAGAGCTGGGCTTCACATTCTGGCAGACCAGCCTCAAAGCCCACCTGTGTGACCACCGAGCCTTGCACTAGACAATACTTGTTCTTCTGAGCCAAGTGAAGAGCAGAATTTGGATTTATTAACACAGTAATTGAAAGGCTTTGCTTAGAGTGCTCCATTTATAAATAAGGTGAAATAATTGGGCTTCTACATATGCCAGGCGCTGTTTTAAGCCCTGGATATATAGAAATGAAAAAGCAGTGTGTCTCTGACCTCAAGTTGTTCACAGGCCTTAAGGAGAAAGGCAGGAAGCACATCACCGCATGCATCCATGTGAACCTGCAGCTCCCGTTCGTGCTGCTCTGAGCAGGTGTGAAGCACAGAGTCTTTTCTGGATGAGGAAGGCTGGGAGTTTAGACAAGGCATGGTGAGAATGGCTTGTCTCTGCTCCCTGATGTCTGGGCTTCACCTGGGATGGCTTGAAGCCTGGGGCTGCAGACATCTGGAGATGACTCATCCAGTTGGAGCCTGGGCTGGGATGCCTTGAAGGCTGGGCTCAGCAGGGTCTGTTAACCGAGGCCCCTACGTGTGGCCTCTCCATGTGGCTCGGGCTCCACAGATCAGGGCAGCTCAATTCCAAAAGGGAGCATTCCAAGAGGGCCATCAGAGAGTGAATGTTTCAGGAGAACTAAACACAAGCTGTGTTGCCTTTTTGACCCAGAGTTGGAAATTACCCAGTCTTACATTCACCTAGTCCATTGGTCTAGACAGTCATCAGCCTATCCAGACTCAAGGGGAGGGGGGCCATAGATGTCACTCCTCAATGAGTTGCATTCCATGAATAGCCATAGTTTAAAGGGGGAGTTTATTAACCAAGGGGAAGGACTCTTTAACTCCGGACATTTACTTGCTATAGTTGCTAGAAGAGAGGGGTTTGTTTGTCTGTTTGTTCGTTTTTTAGTGTCTCATGTCATACCCATCAGCCACTTTCAACTGTCCAATAGATTTGACTGGTAGAGGAAAACATCTCAGGGCTTGTGTCACTTCTTCAGGTGAATCAGAATTCTGGAGGTGAGACCCAGCAATGTGTATTTTAACAAGCCCTCCAGGTAATTTTTATGTGAGCTAAAGTTTGAGAAACACATTATGCTCTACAGCATAGGACTCCAGAAAGGCTGAAGAATTGAAGATCCTATGCTCCGTCGTGAGACCCCCACCTCTTTTCTTTCTGTATCCCACACTAAGAGTGCTGCCCTCCAGGCTTATGTTTCTCCACTCTTTTTCCCACTCTTTACTACCTTTGCCTTAAGGGTGGAAAATGAAAAGATTCTTTCTCAGGAAACCGAGTGATCCTAGAGCAAAGTTCTTTAGTAAAACCAATGAAACAGCTCGTTTTTTTTTTGCCAGGTTTCCCTTCAGTGAAGGCTACCA
This sequence comes from Neophocaena asiaeorientalis asiaeorientalis, assembly GCF_003031525.2. Lineage (NCBI taxonomy): Eukaryota > Metazoa > Chordata > Mammalia > Artiodactyla > Phocoenidae > Neophocaena > Neophocaena asiaeorientalis. The sequence goes on from NW_020185323.1 coordinate 618,971, forward strand.
GTTGACAAGGTTTACCCTCACACACACAACCTCCAATCAGCTTAGCTCTGTTAAATATGATAGACAGCCAAAGGTCAGCAGACATTTGGAGAAAGCCATCACACAAAAGACAGAGATCAAACAAGTAAATTCATGAAATGAAGGGACCTAGAGAAAATTCAGGGGACAGAGAAAACTTCAACAATAACAGCAAAGAAAAAATCCAATAATAATTAATGCTCCTAAATTCGTAAGAGAAGACACTGAATTCGTGAATCGAGAACGTGACATGATAAAGCAGAACAAATGGAAGATAAGTACAAATTCTTGGAAGTTAAAATAGGGTGTTTACAAGTTTGGGTAGAGGGTTGCAAGATAATGTTGAAAATACTTTTCCCAGGGAATTCCCTGGTGGTCCAGTAGTTGAGACTCTGCGCTTTCACTGCTGAGGGCCTGGGTTTGATCCCTGGTCGGGGAACTAAGGCCCCACAAGCCATGTGTTGTGGCCGAAAAAAAGAAAATAATTTCACCAGAAAAGATAAAAAAAGACTAAGAAATGAAACACAGGGGAGAAAAATTAGAAAATCAGATGGAAGGCACATTTCACCAGCCTTGCCACTTTCCCCCAAGGCAGGCCTGGTATTCAGCAAACTTTAAGGTGAGAGCGACCTTTGTCCAGTACATATATGTGCCATGCATCAAGCTTGCACTGTATGTGTCTGACTGATGTAGGGCTCTAATACAGTGATCTGAGCCACTCAGACAGAAATCCCTGAGAGTGAGGAATTGTGCTTCCCTAGAAGAGCACATTGAAGAGTCAATGAGATGTCAAGACTCAGGTTCAAGGTGGGCTCCCAAAAGTAAGGTCAGTGCCAATCGGGAGCTAAACCGATATGAGTAAGGGGATGCTAGAGATTCTAGGTTTCGTTTTATTGCCTCCTCCCACCGACCCAAGAAGAAGGGGAAGAGAAAGAGACAGATAGCGAGAAGGCCAAAAGAGGGCCAAGTCACGTGTTTGACAACAGGAGTCATAGTTAACACAAATGGCGTTGTAAGCTTGTAAGTGCAGGGTGGTAAATATTTGATTCTAAGTGTGTGATTGCTGCAAGGTAAACCTCCCCTTTATCCCCAGTAATAAAATCTGCTACACACACATGACCTTGCATGAGTGGCTTGATTTGGGGATGGGTGCTAATACACTGGCAAGAGCAGGGGTGACCTATGTCCTCCATACAGTGGGGAATCCAGAACAGGACTAATTCAGAAGGTAGAAGAGCTTGTGGCCAGCCATGGCCAGGACAAACATTAACCATCCCCATCCCTTTATCCCCAATCCCTCCTCAAGTCCCCAGAGAGACTGGGAGAGATTGGATGCAAACAGTGGATGCAGTTTGAACAAATGTTTGAAACTCAAGGTCCGGGTTACCTTAGTTGACATGTTTTTTTTCATAAACCCGATTTCATTTACATTCATGGTAAATCTGCAAGTTAGTCATTATTGCCGTGATTTTACAGAAAATGAAGCTTAAAGCGTTTAAAATGGAGGTTAGAAAACTTAGCCCGCGCACCCCAGTTTTAAGAGCCAGGCCCCATTGGTTCCAAAGCTTATGCTTCTCCCGTTACACCAGGCCCCATAGCAATGAATAATGTGCCAAGTTCAAGTCCTTCAACCCTTCACTGAAGGCATTGTATAATAATACCGAACTGGTGGCTTTGATAGGGCTGAAAAAACTCTAGCGTGGAGTAGCTTTTGGTCTAAGGTAAGCATTTATCACTATCTATAATATTTCCTGATTGCTTGAGGAAGCTTTATTTTCTTCCCCCCGCCCTTCTCTTCTTCAATTCCAAAACCTACTCTTTTTCCTTCCATAAGCAAGAAAGCAAAGGATATAGACAGCCTCATTTATTGTAACTATAAAGGAAGAGCCCTGGGAAGTTAATCAGACTGCCAGGAATCTGGAATTTGCTGATGAATGGACGTTTGGCTGAGCATAGTAAATTCTCAGCTAATTGAAAGCAGATAACAACAGTAATGCATCCACCTTGAAAAAATCACATTCCTAATAAATAATTGGAAATGGCAATCTTTTGACATATGAACTGAGGGGATAAAGTCTTAAATAAATTCCGGACTAATTCCTGTCACATATATTATACTGTATTTAGCAGTTGTGCCATATGAGAAGATTAAAAGCTATAAATCTCTTTGCAACACCATCTATGGCAGTGTTTTAAACCCAGAGTAAATAGGAGTGAGGTTCTTAGAATGGCTCATAGAATATTGACTTCCATGATTTTAAAGGTGTGTGTGCGCGTACGTGTGTGTGTGTGTGTTTTGGGGGTTGTTCCCCTCTCTCTTCATCTGAGCTCAGAGTCAGAGGAAACAGATAATTGAAGAGTTCCGGGAGTCATCCCGGTCACCTGGGTGCTGCCACGCAGTGCATCTCCTAAGAGGTTCTTGGTAATCCCAGTAATCCATGGATATCACCTGGGAACTTGTTAGAAATGCAGAATTTCAGGCGTCATCCTAGATCTACTGAATCAGTATCTGCATTTCAACGGGATCCCCAGGTGATTCACCTTTGAGAAGTGTTGCTCTAGTGTTCATCCCAGGACAGTTCTAGACAACTTGAGTGGTAGCAGAGTCAACTGGATTCACCCAGGATTGATTTCACCGCAGGCTCCGGGGTAAGCCTAATCCTCAGAAAGACCTTTATTTTCCTCCTCGCTTGTCCTAGAAGGTGGACCCAGCCTCCTGCCCAGGCCCTGCCTTGACACTGAGTTCCAGAAGCCAGGTCCTTGCCCTGCCCCTTCGTTCCTACTCCCTAGTTCAGTCTCTGGGGCCCCAGACTGGGATTCATTTCCTCTGGATTGGAAATCCCTCCCTCGCCAGTCCCCTCCTTAACCTCCTGGGACTGCAGCCCTGCCCAGGGCCATCTCAGACCCATGCACCTATGGGTCCTTGCCTGCTGTCAGCTTCCTTGAACAGTACTCACCTGCCTGCTCGGTGAGGCCAAGGTGCTGTGCTGCTGGGAGACCACAATAGGCTACTGAAGGAGGGAGAAAATCTCTAATATCCACCCCACTCTGGAATCCTCTGGGATTTCTGGATTATGCAGACTAATTAAGATTTCTGAGGTCAGTTACTCTTTTTTTCATATTTATACCATCACATTATTTTTTAATCCAAGTATAGTTAATTTACAATGTTGTGTTTCAAGTGTACAGCAAATTGATTCAGTTATACATACATATATATGTACATATATTTTTTTCAGATTCTTTTCCATTATAGGTTATTACAAGATATTGGATATAGTTCCCTGTGCTATACAGTACGTCTTTGTTGTTTATCTATTTTATATATGGTAGTGTGTATCTGTTAATCCCAAACTCTTAATTTATCTCTCCCCCCTTTCCCCTTTGGTAACCATAACCTTGTTTTCTATGTCTGTGAGTCTATATCTGTTTTGTAAATAAGTTCATTTGTACCATTTTTTTAGATTCCACATATAAGTGATATCATATGACATTTGTCTTTCTCTGGCTTACTTCACTTAGTATGATAATGTCTACACCAACTTACATACATTCCCACCAACAGTGTACGAGGAGCCCACCAACAGTATAGGATAATCTCTAGGTCCATCCAGGTTGCTGCAAATGACATTATTTCACTCTTTTTTATGGCTGAGTAATATTCCATTGTGTATATATTCCACATCTTTATCCATTCACCTGTTGATGGACATTTAGTTGGTTACTTTTAAGAAAGATGTTTTAGCCATCATTTCTTTATGTGTGTTTAAGTAATCTACCAGAAGATATTTTTCTTATATTATCTCATTCATCCCTCACAACAGCCCAACGAGATATGCATTTTTTGGAAATTTTATTGAAATATACTATATAGTAAAATGCATAGGTTTTAAGCATCCAGGTAAATGAATTTTGATGCACATATACACCTGTGTAGCCCGCACCACAGTCAAGACGCAGGCCATTTTCATCACCACAGTGGGTTCTCTTCTGCTCCTTTTCAGTCAATTCTCTCCACTCCAGAGGCTAGTACTATTCTGACTTCTATCCCCATAGGTTCATTTGGGCTCTTCTGAGAGTTCATATAAATGGAATTATACAGTGTGTTATTGTTTTGTGTCTGTCTTTTTTCACTCCACATGAGGTCTGTGGGAGGCTGTTATTGTGTTTATTAGCAGTTCCTGACTTAAGAATCATCTCAAACTCTCCCTCAGGTTGCACCACACCAAATATTTTAGATTGTATTTTTAAATGAATTCTGTGCTACTGTTCTCTGCATTTGGAGAGTCTCTTTAATTCTCACTGATGGCTACCCTGTCCTGACTTTTGTTAATGGGTCTCTGTTTTCACATGGATAGGTTTCTGGTGTCCAGCATTGCATGAGATCTTCAGAGGGGATTTCATCCAGGCCTCCTTGGGAGGAAATGTCTTGAGGTGACCAGCAGGGTAGAGCAAATGTGGAGCCCCTCAGAGGTGGAAACTACCTCCTTGAGATGAGATTAGGGGATGTGATGATTAATGTTATATGCCAACTTGACTGGGCCATAGGGTACTCAGATATTTGGCTAAACATGATTTCTGAGTATGTCTGTGAGGATGTTTCTGGTAGAGACCAACATTTGAATCTGTAGACTGAGTAAAGCGGATTGCCCCCCCCCATTGTGGGTGGGCCTCACCCAATCTGTTGAGGGTCCGAAAAAAACAAAAAGGTGGAGGAAGGGAGTATTCACCTCTTCTGTCTGACTGAGTTCAGACATCAGTCTTCTTGCCCTCAAATTGGGATTATACCATTGGCTGTCTGTCAGGCCTTCAGACCTGGGCAGGAACTTATGCCATCAGCCCTCATGGGTCTCCAGCTTACCAACTGTAGATCTTGGGACTTCTCAGCCTCCATAATCTAATGAACCAATCCTTTAAAATAAATCTCCTTTTATCTCTATATCAATAGGTATAGGTATAGATATATCTCCTATTTCCTATTGGTTCTGCTTCTCTGGAGAATCCTAATGCAGGGGACAATTGAATGTCTTATTAGTTCTATCCCAACCATTTTGCCAACAGTTTCTGAGACGAGAGGGCCTTTCTCTGCCAGAAGAGAACCAAAATTCCCACACCATCTCTCTCACAGAGTTTGCTGGCTGATCAAATGGGAAAAGAATGCAAAAATGATTTATAAACTGTAAAGTTCTTTATAAAACTAAACTGTTGCACTGCTTCACTCTGGGTTGCTTCAAAGTGAAACTTAAGCCAAAAGGATAAATTAGAACCAATCACCCATCTGGAAAGAACAATTTGTCTACAATGCTGGTGCTGTGTGATTGTTTTTACTCTTGGGCCTTTCTTTTATGAATAGAAATACCCACATTTTATTACTTTTAGTTCCTACAGAACTCTCCCCCAAGATGGCCTAGCCAATTAGTTAGTTTCAGGTTTTTCTTTGAACATTTAAAATGGAAAGGCCAGATTATATTAAAATAATTATTAAAGAATTAGCTACACAAAAGTTGCTTTCTCACACCATTCCAGGGAAAGAAAGGAATAAGAAAATCTGGAATTTGGGTTGAGTAGAAGAAGAACTTCCCTGATAGAGCTAATTATTTCATTACAATGGATTCATATTAAGATCATGCCTAGCAAATTTTTTCAGTTTGCTACAGTTGAATATCTCCAACAAGATTAAATCTGTAATTTCCTTAGAGCCCATGATTAAATTATTCCTATTTTTCTTTTTTGGCTATTGTAAAACTCCTAGTTTCTTTCACTTTCTTTTGTAGATTTTATAGTAGGACTGTTCAATCATCTCTACAACTTTTCATGCAGACTTTCTGAATTTTCAAATGGTAGAAATCAGAAGGGAATACCCTACAGTGAAAAAATTCTTTTAGCCCCTGTATGCAATATTCCTGCTTATATGTCTCTCTTGGATCTTTGTTAAATAATAGAGCTACTTAGCTAACATGTTTAGGAATTAAGTCTGCAGGTATTTTAGTCATATATGGGCATGGCTGTTGAACTTTATTGTATTGAATCCTAGCGATTACCTTTACTGATCTCTTTCCTCTTGCTTTATAGCTGTTTCCTGAGTTTTACTAGGGGCTTTCAATACTGTAGTCCCTAGATTCCAGGGCAGCTTCTTCCCTGGGATTCCCCATGTCCAGAATGCCATTATGTGTAAACATGTTGATCAGACTTGTTCTGTCCCCCAGGTCACTTTTGTAATGGACTTAAGTCTGACCTTCAGGGTCATCGTTCAAGTGTGAGGTCTCATACTACCTTCCCATTGGTGGTAGAGTATAGCTGTTAAGAGCACTGTGTTTATTTGTTGATCTTTGGGCAAGCTAAGTGGTGGCCCTTGATGGGCAATTTAGATGAAGACGCTCTATAAATGTCATGTCTTTGTGCTGTTTCCAAAATGTCATGAGGCAGAGTAGTATGAGGCTTGGACGGACAGACCTAGGGTTTAAAAGCAGGCTCTGCCACTTACTGGCTGAGGGACCTTGGACAAGCCACTTAGCCTCTTTGAGCCTCAATTTCCTCGTCAATAAAGTAGAGATAATAATAGCAACCTCCCAAAGTTGTCAGGATTATTGGAGTTTGTAAAGCGCTTGGCATAGCCAAGAGATTGCTGTTTGGTGACCGCTCCATTCATGATGAGTCTCTGGGTATGAACTTCTGCCCTTCCCCCAAACTGTGTGGTTTGGACTGCATGGATTTTTCTAGTTTGCTAATGAATCTGTTGTTCCAAACAAAATCAAAGGCTCTTTAACATCAAGAGCAAGTACGCATATTGTCTATGCAGTGATTTAAGATGGGAAATTCTGTTGAGTTAATTCCTTACAAAGCTATGAAGATTACTTTCCTGTATCCATTTTATGCTTAGAACTTAGCAGTTTATCTTGCTTCAGTTATTCCTGTATTTTCCAAAAAACAGAAATGACATGTGTTGTTCTGTAATTTCTGGGGCCATTCCTCTTCAGTTTTTGTTATGTAAGATTTGCACAGGCATTTATTTTTATCATTCTCACACACCTTTTTCAGTCCAGATCTCCTCCCAGGTGGCAGACCAGTTGCTTTCCTACATATCCTGGAGTGAAGAAACAGGTCTGGCCCATTCCCCGGACCATTATACAAAGGACTTGTTCATACACGACGTCACAACACATTGCTATTTTCCTCTCCATTTCAGGTGTGACCTGTCCTTATTTCCAGGTCAGTGGTCACTCACTCATGGGTAGTTTGATGTACTCTAGGTCATTAGTAAAGATGTTAAATAAAGACTTAGCTGATAGCAGAACCCCCCTCCCCCCACCGCCCCACTGCCACAGCTGGCTCAGCTAGAAAGCCCCAGAATGGTGAAAAAGGACACTTTATGTTATCACAATGAACTATTCCCTTTCAGTAACGTACAGAAATGGTACATTCAGAGAGTGTGGAGCATGTCACATGTTTGGTATTTAATGATTGATGAGTTTGTTCCAGAGCCTAAGGAGATGTTTGTAGGCAACACGCTAAATTTGATTTGAATCTGGACTTCAAACGAATTCAAGCAGATTGAAACATCATGAACAAGGGGATGTCGGGATAATGCAAAGTATCCTGCTTAAGTTCACCCTTCCACGGCTTTCCAATTTATGAAAGAGACATCTAACAGAGCTGCTAGGGGTCACTTTCAGATGAGTCCTTATCTAACATCTTTATTAAGGACCTAGAGTGTCAGTGTGCCACCCCTAGGAAATTAATGGATCTAGGCATTGATCATCAATGGCTGGTAACATCACAAAGAGACAATCATATATTATGTACTTCCTGATGGAAGGACACACTGCCATTTATGAAGCATTCTTCTCAAAAAGAGCAAACCTGAATCTGATCAAATCTCTAGATCCTGCGACCAATGTACAGGAAATACAAAGACAGAAAACCTATTAATTGACACCATGAAGATGCAATGCACAAAATCGAAACTTTAGGGAGTCTACAGGACAAACAATCCAGTGTCTTCACAAATTGAAAGAAAAAAAGAGATACAAGGGGTATCTACAGAATTAAAGATATTTAAAAGGCAGATTATTCCATCACAATGTGATGACTTTATTTAGATACTAGTTCAAACAAATAAATGCTTAAAAAAGATATATGAGATAAATGGAAATTTGAGCACTGACTGGGTGTTTGATAATCTTAAGGAATTATTAATTTTTTAAGCTGTGATAATAGTATTGTCTTTATGTTTTTTTAAAGAGTCCTTATCATTTGGAGATGCGTATTGAAATCTTTTTGGATAAGGTGATCTTATGTTTGTGATTTGTTGCAAAATAATATGGGAGAGCAAGAAGTGAGTGAGGCTATAGATGAAAGAAAAGCAGTAGTTGTTGAAGTTGGGTAATAGGGGCTCATTATACTATTCTCTTTCTTTTGTATCCATTTAAACTTTTCCATAATTTAAGAAAAGATAATCCAAGACACTGTGAGATCCTCAATCTCAAGAGAGAAAATAAAATCAAGAAATAGATGCATGATGCAAGTGTGAAGTACAGTGATAGGTACCCTATTTAAATTATGTTCAATATTCTATATATGCTTAGATAAAGAGGTGGATTAATTAGCTAGAAAGAATTTCAACAAGACTTGAAAGATCTTGTTCAAGTTTCTGAAATTGGTACTTGACCGAGCCTGGCTCTGAAGTGTTTGTGTCTTAAGATTTATACTGTTAACCCCCAAGCTATATGACTTCTGCATCGGGGTATAGGAGAGGCAAAGAATGAAAAAAGAAAACCACAAATCTTATTTATTGGTGGTGTCTTTGTGCCAAGCACTTTACACATATATCTGCTTTTAATCCTAACTTTAAACCTTGAGGTAGGCGTTATTATCTCTAGTGTACAGCTGGTGAAACTGAGACTGAGAAAAAGAAAGTAACTTTCTCAGAGTCACATAGCCAGTAAGAAAAGGATCAGGGATATTCACCGAGTTCAGTCTGATGTCAGAACCTCGTGGAACCACTTTCAGGACAGTGGAAAGAAATATATGTGTAAACAGCAATAATAATTAGTGTGATAATGTCATCGACGTTTGCGTGGATGTGCTTCCTTTACAGGGTGAAGGGGGATCCTATCTTCATTTCAACAAACTAGGGATTCTCCAAACTTTTGTTTTAACATAGCCCTTGTAGCAAATGCTTTTGGTGTTCCACACCACATCGCTTGTGGTGGACAGTTTCCATACACATTTAGAGTCCCACCCCAAGTGTTAGTCACTTCTGTCTGCTTTCAGGAACTCATTCAGCCCACACAGGGCAGTGGGCTGGAGTTTAATGGAAGCATGTGTGGGTGGAGTTAACACTAGTGGGTGGGAGGGACCTTTCATCAGTGAGAGATGGGAGTCAGCAGATAAATGCTCCAGCTTCCCATCTTTGAAGGAACACTTCAAATTCCAAGGTACACTTGGTAGTTCTTCAGGGGGTTCCTAGTAGGACTGAGCTTCAGTTGCCCACAGAGGTAACCAGCTCAACCATGTATTGGCTTTGCCAGCTTCCCTGTCTCATGTTCCCTGTTCCTTCACTCTTGCTTCCAGGATCACCTACCAGATGAAATCCCTGCGCCAAGGTTTTGTCTTAGCTCTGTTTCTGGTGGAACTTGAATCCCTTTTAATAAAAAAATTCTGAGTCCACCCCTAGTGTATACATATTTGTTTATTTATAAATTATATTCATGATTATTTTATTATATATACTGTAAAATATACACTAAGAAGTTCTGAAAGGATGAAATAAACATAAACAATTATTATAAAAATATATATTTTTTTTTGCAGTACGCGGGCCTCTCACTGTTATGGCCTCTCCCGTTGCGGAGCACAGGCTCCGGACGCGCAGGCTCAGCGGCCATGGCTCACGGGCCCAGCCGCTCCGCGGCATGTGGGATCTTCCCGGACCGGGGCACGAACCCGCGTCCCCTGCATCGGCAGGCGGACTCTCAACCACTGCGCCACCAGCGAAGCCCCCTAAAAATAATTTTTGAATGTCTATTTTCAGTTTGTTATGGTGTGCACAATGTGTTAGTATAATCATAGTCACTACTTACAAAATTTATAAAAGCTAAATGGGCATTCACTGAGGAAGCATATGCTACATATTTTACTGACGTGATGCACGTAAAACATTATATAGACCACTGCTATAGACTGTAGTCATTCTATTTTTTTAATAAACTTTATTTTAATTTCAAATTCCACTTGTTCACTGCTGGCATTTAGGAAGGTGATTAATTTTTGTATAGTAACCTTGTATTCTGCAACCTTGCTAAAATCACTTATTAGTTCCAGGAGTTTTTTTTGTTTGTTTATGCTTTCAGATTTTCTACATAGACAGTCATGTTTTCTATGAACAAAGACAGTTTTATTTCTTCTATCCCAATCGGTATACATTTTACTTACTTTTCTTTTCTTATTGCATTAGTTAGGACTTCCAGTACAGTGTTGAAGAGGAGTGGTAAGGGGGACATCCTTGCCTTGTTCCTGATCTTAGTTGGAAAGCTTCAAGTTTCTCACCATTAAGTATGATATTAGCTGTAGGATTTTTGTAAATGTTCTGATTTTATCAAGTTGAGAACGTTTCCCCCTATTCCTAGTTCACCGAGAGTTTTTAATTATGAACGGATGTTGGGTTTTGTCAAATGCTTTTTCTGCATCTATTGATATGATCATGAGATTTTTCTCCTTTAGCCTATTGATGTGACGGATTACATTAATTGATTTTTGAACATTGACCTAGTCTCGCATACCTGGAATAAATCCTGCTTGGTAAAAAAAATTTTATTATTAACTAGAGGAGCAAAACCTCTTTTTGATCTTACTAAAATTCCTTTGTAAGTGAAAGCAATGTGATTGAATATGCTTTGTACTTTTGCAAAATCTCAGTTTAACACTTTGTAAAAATGTGATTTGAACATCTGGTTCTAAGTTTCATTTATTTTGATGAAACTTGGTTGTAATGGCTTGACATGACTGGAAAAGACATTGACAAAGATGTAAATTCAAAAGGAAGAAGTGGATCATTGGCTGCACTGACTAATTGCAACAATCTTTTTTTCAAGCCATATACCAACTCTGCAAAGATTTTTGTTGAAAATTGACTAGTGAATTTCTATCTTTTAATGTCACATTGTTCTAATAAAAGAAGTAGAAGATGCAACATTTGGAAGATATCCTCATTTGGAAGATTGGTAAACAGGATTGAAAATTTCATTTCTATTTTTTTAATGTGTGAAGATATGAAAGTTTTTATAAGTGTCACCCATACACATTGTTTTCTGCAACAAAAATAACACAATGAAGCAATCTTCCAAATATCTGTGCTCTCTCCATAGCGTAGATTTCTTTCAAAAAGTAATTTCTCATTCATTTAAAAAAGTTCAATTTTTTAATCTCAAAGGGATAGATCGTGTGCTTTCTTTAGTTTATGCTAAATAACAAAAGTTAGGATCACTTGACATCCTAGTAAAGGTTAGAAAATTTGGAACCCTTATTTAGAGTAAAAAAAAAAAAAATGCAGTAGTCATCTTTAAGTTTCACTACTTCTAAAATTTCTTTCCGACAAGATCTTCCCCGTATGGTGCAAGCGGAAGATGATTATTACCCATCCCACCAGGAAGTTTTATACAGATTCTGGTATTTAAGATAATATAATCCATAAACCATAAATCTACCTACATGAGCATTCAAACTTCAATCCCTCACAAGGCAGGTGGCAAGTGAACTTGTAAGGATGCCTTGGCCATCCCATTGTATTTAATTTTTTTTCTTTTAATCGAGATAAAATTCACATAACATAAAATTTACCATTTTAATCACTTAAAAATGTAGAATTCAGTGATTTTGGGCGTATTTACATTGTTGTACAACCATCAACACTATCTAATTCCAGAATGTTTTCACCACCTCAAAAAGAAATTTTGTACTTTAAAACAGTCACTCCCCATTCTACCCTCTCCCCAGCCCCTGGCAATCCCCCCATCTGCTTTTGGTCCCCATTGTGTTTTGAAGCTCCCGCCTTTTTCTCAGAATAAGGTGCCTACTGTGTGTCTCCTGTGACCTCTGAGAGGATGCCAATTCAACCAGCATACTAAATATCATAAAAGTCTATTTAATTTCTTATTGTTTAAAATTAAAAATATTATGGAAATTCTAGTTATTTCTTTCTGAAGACTGCACCAAACCTTTACTGAACACAGTTCCTAGAATGCTGTAGGTGTTCAGTAAATCACTGTTGGATGAACAAAGCAATTTCCTTCCCCACTTTGAATCTCTCTCCCTCTCTTCTCTCTCTCACATCCCTTTCTCTCTCTCTCTCTCTCTCTCTCTCTCTCTCACACACACACACACACACACACACACACAACTTTTACATATAAAGCAAATTGAATCAAATAATAACCTTTGTTACTTAAATTTCGGGTAGACAGAAAATTGAATTAGTCACCAAGATCCCTTCTGGGTCTAGAATTCTGTGAGGACACCAACTGGTAGAATGAACAGCAATCATCCTGTTTGCCTGGAATTGAGGGACTTCCCGGGATATGGGGGCAGTCTGGGGCAAACCAAGATGGGTTGTGCCCTTTGCCCCCTGAGCATCTATATATTTGCTGGATGCCATCATGTAGCCCCTCTTACCAGAGCCTCTGTCTTGCGGATGTGGGCCTGAAGCTCCAGCTACCAGACTTGCTGCATTCCCCTACTCACAGACACTGCTCCTGGAGCCGAGTCCTACTTGTGGGAGCCAGGGACAGTTATCATAAACAGGATTTGGGCACTCCTGGCTTCCTGGCCAAATATTATCAAAATCTCACAATTGTTTCTTTTCTTAAATTGAGGTATAGTTGACTTACAATATTATATTAGTTTCAGGTGTACAGCATAGTGATTCAATATTTTTATAGAGATTATACTCTGTTTAAAGTTATTATAAACTATTGGTTATATTGCTTGTGCTGTACATTACATCCTTGTATCTTATTTCTTTTATACCTGGTTTGTACCTCTTAATTCCCTACCTGTACCTTGTCCCTCCCCCTTCCATAGCCCCACTTCCCCACTGGAAACCACTAGTTTCTTCTCTGTATCTGTGAGTCTGTTTCTGTTTTGTTATATTTATTCTTCTGTTTTATTTTTTAGATTCCACATATAAGTAAAGCATATAGTTTGTGTCTTTCTCTGTCTGACTTATTTCACTAAGCATAATCCCCTCCAGGTCCATCCATGTTGTTGCAAATGGCAAAATTTCATTCTTTTTTGTGGCCGAGTAGTAGTCCATTGTGTATATATATATCTTTGACATTTATTCTGTATGTCATGTATCTTAAATCTGTACCTCTGACCTAATTTATTATCATGTACTTTAGACTTGCCCATTCAACTGCTGCCCAGATATTTGCATTCTAATATTGCTTGGACATCTCAAAATATAAATAAGGAAACAAAAGCTTTAAATGACACATTAAACAAGATGGACTGAATTCATATTTATAGGACATTCCATGCAAAAATACACTTTCCTCTCAAGTGCTCATGGAACATTCTCCAGAATAGATCATATCTTGGGTCACAAAACAAGCCTTGGTAAATTTAAGAAAATTGAAATTGTATCAAGTATCTTTTCCAACCACAACGCTATGACACTAGATACCAGTTGCAGGAAGAAAACTGTAAAAAATACAAGCACATGGAGGCTAAACAATACACTACTAAATAACCAAGAGATCACTGAAGAATTCAAAGAGGAAATCAAAAAATACCTAGAAACAAATGACAATGAAAACACGACGACCTAAAACCTATGGGTTGCAGCAAAAGCAGTTCTAAGAGGGAAGTTTATAGCAATACGGTCCTACCTCAAGAAACAAGAAAATCTTAAATAAACAACCTAACCTTACAGCTAAAGCAATGAGAGGAAGAAGAACAACAACAAAAAAAAAAACCCCAAAGTTAGCAGAAGGAAAGAAATCATAAAGATCAGATCAGAAATAAATGAAAGAGAAATGAAGGAAACAATAGCTAAGATCAACGAAACTAAAAGCTGGTTCTTTAACAAGATAAGCAAAATTGATAAACCACTAGCCAGAGGCACCAAGAAAAAAAGGGAGAAGACTAAAATCAATAGAATTAGAAATGAAAAAGGAGAAGTAACAACAAATTGAAGGATAAAAACCATGTGATAGTCTCAATAGATGCAGCAAAAGCTTTTGACAAAATTCAACACCCATTTATGGTAAAAACTCTCCAGAAAGTAGGCATAGAGGGAGCTT
>NW_020185323.1:633333-649792 GCF_003031525.2 Neophocaena asiaeorientalis asiaeorientalis
CAAGAGAGAAGAGATATGGGAACATATGTATATGTATAACTGATTCACTTTGTTATAAAGCAGAAACTAACACACCATTGTAAAGGAATTATACTCCAATGAAGATGTTAAAAAAGAAAAAAAGAAGATGTGGCACATATATACAATGGAATGTTACTCAGCCATATAAAGAAATGAAATTGAGTTATTTGTAATGAGGTGGATGGACGTACAACCTTTCATACAGAGTGAAGTAAGTCAGAAAGAGAAAAACAAAATATGGGGATATATGTACACGTATAGCTGATTCACTTTGTTATACAGCAGAAACTAACACAACATTGTAAAGCAATACTCCAATAAAGATGTTTAAAAAAATGCTTTTGGCTATGTCAGCTTCATTCTCCTAGCAGTTTCTAGATTCCTCACAGGGTCTTTGAGGGTTTGGGGGTGGGGAAAGCAGAGGTACCTTCTCCATCTGTTACACAAGCCTCTTCACATCCAGACCAATCTAGAATCCGACCCCCTGACAAAGCCAGCCATGACGGGGGATGTCTTAAGGATCACCTCAGAATTCTCCTGGCCTATAGGGGGAAGCATAAGAATATTAGAATTATTTGACAAGCATAGTGCAATTATTATTATTTTTTGGTAACTTGTATTTATGAGTTGTTTGTACAAAAAGATGTCTGGGGAAGAAAGTTGAAAAAAACTTTATATAAATCTCACTTTTTATATGATCTTGGTAGATAGTTTTAAAAAGTAAAGCATATACGTGGTTGGAAAATTCAAATAGTACATAAATGAACAAAATTGAAGGTAAACATTTCTCTCCTTGCACCTCTAGTCTCTCTCCCCAAAGGCAACTACTGTTAATACATTTCGTCTCTCCTGCCCCACCCCCCAAATTATTTAGGTATATACCAAGAAATCAATCAGTCTTATCTGTCTATCCATTCAAATTTCTACCTTTATTTACACACAAAAAATCATTCCATACACATTCTTCTGCACCTTGATTCTTGGAGATATATTTTCAAATTAACCCAGATAGAACTGACCATCCTTTCTTGGTATTTGCAAAGTGACAGACAAGGAGTATAGTGTAATGGTTAAGAGCATAAACCCTGAAGCCAAAGCAGGGAGAGAAGGAGGGGAGAAGGGAGGGAGGGAGGAAAGGTGGAGAAGAGAGAGAGAAAGAGAGAGAGAGAAGGGAGGCATGGAGCATAGAATGTGCATGTAGGAGCATAAAACATATATGCACATCCTAGAGGATTCTACTCCAGAAAAGCTTTTATTCAGGTGAGGCTGTCTACCTCAGAGGGGCAGGCTTTATGCTGAGATCAATCTGAATACTAGGCCTGATATCCCCACTCTGGCCAAAACAGGTAAAGAAAGAAATATCTGGGGAGAGTAACAGGTATGACTCAGTAGATACTCTCAGGATTGTAGGAATATTGCAATTCTTAATTGTACTTAAATCAATTGCATTTATACTATGATCCCATCAGGCTGGATTGATAGGAAATCCAAAACTTTAGAAGCTCCCCCGACTCCTAGGGTGATGCAAACTTCCTGTGGTTTTCCAAGTGACAAGACCACATACACATATCTTTAAGTCTTTAGGTCAACTGCCACACTTGTTACTGTTGAGAAGTCCTTCCTCACAGCCCATATGCTCCCCTGCTCCCCAGGTGTGTTTGGAGCACAGCGTTCTGCTCTAGAATGGGAGCCCCTGTGGCCAGTGGAAGCTTCCTTAAGGAGTATCTCATAGTCCTTCCCCTATGACGTTTGCTTGGCCCCTAGGGTGCAGATCTGCAGATCTTCTCTGTTCTCAGAAGCCACAAAATGCGACCCCTCCTGGGTTTCCCTGGCTCTCTCTCCTCTAGACTCACTGCCTTAAGGCATCTCCTCTCTCTTCCTGTGGCCCCAGCGGCACTACACAATATCAACTTCAGTTGTCCCACTGCCAGTTTTCTCTGAGGTGAGGAAGCCCAGAGTCCGGTTATCAGCTGGAAACAGGAAAAAGAAAAGGGAAAAATATATAGGGAGAGGGAGGACATCAATTAAGACCTCAAAAATTATCTTGTCACATTAAGATGGAACAGAATAGTCTTCCTGAGAGACCCATCCCTATTCAGGAATGTTGTAGTAAGTATACTATTTTTACTCTCCAGGTATGAAAATTAGTCTATCACTCTTCGATTTCTCTGGTTTCACCATCGAGCAATTATATCCACTATGGAGGAGCCAGTGTTTAATTCTGACAGAGCTGCCAATATGGGACAGAGCAGCTTTGAGTGTGAGAATGACACTGGGGCTGGGGGTGTGTAACACTCAGGCTTGGGCCAAAGAGGAAGTGAAGCCTCATGTACGTTGGTCCGGGTTTGAGTCTGGGAATCCAGGTAGAGATCTTATCACTCACACAGGATGACAGGGAGAAAAAAGTTCTAGACTAGTTTCCACCAAACCTCTTTCCCTCTCAAACCACGAGGCAGTCACAGAAATCTTTCTTGTTCAGTCCAAGCCAGATTCAGCTTTCCCTGTGGACTTATACTGCCCTGTGGTCTGGAGCGGCCTCTTGCACGGGCCATTCTGGAATAATCTAGAACCCAAAACTTTCAGACTATCATGCCTCTCTTTACTGAAAGCCCTTTGAAGGCAGGCCTGGGTCTTGGCCAGCACTGTAGTCACCCATGCTTTGCACAGCACTTGGCACATAGCTGGTGTGCAAACGGTCTTAGCTGAATGAACAAATGAAGAAAATAATGAACGAGCACGCAAGGGTGAAACAGAAAAAGTGTTTTAAAAGGGCTTCCCTGGTGGCGCAGCGGTTGGGAGTCCGCCTGCCGATGCAGGGGACGTGGGTTCGTGCCCCGGTCCGGGAAGATCCCACATGCCGCAGAGCGGCTGAGCCCGTGAGCCATGGCCGCTGAGCCTGCGCGTCCGGAGCCTGTGCTCCGCAACGGGAGAGGCCACAACAGTGAGAGGCCCGCGTACCGCAAAAAAAAAAGGTGTGTTAAAAACCACACCAATCAAGAAAATCTCCATGGGATGCTATTTATCACCAACAGCCCTCCCTCACCAGGAGCAGCAGAAAATTCAGTATTGGGCTGGTTCTCATACAGGGCAACCCTGGAGCTGACCTGACCATGGGAGGAAGAAATTGGCATCCTCAGGGCGAGAAGAGCATCACCCAGCCTAGAAGACAGTGGCATCCTCAGGGCGAGAAGAGCATCACCCAGCCTAGCGGGTCCCAGCTCTAAATTTCTGCCTCTTCCACAACCTGACAGTCTTGGCGGATTTATTCTCCTTTGGTTTTATGATCCAAGGCTTCTCACATTGCTAATCCATTACTCATTTTAGCAATATAGACAGCAGGGTCAAACAAGTGACCTATTGGAGCTCACAAGTGACTGACGGCCAGGTAGCCCTGGCTTCACTCAGAGGGGTCACCTGCTATCTCATTCACTTGGGTAAATTTATAACTTTGAAAATTCTAATTTCCACCTCACTCCGCACCCCCCCCCCCCAACCCCATGTCCCACCACCTCCAACCCTGTTCATAATGAGTCAGAGGGATTTGGCTGTGTCTGGTCTTCTGGCTTACCCCTCTCATAAACATGAGAGGGGTAAGCCAGAAGAGTGACAAACTTTTTCTTTGGCCTGGGGTCATAAAGAGAAAGAAAAAAACTCTTTAACTTTTTTCTTTTTTTTTTCCAACTTAAGACTTCAGTGAAATATTTTCCACCATCCTCAGCAAGACATAATACTTCATGCCACGAAGAAGTTAATGAGAAAAATATGGATGCCCCCCATTCTCCGGGGGACCTGCTGGGCACTGTGCCCGTCTGAGGACCAGTTACTCTCTATGTCTTTTGGGGCTCGCTGAGAAGTCTCTGGTTTGAGTCTGGGCCCAAGGTGCTGGGGATTAGCCTGTTGTTTTCAGAGGTCTGCTGTTGCATTTACCTTGAACTTGGACGCCCCTCCCTACTGAACCACACTTAGAACTCCCTGAGGAGCTGTCAAGTGGGTGAATGGCCTACAGCAAGCAGCTCCAAGTGCCAATTACCAAGTACTTCAATACGGCCAATTTCAGATTTTATTTCATCTCTGGGTCAAAAACATGCTTACCTAAAAGAAGAGCGCCCAGACTCTCAGCTTGGCGTTCAGCTGGTTCCCCACCATCTGGCCACAACCTGCCTTGGCGACCTGACTTTCCACAACCTTCTTTCCAGCTCTAAGCAAACAGTACTGCCACCGTTGCCTGAACTCTCTTCCTGCCTAAAATACTCTTCAACCAGGCTAAACCGTTTTCCTTTAGAGAGAGGTGATGGGGACACCGGGATAATAGCTGTGTGCTTTTTCACACTGATATTCTATAAATGTTTATTCAACATTTTTAGTAGGCATGATGGAGGAAAAAGCTACCTTTTTCAAAATTTGGTTTTTATTGAAGTATAGTTGAATTACAGTGTTGTGTTAATTACTGCTGTACAACAAAGTGACTTAGTTATACATATATATATATATACATTCTTTTCCATTATGGTTTATCACAGGATATGGAATATAGTTCCCTGTGCTATACAGCAGGACCTTGCCATTTATCCATCCTATATATACCAGTTTGCATCTGCTAATCCCAAACTCCCAACAGTTTTTTTTAATTAATAAAAATAACATAAAGAAACAGATTCACTTTCTAATTCCCTTCCAAATGCTCAACACACACCTGCCCCTTTGGACCCTGGACTCAGTATACCTCCAAGTAGAGTTGTTGTACTAGAGGTATTTGCTGTGCTGTGAACTCAGTGGGGAACTGTAGGGGGGAGGGCTGGGTCCTACCCCCAACCCCGGCCTTGGGCCAAGGGCCGTTCCCCTTGATGCTCTGTCCCATCCCCCTCCCTCCAACTGCCCCTGGGCTTCTGTTTCGCCCAAGGCCAGCCACGATCTGCTGGGAAGGGAAGGGAATAAGGAGAAGGGAGAAGCAAGCAGTGTCTGAGCCTCAGGAACTTACCCCATCCCCTGTTTTCTCCCCTTCCCCCTTTTTGAGCCAAGAGCATTGACTGGGAGCTGAGAGGACTTGCAGTCCTTGTAATGAAACCTCCTTCTCCCTGACCTGGGAAGGCGAGGACCAGCAGATAATCCCACCGTTCTCTGCGCTGTGCCTGTATCCTGATGCCCTCAGACAGCTCAGGTTTCATAAAAGTGAATTAAAAGCCTCCAAACGTGAAAAAAATCAACCAAATTTTTTGTCTTTTCAGTAGTTTCTGCTCTCTCTTCGGTTTTCTTTTATCATTTCCGAAGTCACATAACTTTTGTGGAAGCGTGTTATGAGGTTTAAAAGGCAGCTTATTAAGTCTATCACTCTTTTCTGGTAGGCACTCCCCACCAAATTTTACTCAGGTTCAGAAGTTCAGTTGACTGTAATTAGTCTTAGGTGGGTAGTAAGATCTTTGGAGGTCGTACTTGCGTGCTTGTGTCACAAAACATTCAATGGAAATAGATCAGCAAGGAATATGAATTTACACATATATAATATGTAAGTATATATATAAGTATATTATATATATATATTGTTAGGACTCTGTCTTCTTAGGTGGGAGCAGCATCAATTTTACGTTTCACCAGTTGAGTGAGAATATGCATGAGCAAACCTGAGTTAATGGGCACCATGTTTATAATTAACTCTAGGATTGTTTTGGGCTCCTCACGGGGGCCTTTGTAAGTGAGAATCTTTGGTGGGAATTTGACTCTGCTAGATGTACATTGTTTTCAGATCTGCATACTTCCTCTGAGAAGAATTCCTCAGCACTTTCACCTTTATTATCTCTCTCGCCTTAACAGTTCTTCCACAATATTCTGGAATGTTCCACAAGTAGAACCTTGTTACTCAAAGTGTGGGCCACAGACAAGCAACATTAGCATCACCTAGGAGCTTGTCAGGAATGCAGACTCTTGGGCCCCATGCCAGAACTCCTGAATCAGAGGTGATCTGTATGCACATTAAAGTTTAAGAAGCTCTAGACTAGAGCACGCTATACAGTATTCTTTCTGGTCGCTTCCAGGGTGTGACTGGTGAATCCAAAGAGCAGTCACCATGTTTTCTAACTTTTTTCTCTCTCCCACAGCACTTAGCTGGGCACAGAAAAGGTGTTAGGGGTACTTTTGTTGTAAGATCGGTCCAGTTTTTAGTTGAACCCAGCCCTAGAATAAGAGAGAAAATATTCCTTTCATAGTTCTCACTCTAGCTCAACCTTTAGAAGTTCAAGTTTGACTGTCTTACCAGGAAGTAAAAGAGATATTTTTCCTTCAAGGCCTACGATTTCTATGATTCTGTAATTGGGCTCCAAAGACTGTTTTTAATTTGACCTCAAGTGCAAATCACAAAGACAACTTTGACAATACTAGTTCCCTTTTGGGCAAAAATACTCCCATTGGAAATTCAAAAAGTGTCTTGTTGAGTAAAGTGCTTCTTAATTTACTGTAAAAGTGTATTTAGAAAAGCAAATAATCTATGACAGAGCATAGAAGTGTCCACTATTATGAAATCCAATGAAGAATAAAAAGTAAACTGAGCCCTCCAAATATGTTTCTATAATAAAGCCAACAACTCCTGACATCCTTGGTTGATCTGTTTGCAGTACGTGTCAAATGCAGTTGTACAAGGAGCCTAATCTGCTATCTACCTTCAGAAATTTGAGCTTTCAGGGCACGACTTTAGTTCTAGTTGCATGAAGGCTTCCTGGCCTCCTGGGTTACTGGGATTAAGGATCAAGACAGAAAGGGAGGGCTTCCCTGGTGGTGCAGTGGTTGAGAGTCTGCCTGCCGATGCAGGGACATGGGTTCGTGCCCCGGTCCGGGAAGATCCCACATGCCGCGGAGCGGCTGGGCCCGTGAGCCATGGCCGCTGAGCCTGTGCGTCTGGAGCCTGTGCTCCGCAACGGGAGAGGCCACAACAGTGAGAGGCCTGCGTACCGCAAAAAAAAAAAAAAAAAAAAAAAAAAAAAAAAAAAAAAAAAAAAAAAAAAAAAAAAAAAAAAAAGACAGAAAGGGAAGAAAGCTGCATAAATCTTTGGATTGTGTGTGGGGAGTTAAGGATTGTCCCTGGGAACTCAGTCTGGAGAGGGACAGAGCTGGAAGGTGTTTGGCTTTCAGATTTTGTTGGTCATTGCTCAAATACTCTTTGGACCTATCCCCCTAAAACTTGCTTCAAGATGCTGGATAAACAACCGTTTCATATTGGGGAGATAAAGGTGACTTCTGAAGACCTAAAAAGAGTTGTGGTTAAAGCACCCAGGAAGGCTAAAAACTATATTTATTTGAGAGGAAAACACTTCCCTTCTTTAGGAATGAAACAAAACGGAGACCTGCCCCTGAAAGTGTTCCTAAGTGTGGGTGAGAAGGTGAACTGGAGCTTTGGAGAACAATGAAGACAACCAATGAGGAGGTCTGTGAGCCACTTATGGAAGAGGGTTCTATCTGGGACACAGGTCCCTAATGATGGTGGGTGGGCTCATCACCATCTCCCAAAGCCCCAGTTATCCCAAACCTTGATTGTCCACAGACTGATGAGAGATGATTAAACAAGGGTAATGAACATCCATTCATTCACGAGAACAAGCATCCATTCATTCATGGGAACAAACATGTATTCATTAATGAAAACAAACATTCATTCATGAGATACCTACTGTGTGCCAAGCACTGTGCTAGGTGCTGGTGTTAGAGAAAGGAATAAGACACCATTCTTCCCTTTGAAAAACTTCCAGTCTTGCAGGGAGCCTAGGAAACATATCTAGAAGCTGGTGTGGTGAGTGCTGGTGTGGAGACGTACTATATATAGGATTGGGATTGAATATCTTGGGGCACCATCAGGGAAGGCTTTCTGATGGTTGGTCCTGATTTTTCACCCCTCCCTATAGCTATGACTTTTGCCATGTAATGGCAATTCTTCCCTTAGAGTGTATTTCCCCACACTTTGACTTTAGACTTGGCCATGCGACATACTTTGCCAATGGGATGCTTGCAAATATGACTCAAGCAGGGGCTTAAAATATGCCTGTATGGTTGGGCTTGCACTCTTGTGCTTTAGACACAACCATGAGAAGAACATGCCTCAACTACTGGTCCCGAGAAGAAGACGAGACACACTTGGGACTCCCTTGAGCCAGCTGGACCTGCAGCTTGAAGTCGAGCTTAGCTCTTCTGTTGAATGGCATCCCAACAGAGGGGTAGAGAAAAGAGGAAGAGTTAGGCACGTGCATCTCTTAAATATTCACCCTACGTAAGGCACTGTCTCAGGGTCCCAAGCATGAGAACAATGGGAAGAATGAGACACTAGATCATAGTATGTCTAGCTACCATTATTGGGTGCGTCAGTAATGGTCGCCGTATTCAACAGTCAGCCCCTGTGCTTAAAATCTAACGTTTTTTCATTTAGTCCTCACAACAACCCTTCAGTAAGTACTATTAACATCCCCATTTTACAAATGAGGGACCTGAAGCTCAGAGAATTTTGCAACTTGCCTGGCAGAGCAGGGACTTGAACCCGACTCTCTGACTCAAAAGCCTCAACTCTTAGCTATAGAAAAGTGAGGAAGAAGACCCACGTTGGGACTTCACTCAGGCCTGAATGTGTCTATTGGTCCCTGCCAGCCTTATCTTCACCCATCTATGGGCTGGACCCCACTAAGTTCTGGAATCAATGGAGGCGTGGCTTGATGGGGGAAGCCCCCTTCACCACTAGTTTGAAGGACTGGATACAGCATCTTATTCTATTAGTGGACACGCCAGGGAGAGTCATTATGCGTCAGGCACTGGGCTAAGCATTGTACGTGCATTAACTAAACGAATATCGTGCTACCTGTTAAGTACTCCTCTTTGATGCGGGTACAACTATTATTACACCCATTCGTGCTCTACCTTTACCAGCTGGGGAGCCCCAAGCATCTCGTTCATTCCACACATTGTTATCGAGCCCCTAATGTGTACCTGACCATGTCCTCAGCACGGGGGAGTGTGGACATGAAACAGATGGGACCTCTGCTCTCATGGAGCTTATAGTGTAGGTTCTGCCCCCTTCCCCAGCCTGGCTCCTTCTTTCAGACTCGTTCGTGTCTGCTCAATTAGGCACCATTCACACTGGTGCTTGGGAGCCTCGTTGCCTCCCTGCCCTATATTTTGACAGACCTGGATTGCTGTGTCCATTTAGATTTAGAGATTTGCTCCGACATACCCTCCCTGTCAAGAGAGGAACATTTGCTGGCCCCAGAGGACTCCCCACTCTCCATTCTTACCCCAGCCCTCCTTGGCTTGTGCCTTCTTTGTGACCAGGAGTTCCCAGCGTGCCCTTGGGCTGGGCCCTCTGCAGAGGTAAGAAGCACAGATCACTTTGCTGTGCTTCCTTTGAAAGCGGTGCTCCTTGGTGGGCTGCTCCGGTAATTGGCTACTTTGCACCTGCGTGGGAGGACGAGCCATTGCCCCCGCTTTGGGTTCACCTACGCTAGCCTCACGGATGGAAGCAAAGTCAATTTCTGTTCCCAAGCACGCAGCAAAGGAAATCACCAGCCTCCATCAAAATGCCATTCGGAGTGCCAGAAGTATATACATGGCAGTATTCTCAGAGGAATCGTCATTTATTTGATGTGCTCTCTAGACCAAATTCCCTTAAAGTAACCGAATTGTGAGGCCTTTGTAATGGTGTCCCTTTCGGAAATGTCAGCTTGCCTTTGATTCACAAGACTTCCCAGGACATTTACTCAAGTGTGGGCTTTCCCAGAGTTCTTCTGAAGCAAGGCTCTTGGTCACATTGACAGAAAAATGTGGCCCCAGCCCCAGACTGCTGAATCTAGCTATTTTCACGAGGAATAATTTAATATTCAAATAAGCGGTAATTAAAGAGCAACTCTTCCTCCCTTCTCTTCACCCTTCCCTCCCTGACCCATGTGGCTGCTAGAAGCAGGCCATGAATCCTGGGATTGTGAGGCCGAGAGGCCAACTGGATTGCCAGCACAGTTAAGCCACGCAGCAGAGAAGAAAGTACAATACGGCTCACTGGGTCATAATACCTCATAAATCAAATGGATTTTTCCCAGAATCAAATGGTCGTGCCACATTCTGGTTTCCAGTTAGATTTATGAGTGTGTTCTCTACATGAGATACATACCACGATGGACTAATGGCACAGAAAACAAAGAAATGCAGAGCACTTAGGAACCAAAGTATAAGGAGCCTGTTGACCCCTAGTCAGGCCCTCTTCCCTGACAAGTTAGTTATTTTGATTCCCATCTGGGGATAGCTCAGGTCACTAATAGCTTCTCGGTGTCCCAATGAAATTGAAGGGAGGGAGAAGGCATCCCCTCCCTGTTGTTGTAGCTATCTTTCGTGTGATTTGCTTCTTGGAAAGTGATTTGGGCTGGCTCTCATTGGATAGCCTGGGCCAATAAGGAGAACAGAGTCACTGAGGAGAGAAATTGACCTTTAAGCCATCAGCGGAGACACGCTGGCATGGAGATCTTGTGGGCTTGTCTGGGTCTTCCTTACTCCAGCGAGAGTCCAATTCCTGCTTTACAGAAGTGTTATACCACCTGGGAGAACACCCTCAGCCCCCTGCCAAGCTGAGTCAGTACAAATTCCTGTCCTACTTAGAGTTCCAAGGATTTTGTGAAGCCAAAGAGATGTAAAAAATGCTTTGGAAGGGGAAAAACTATGAAAGTCATTTGGGGAAAATGGCTGCTTTTCTCTTTGAGCTCTGTGAGCATAAATCAAACGCGATCACCACATAGCTGGGGAACTTCTTTAAAACAAGAAGGCAAAGGAAGAGGCTTCGGTACATTTTAGTGACCGATCGGAACTTGCTCAGGCTTTTACAATCCTGGATGTCTCATCTTGTCTCTGGCACTGAATGCATTTTGCTTTGTTCTTTTGGCTTCGATGAAAAGATAAATAATAAATATGGAAAGCCTGGTTTACCCCAAGCTGGGAGGCAATTAATAATGCATTGTAGGCTTGTGACAAATTCTGGACAAGGCCGCCATCATTCACATGGCTGTACATTTTGCTAAAGGCTTTTGTAGGTTGAGGATAACCAGTTTACTACTGTAGATTTACTGCTCTCTGGTCAGTGGGGTAAGCTGCCAGTGCAAAATTTTCACACAGAGTAAGATTCGAAGCCATTTGGATAGTCTTTGTGGATGTGATTTGCAACACATGATAGACTATGACCTAAAAAAACAAAATAAAGGTGACTCAGAGGCAGGGTGTTTAAACCTTGGGACAAAGTATACATTCCTTCCCTCCCTTCTTTCCCTATCTTCTAAACACAGCATTCTTGTTAGCTTAAAATGAAGCTAAAATAAACCTCAGACAGCCTTGAAGCAGATTAAAACCACACAAAGGTCTGTAGCTTGAAGGGATGCACCGAGGGAGAAGGGGTAGTACTGCCCACCTGGCCTTGGGCATGAGTCCTGGGGAGATGGCACAATTGCCTATGTCTCCAGCTATTTTTAGCACCAGTTGATAGAGCCATGTCCTTCTCCCCTCTCATGCCTCTTGAGTCACTCTAGCATGAGGCACCATTGTCCCCAGTGCCCTAAGACTGGCTCTGTCTAGGCTCTCATGATTAGAGAAACGTTTCCTAAAATCTCTTAAAAAGAAAGAAAGTTCTCCGATTGGAGTCTATCTTTTATGGATGATTTACGTACCAGAAATAGACTCATGCGTCCCCAATACCCTTATCGAAATTAATCACTTAAAACATTCTCTTGTTGTTTGCATGTGTGGGGAATAGGCAACAGGAAAATTCTGGAAGAGCCCATCCGTTTTCCTCAGCCTCTATCTTCTGCATGGCTGCTGAAAAGGCAAGGTCTAACTGGTTTGTAACTTTTACAGAACCCACATGACCCCAACCGGGTTGAACATTTTCCAGAGACATACAATACAAAGAACGATATGTTCGTTTTGGAAGATTAACAGCTCTGTTTATGCAGTGTTTCTGTGAGAAAGGAGTGTGTTTTCTCCTCTGCATCACTGTAAATTATACACAATAGCCATCATGTCACAGAAAATAAGCAAAATTCAATGCAGTTGGGCACATATCTTTTTCCCCCTTGTTACATAATCTAGAAAATACAAAACACTCGAATATAGGGAGGTTGTAGGCAAGTCAAAGGAATTTTACAGAATCCCTTAGGGAGCTGTGTATACCCTGTCAAACAACAGGACGAAGTCTTTTACTAGAACCAGGGTCTGTGCTCACTGGACCCCAGAGGTGTTTGGCTGCCTCGCTGACCCATATCACCCACGTTTACTTTTACTAGACCGGAATGCTTCGATAAGCCAAGATGCGCCCTAACTTTTCATTGGTTGGTAGTATTCTGTGAACCCTCAGACATGCATTTTAACTGAGGAAGCAGATGCTTTGAACTGCATCCTTTTGCCAAACTGAACTTGATGACTTGCTTTCTTATGTGTTTATAATAGTCTCAAGAGAGTAACTTCTTCCTTACACCTCCCACTAGAAAATAACCTTCCTCGAGCTGTTTTTCTACTGTCCGAGGTCACACTCTCCTGTCCTTGGTAGGGTAAACCCAGTGGCAAATACCGCTTGTTCTCTTCAGCTGGATCTGGCTAACCTGTCAGCCCCTCAGAGGGCAGCTTCTGGAAACCACCGCCCTCTCTGGATCCACCAGTGCGGCTTAGAATGAGTGCATGTTGGGGATTCAGACAGGGGACGCCCCTGCCACCCCCAGTCACCCTGGGCAAGTCATTTAAACGTTCTGCTCTTCATTTCTTCCACAATCATAAAATGATAGCTCTCAATCATAGTTACTTGGGAGAGAAGTCTTTTGTGATCCTGAGATGAAAGGAATGATTGGAAGTACAAAGCCATATAAAGACCAAGGGATTATTACCAATAATTCTGTGACTAGTCTTGGTCAGAATATCCCCAAGAGAAGAGAACATGGGTTGACCTATACCATTATGGGAACTTTAATGTCTTTTTCCCAATTCAAGAAACAAAACTGTCCTTGAGGCTAATCAGAAGTGTCTCTTCCGCTTAGGTGTCCTGCTTTTGGTGGAGGATGAGGGACAGGGGAAAGACTGTTACAAATGACCAAGTTGGTCCTTTTCATCCTTATGAGTAGAAACTCCTAAAAAGGACCCAGAGGATGCATGGGTCTAAGTGAAAATCTGTGTTGTGCACCCACCATGGAAAATACCATGGTTCCTCAAAAAATTAAAAATAGAATTACCATATGATCCAGCAACCCCACTTATTGGTATATATCCAAAAGAATTTGAAGCAGAGTCTTGAAGAGATATTTGTACCCCAATGTTTATACCAGCGTTATTCACAATAGCCAAAAGGTGGAAACCACCCAAGTGTCCATTGACAGATGAGTGAATAAACAAAGGTGGTATATACACACAATGGAATAATATTCAGCCGTAAAAAAGAATTCTGACACATCCTACCTCATGGATGAACCTAGATGACGTTATGCTAAGTGAAATAAGCCAGGTACAAAAGGAAAAACACTGTTGAATTCCACTCAAGTACCTACTCAGACTCATAGAGACAGAAAGTAGGGTGATGTTTTCCAGGGGCTGAGGGGAGGGAGGAACGGGAAATTGTTGTTTAATGGGTCCAAAATTTCAGTTTGGGAAGACAAAAAGAATTCTGGAAAAGGATGGTGGCAATGGTTGCACAATGATGTAAATGTACTTAATACCCCTGAACCATACACTTAAAAATGGTTATGATAGCAAATTTTATATTATGTGTATTTTACTACAATTTACAAAATGCTTTCATTTTAAAAATTAAAAACAGAAAAAGAAAAAAGAGTAATTGGAAAGTGGGAATTCCCTGGCGGTCCTGTGGTTAGGACTCGGTGCTTTCACTGCCGGGGTCCGAGTTCAGTCCCTGGTCAGGGAACTAAGATCCCACAAGCCATATGGCGTGGCCAAAAAAATAAAAAAATTTAAAAATGGAAACTGATAGCACTGGTGAGCTTTCAGATTTCCCCAGGCCATGGTGCACATTAAGTGTGCATCCAGTACAGTCCAAGACATTGTTCTTTCTCTGTCCTTAGAGCTACATACTGAGAATGAAAGGCAGCTCTTACTGAGTCCAGGGCCATGGAAGGCATTTTTGACAACACAGGCAATCCAGCTTCATCTCTAAAATTCCCATTCTTATGTACCATCTTAAGATAACCCAGAGCTATCCTGTCCTAATGGGAAGAAACAAGACAAGTCCTCACTCTAAGGGCTGAAGGAATCAACAGTTGATTCTGTTCACTTGCTTGCCAACTGCGTGATGATTTCAGGCCCTGCTGGAAGCCTCGACAGTGCTAGAAAGAGCAAAAATTTTTTTTCACAACTTTATGAGGAGAAGACACCCAAACAGATGGCTTCCTACTCAGATGGTTGCTAGAGTGAGTGCCTGAGTCTCCTTTGGAGAGGCTGAGATGAAAGTTACAATCTTGTGGCATTCCTTGAAGATTCTCACAAAAAGCAGAAAGTAGTATTTCGTCACTCTCTTTCTGGACAATTTCCTTTGTTCCCCCCAAAGAAAATCAACTATGGGAACGGCTGGAAGGCCCTCAGCCTTTACCCTCCTCCCCCATAAGAGACATAAAGAAATTCTACTAAGTTCCCTAACGTCAATGAGTTAAAAAGAAAATCAGACCAAAGGGTTCCCAAATAGGCTGAACTCTATAAGACCCCCTGAGAGGGAGGGGTGGAGGGAAGGTAGGCAGTTCTAATTTCTTCCATAATCACATTTCTGGGCCCTGGGGGCAGATGACTCTCTAATACTGTGACCCAAACATCAAACAGAACCTTTCCCAAGGTTCCTCTAAACACAGTCAAGACAGACTGGAACTCTAAAAGTTTTGTACAGTTCTAAGGAAAAACAAAGGGAAATAAACGCAGATAGAGGTACAAGATTCACAGATAGTTTTTTTGACCCTGACTTGGTCAGGATGCTTCCAGGGCTTTTAGCCCATAGGCCCTTTCATGTGCTGTGTTGGGATTTGTGTACTGAAGCCCAAATTGTCAGGCTCTTACCTGACCCCTTTGTATCTCTGCTTCTGTTGCCATCTGACTGTGCCATCATGAAGCCTGTCACCCAGGGTCTTGGTTAGCCTATAAGGCGTCTTTGCGTGAATTTGACAAAGGTGCCCCCTCTGGGCAGATGCTCTGTAGTTTCTTCTCTTGGGGAGCAGAGGGTGGCCTGAATTGAAGCCTCAGCTTACTCCCCAACCAGGCACTTTTGCACAGTGAACAACCTGCCCAACTGTACTTAGTGGCCCTGCCCATCACCCAGGGCTTTTCGACATAACTTGATTTCACTTACCAAGTTTCCTCTACCTACCCAAATCCTTATTTTCAGGTCTGGCTTTGGTTTAAAGGAATACTTCTTCTCCAGATAACTGCCATTAGGGAACACACCCCAGTATTCTACTCCTTATAAAGACTTTCTTGCTAGCCTACCGGTATATCTTAATTTAATATCACGACTATATCATTTGTATAGTAACTATATATTTGGAGTCATAAAACGGTTATTCCTGCACTAAGAGGAGTTTTTCAAAACAAGGTTAAAGGTCACTGGAGAAGAAATAGTTGAACTCAGTTTGGACTTCTAAAGGGCAGGTTCCCTAACACCCTAGCTTTCCAGTTAAACAGCGCTCATGGTGAGCCGGTGTAGAGTCCCCATGTTGATTGCTATCCAATTCTACAGAATTGCAGAAGTAATGTTTTTCTGAGCAAAGCAGATAAGCTTTGTGTCTAGGATCAACATGCTGACATTCAGCAAAACACACATCCTGCTGGGTCCTGCTGTACTCGCTCTCCACACATTCTGAACAGACTGTCTTACAAAAGCAAAGGATTGTTTCCTTGTAGCAAAACACATGTCCCTTGAAGAGGCTGTACCCTGAGTGCGTCTTTGTTGGTGCGTATGTGGTGCTTGGGGTAATCTCTCCTTGCCCGGGCCTCCCTGGGCCTAAAAAGACACTGAGTGACAAAAGAAGCCCATAATTTCAACTATTTGTAACCAACAGCACAGACAAGGAGTTCTCCACTTACTGTTCGTGCTCTACAATATTTTCCTATAGAAGCAATGTTATTGGGGTATTCAGGTTCCCAGGTTAGTCTGTATCACCCCCACCCCAAGAAAAACAACACTAATCAGAATGTACATTTGAGTTGGAATCATTTTAGAATATTTTTAGCAGAAAAGTTTTAGTTGGGATATTATTAGCACAAATAATGTACATCTAGTTGGAAAGGAAGCTTTGGCAAAATGAGTTATTAAGGAAGAAAATTTTTATATATGTGTTTTGTTCGGGGATGAGGGCAGTCAAAAGGTACGAACTTCCGGGCTTCCCTGGTGGCGCAGTGGTTGAGAGTCTGCCTGCCGATGCAGGGAACACAGGTTCGTGCCCCGGTCCGGGAGGATCCC
>NW_020185323.1:649804-650540 GCF_003031525.2 Neophocaena asiaeorientalis asiaeorientalis
AAAAAAAAGGTACAAACTTCCAGTTAGAAGATAAATAAGTACTAGGGACGTAATGTACAACACGATAAATATAATAAACGTTACCCTATGCTATATAGGAACATTGTTAGGGAGTAAATCCTGAGTTCTCATCAAGCGGAAAATAATTTTTTTCTGTCTTTAATTTTGTATCTATAGGAGATGATAGATGTTCACTAAAGTTACTGTGGTAATCATTTCATGATGTATGTAAGTCAAATCATTACGCTATACACCTTCAACTTACACAGTGCTGTATGGCAATTATATCTTGATAAAATTGGAATGAAAAAAATTCGTGTTTTGTTTTTAACGATTTAGAATGCTGGGGTTTGGGATAAAAGCATGCTCGGAAGCATTTGAAAAGATAAAATGTGACTGGGGGAATCTTCCAGGTTTCTTTAAAGGTCTGTAGAGGTTACTTACGATGATTTTCTATTTTGCCTTATTTCACTTTCTGTCTCCCTCATGTTGATGCCTATTTGGAGCTCACAAATGGGGGAGGGAGAAAAAGTGGAAGAGGGATGGGGGAATAAATAGAGAGCATGTGTAGTAACAGAGACAAGGCAAAGAGGAGCGAAGAGGAAGAGCAGGATAGCCCAAGACGGAATGAGGTAAGATGTACATAATCTAAGAGACAAGGAAGGAGGTGGGGGCCAAGCACCATTGGCCCTGGTGCCTGCCACTGCATCTGTTAACAGGAGCAGTCACGGGGGGT
>NW_020185323.1:650575-653544 GCF_003031525.2 Neophocaena asiaeorientalis asiaeorientalis
AGACTTTTTGTGTTGGTTAAATCAATTGACAGAGAATATGGAGAACAATTTATCAGTATTAGTTATGAGTCAAATGAACCAGATATTCAGCTAAGAAGTGCTGAACACGCTGCTTCCTCGTTTCATGCAACCTCTCTATGAGCTACATGCTATGAATAATTCTCCCCGTTCTGCAGAGGAGGAAATTAAGGCACAGAAAAAAAATACGGAGCTGGTCCCCAAGTTACAGAGCTTGTAAGTGAAGGAACTGAGTTCAAACCAGGGAGTCTCAGTCCAAAGCCATATTATGCAACCCGCATGGAAATGCTAGATAGCTAAATAAATGATTTGTAATCAAAGTGATCAAGTAAATGAGCACATTTCAAACCACAGATTGTTTTCGTGACTCTATCAATTGTTTAGCTGTGTTTCTCGGAGGAAGCAGCTAGAGGATGGTAATTCAAGGTCTGTCCCTCACTCTTTGTCTCCCTTCCTCTCAGCTTCAATCAATAAATAAGCTTTTCATCTTGCCCCTAGGTTCTTCATGACCTTTTTTTTTATAACTGATTCACTTCGTTATAAAGCAGAAACTAACATACCATTGTAAAGCAATTATACTCCAATAAAGATGTTTAATAAATAAATAAGCTTTTATTCTGTGCGAGGTACTGTTCCAAACTCCGGAGTCTTAAAGGTGAAGGGGATCAGGTCCTGTTCTCAAGGAGCTCCCAAAGCACTAAAAAGACTCTTAAAACGAATGTTCGCTGGGTAGGAACCCCAGGGTTGTAGGAAGGGACCCTCACCTGGTTTGGGGGTGGAGAGCCAAGTAAGATTTCTACACTAACCTGAAGGATGAGTAGTCCCCACTGCAGATGGATAGAGAAGAGTGTTTGATGTAGAGGAGGCAGCGTGGGCAAAAACCTTGAGGATTGTTCTGTCATTTTTCTTCTGAAACAGAAACCGGTCAATTTCATATCACTCAGTGGAGTGCCCCGTTCAAGTGGAGCGCTTGGAGTTGGAGAAGGGAAGGGTCATACTCTGGTGTCTTGGAACCAGCTCCACATTTCTTCCCAATTCTGCATTGAGTGAGGTCAGGTTGATAGCTTGAAATTGACTACGGTAGAAGTAATGACGCTATGGAAATTGGCATCCCTACAGATCAGGGATTTTTATTTCCTGGAAATCTGGTTATTAAACATTTAACCAGCACACCACTGGACACTGGTTCCGGAGGCCATCCTACTGCAAATACGTCTGTGATCAGCTTTAATTCTGCTTTTCACCTAGGACCAAACATATTTTTCTTCATCTTCTGCATCACCCACAGGCAGCTGCTTTTGAGCTGAAAGTGTGATGGAGATGAGAAAGAGGATGCTGTCGCTGCAATGGTTTCATCACCCGGGTCTCCTTTTGACTGTGAATCTTGCCACATTCACACATGCTAGCATCCTGTGAGTTTTCCCACATTTGCAGCTTTGAAAGTCAAACATATGGTAAAAAAATAAACTGACACTGTTTTCCTCAGACATTAATGCTCATTAACACACACCTAGACTCCCACAGCTTCATTTTCACACCTGTAAGTTGATTTACATGAATAACTAAGGCTTTGCTTATATCGGCTTGGAGTGATCCAGAAGAAACTAACATTTCACTTTCAGAAGCAGATTCCTGCTGCACAGATGTCAGCAACCTGCTCAGAATATTATCAGAGATGAATAATATGTTCGAAATCCACCTTGCCACACAGACCCAGTTTCCATGGCAAAGGTCACATGGGTTATGATCTTATAGGAAATAAGGAATAGATCAGAGGTCAACTAGGTCGAGCATATGACACTTTGTCATTTTCAGTCGTTTGACCTCCCTTTTTTTTCCTCCCTCGTTATTGATCTGACACAGATTTATATGCCCAGAGCAGACTGGGCAAATACCCTTGTGTCCTGTGGATGGTGTCT
Organism: Neophocaena asiaeorientalis asiaeorientalis; assembly: GCF_003031525.2. Classification (NCBI taxonomy): domain Eukaryota; kingdom Metazoa; phylum Chordata; class Mammalia; order Artiodactyla; family Phocoenidae; genus Neophocaena; species Neophocaena asiaeorientalis. The sequence continues at coordinate 652,513 of NW_020185323.1, forward strand.
CTCTCTGTCCCTGGAAAGAAAGGCAGCCAAGAGAGATCAACTCATATTGACGTGGTGAGCTGTAGCAGGTGAGAAGTGGACTCACTCCATCTGAGAGGCAGAGGAGAAAATTCGATCCAACTCACTGCATGCTGGGAGTTTATTTTTTCGTATTCAATGCAAATGAGCGTCTTCAAGTTTATCCATATACTTTTTCTGCAGAAAGAGGAGCTTTTTGTCCTGGAATTCATACCAAATGTTCTGGAGAATTACATGAATATCTAAATCATTTTATTTCTGCAGATTTAGATGTTTATGCCTTGATGAACAGGCACTAAAAACACATCTCAAAACTAATTGAAAGGGAGAAGGCTGTCCCCTTCTAAGAGCCCATCAAGGAATGAGAAGGTGAAACAGAGAGAAGTGGTTGGATTACCCACCCAACTTGGTGGGATAAGAAGCCCTCCCCCAAACCTACTATTTTCCCTCCTAATTAAATTTTTTGTCTGTAGTCAAAAACCACTATTAAAACCAATACAGAGTTGGTGTTAATAATAATGAACAAAATAGTAGGATTTTTTTAAAAAGGAGATATTTAAAAGTTTCCGTAAATCAACTTTCCAAAAATGCCAATTACTTGATCCCATTCCCCGCCACCACCCCCGACCAATCTTTTTTCCCACTTCCAATTTAGAAGACAGCGTAGTTGTAAAAACACGAACTTGGGCTCAAACCCCAGCCCCACTGCTTTCTGGTCATGAGGTTTTGAGCGTTTCACTGATCCTCTTTATGCCTGTGTCCTTATTTGCAAAACTGAGGCAACGATATCTATTGCTTAGAATTGCTGCGAGGATTCCAGGAGATGATGTTTATATAGCACCTGTTCTGTAATAATATCTCTATACATTTAAAGTCTCATTCCTTGTGTCCAGTTTGGGAGTTCTAATTTGTAAGATGGAAATAAAGAAAAAATGCATAATTCAAGACTTCACAGAAGTGATTGTGGGATGAGGGGAGTAGTGGAGTAGAGTCATCATAGCAGATATGCAAGCC
>NW_020185323.1:653692-659498 GCF_003031525.2 Neophocaena asiaeorientalis asiaeorientalis
TTTTTTTTTTTTGCTGTGAAGCACATGGGGAAGATGTGGCCATGTTTCTAGAGAGACTTTTTGGTAACCTCTCTATACAAAATGTTTTCTATTGTTTCAACAGCTTCTTTCTCCTTCTTTCCTTCCTTCTTCCTTCCTTCCTTGTTGTCCCAACATTTAACTGTATCCTTTCAAATTATCTGTCCTGCGACTCCGTGTGTTACATATGAAAGTCATAGCAAAAACCAGTCTCTAGGAATTGAACTTGACTTTTTCCCATTAACCACCTAACCCTAACCCATGGCTGGACCTGATTAGACCATAGATCTCAAGTGAGTTTTACAACAGATACCCTTCTGTTCTAGATTGGCTTGTGACTCGCAACAGAGATTTTAGGTGATTTTCTGTGTATTTATAGAATCTTATTTCACATGAAAGAAATTTTTACCGTAAACATCTCCATAATCGAAAAAATAGTCAATACAAAGCAGTTCTCCAAACCATTCCATAACCTTCAGGGATCCAGTTCCAGCACATCAAGTTTCTTCAAATTAAATTTACAATGACTTAAGAGCCAGATTGGCAAGGGGCCCAGCCTCTTCCATTTGTGTCAACCATCTCCCGTACCCCACCAGTTGCTTAGGGTCTGTGCTCTTGGACACCCGAAAGCCCCTCCTGGTGTTGGTCAGCCTGCTGCTGCATGGCTGCCATCCCTCCTCAACTCCTCAGAATTTTCTGAGGGCCATGGTCCCCTCCGTCTGCCTGCTGTTGCTGATTTCGTTACAGTGAAATCTTGCTGGCCCCAGGCCACTATGGCCCATTAGGAGAGCACAATCTCCCTGCCAGATGGAGTTCAGGCATCCACCCCCGGCAGAACTACATGCACCACTCCTTTTTCCAGTCCTGGGGACTCCATCTCAGGGATGGGAGTACAGCCTCTTTTTACCCCTTGAAACACAAAGTGGTCATTTTCTCACAGATGACCAATAGCTACATGAAACGATGCTCAACATCGCTAATTATTAGAGAAATGCAAATCAAAACTACAATGAAGTACCACCTCACACCGGTCAGAATAGCCATCATTAAAAAGACTACAGGGACTTCCCTGGTGGTCCCGTGGTTAAGGCTTCGTGCTTCCACTGCAGGGGGCGTGGATTCGATCCCTGGTCGGGGAACTAAAATCCCGCATGCCAAGCAGTGTGGAAAAAAAAATGTCTACAAATAACAAATGCTAGAGAGTGTGGAGAAAAGGGAAACTTCCTACACTGTTGGTAGGAATGTAAATTGGTACAGCCACTGTGGAAAACAGTATGGAGGTTCCTCAGAAAACTAAAAATAGAACTACCATATGTTCCAGAAATCCCACTTCTGGGCATATATCCAGACAAAACTATAATTCAAAAAGATACACAAACCCCTATGTTCATAGCAGCACTATTCACAATAGCCAAAACATGGAAACAACCTAAATGTCCATCCACAGATGAATGGATAAAGAAGATGTGGTACCTATATACTGTAAAATGAAATACTACTCAGCCATAAAAAAGAACGAAATAATGCCATTTGCGGCAACATGGATGCAACTAGAGATTATCATTCTAAGTGAAAGACAAATACCATATGATATCACTTATATGTGGAATCTAAAATATGACACAAATGAACTTATCTACGAAACAGAAACAGACTCACAGATATACAGAACAGAATTGTGGTTGCCAAGGGGGAGGGGTGTGGTGGAGGGTTGGATTGGGAGGTTGGAGTTAGCAGATGCAAACCATTATATGCAGAATGGATAAACAACAAGGTCCTACTGTATAGCCCAGGGAACTATATTCAATATCCTGGGATAAACCATAATGGAAAAGAATATTTTTTTTAAATGTATATATATGTATAACTGAGTCACTTTGCTGTACAGCAGAAATTAACACAACATTGTAAATCAACTATACTTCAATAAGAAAATAAATTTTAAAAATACCAAAGTGGTCATTTTGCTCCTTCTACTTCCCCATGCAACTTAGTTTTTGGCTGGAATGATACCAATTTATCACGGGAGCTCTTGGCTTGATGTAGGTGAGAAGATATTAACAGTTATGCATATCTCTAATTAATAAGAAAGTTTAAAATTGCTTTAAAATGAGTACGATTTGTTTTTCAGTTAACGTCTTTATCAGTCAGGATCCTGCAGAAAACAGATGACACACTCCAGGAGTGACTGAAGAGAAAGGGACTATTAATCAAATTGTGGACAGGGTTAAGGGAACCAGCAAGGTTGGTGATGCACCCCAGGTACTAACAGAAGTAGGAGGCCATTACCACCCTAGAATTAAAGGGGCAAGTGGTGGGCACTGTTCCTGGAACCCAGAAAGAAGTATGGCTTTGGGAGAGGGGCTACCTGACTGATGCTGCCTTGTTGATAGAGGAAACTGTGGCTTGGCAAGGAGGTAGGGTAGGGGTGAGATACATTTCCTGGCCTCTCTCCTCCACCCCTCTGACTTCCTGTCAGTGCCTCACAATGGCCCAACCAATCAGAAACCATAGGTCTGGTGAGCCCAACTGATGCAGCACCATAGAGGTCAGCCTCAGGGCATGGAGAGGGGAGGAACATGGGTATGGAATAGCAAACTGAGGAGCTCGCCAGATGAACATCTTTTAATGAAATAGAAAATATGAAATGGATGAAAAGATTGAGCATGAAGGGAAATAAAAGTTGGGTGCTGGTCAGTGGAAAAGGTAAGAGAGGAAGGGATGGATTGAGCCATGAGGGTCAAGGGATCCTCTCTTCCTGGCTGCTTCCCAGAGTGGAATCCTAGAAGTTGCAGCCTAATAAGTCTTTTCATTATACCCACGTAGAGAAGAGACCTTTCCACAAGAGACCTCACCTTCCAATCCACAATTAGAAATGCAGACCTCAGTTACTGACTGAGATACCTTCAGACCACCTCTACCCAGATCATCAATCCCCAAATGTAAAGACTAATGTATTATACTTTCAGGTTTTAAGATTGGGGAAGGGAAGGAGAAGTCTTCAGTTATCTTCTACTGCACCACAAATCACTCCAAAGCTTGGTGTCTAATCACTTTGTCATACACCTGAAAACTAACACATTGTAAATCAACTATACACCAATATAAAATAAAAATTAAATTAAACAACAAAAAAACCAATGATTTATTATTTCTCACAATTCTCTGTGTGGACAGGGCTCAGCTGGGGTCATCTTATGCTTCATGTCACATAGTCGAGATCACTCATTTGACTGCGTTCAGCTGGGAGCTCGGTTGGGGTAGCAGCATCTAAGCTGGCCTCTCATCATCCAGGGTTTCTCTGTGCGTGGCCTCCCCAAATCCTTTCAGTCATCTACCCTGGGCTTCTTTACAGCATGGCAACGATCTTCCAAGGGGTGTTCTAAGAAGATGAGTCCTTGCATCGTGCTTGCTAATGTCTCATTGGCCAAAGCAGGTCACGTGGCACATGACCAAACTCAAAGGCATTGTGGGAGGGTCCTACAGAAGGGCACAGATACAGGGAGGTATAGTCAATCCATCAGGAGCCAGGAATGTAAGCCCACCACAAAAAGTGAGAGAATCTGGTCACCGAAGTGCATGAGGGGTCATCACCAAAGTGAAATGATGCAGAAAAGAATCAAGAAATCAAAACTTGCCAGGATCATCCTGCTACCTTAGTTTTATGAAGGTAAATATATGACATGCTCAAAAGTTTGCTGCTGTGAGCGTGGGCAGCACTGCTTCTGGGCTTTATGAGGGTTTGTTTAACATACAGTAATAATGCAATTCTTCATCCAGGAAAGTCATTACTGGAGTTCTTGGGGTAACAGGTTTGCTCTTTAGGTTTAGAGAAAGGGAAAGAGGTGTCTTGGGGAGGGAGGAGGAGTGATCAGAGGGAACAGGAGGATGAAGCTCAAGGTCGTTTTGCACAGGCTAAGGAGTCAGCACAGAACTAGAGCCCAGCTTCTCACCTCCAGCCCTGGACCTAGGAAAATGGAGCTTAATGGAAATGACAGTTTTGTTAAGCTTGACAAAATCTAAGATGTTTATTGAACAAATAGGATGCATTCTGTTTGTAAATAGTTTGCAGTGCTGAAGATTTTGAGTTTGGAAGGGATCCCCAGAAAAGAATCCCCCCTCATTTGTGACGTAATGTTACTCTGCTTCTCTCCTCCCAACCAGGTTAAGGGTGGTAGCTGTGGGTGTTCTCAGATTTCCCTCAGCCCTGAAAGGGTCCCAGGGTGTGGGTGGGACATGTCAGTCTCATACTGACTCACTAACTACAAACCCGAAGGCGGTCTTGATGCACACATGGGTGATCCCCGTGTGTACCGCTGTAAAAGCACTGTCTGTTTGTGGGGTGGAGGTGCACGCTGGAACCCACTTAGGGAACTCTGAGTCTCTCCCTAGTGTCTCCTTCTGTTTCAACATGCGCCAACATGGCCTTATGCTTTCTATTTGCCCTGGAGTATCAGATGCAGAGTAAGATGTGTAAACACATAAACCATAGCTAAGAAGGATGCAGACTGAAAGTCTTCAGATGAGTACCATATTTTAAACACTCAAATGAAGGTTAAATCAAAATAATCCTTTTCAGGCTCTGCCTTCTGGGCCAATTTATGAGCCACATACAGAAATCAGTCTTTTTTATTTCGTATTTACAAAAGCCAAGACGAAAAACAGCATTACTGGCATCGATCACTAACCTTATTTATCTGAATAACTCTTAACTCTTCCTATCATTCAAATCTACCTGCAAAGCCATAACTTTGGGCTGGGGTGAAGTTGGGGGACTGCAAAGAATGGAATGTGCCACAGATACTAAAGGAAACTCTGAAAAAGAATTTAAAATATTGATCAGAAAATACTTGAGTAAGAGTATCATTGCTGGAATAGTTAGAGCCTTATAAGTTGTCTAGTTCAATAGGGACAACATACATTTAAGTTTCAAGTTCTGATATGTTTGTGTAAACATATTTTTCTTTATCTTAAGCAATATTTTATTAAATGGCTAAAAGATCAGTGTCAAGCAGTCTCTAAAAGCCTCACAGTGCTCTCTGCCTGTTAGTATTCACATCCTTGAGTTGGGGCTGGACCTAGTGCCTTGCTTCTAATAAATAGATATCAGCAAAGTTGATGGGATGTCACTTTGAGACTGGGTTACAAAAAGACTGACTTCCTTCTTGCTTGTGATCTCTTAAACACCCTTTCTCTTTTGGAGCCCTTGCTCTGGAGGAAGTAAGCTATCATGTTGTAAGCTACCCTGTGGAGAGGCCCGTTCAGCAAGGGACGAAGGGACAGAGGAAGCCCTCCAGGTAACAATCAGTGAGATTCTCTGTCCAATAACCTGTGAGGACCTGAATTTGGTCAACAACCATGTGAGTGAGTTTGGAAGCAGATCTTCCCCAGTAGAGCCTTCAGATGAAAGCACAGCCCTGTGAATACCTTGACTGTAGCTTAGTGAGAGACCCTGACACAAAGGATCCAGGTAAACCACACCTAGATTCCTGACCCACAGAAACTGTCAGATAATAAATTTGTTTAGAAGAAATAATTAATGTAAATGATAATAAATTTTAAGACACCGATTTTGGGGGTAATTTGTTACACAGTAATAAATAGTTAACACAGGATCACTAGTATGGAATGATCAAAGAAAAAATCATTTCTTTCTGCTGTTCTCTGCCTATAAAGAACATTATTTCAATATATCTATATAAAATTTTAAAAACTGAGATTTTTACGTAGTTAAAGATTCTAAAACATCAGTGAAGAAATCTCCTGAAGGGACTAACTAATCAGCAGG
>NW_020185323.1:659683-722152 GCF_003031525.2 Neophocaena asiaeorientalis asiaeorientalis
GCCACAGCAATGCCCCTTGTTAGTATTATAGAATGTTAAAATTCATCTTTGATCAAAGGCCAATTTTTATTCCATATTTCCTTTTTTAAATCTCCACTTCCTCTTGAAGGGAAAGTTATCTTTCACTAACTTGATCTTAATGACATTTTAAGAAAATCAATTTTCATCAACAGAATATGCTGGAATGGCCTCCAGAGAGGATATTAATTAAAGCAGTCATATAAACAGAATCATATCTTCTCTGAGCAAGTCTTATTTCATGCTTGAGCTCATTTCCACATCCTTTGGAGACAGCCTCTTTTCCAGGAGTAGCTCTAAGCTTGCGTCACTATTGGGAGATGACCATGTTGGCCCATGGCCAGTAGCTTGTTTGTAGGATCCTTTCTCTCCCTCTCTGGCCAGCAAGTTCATCCAACTGAAGCTGTCTGGTCTAACAGTGAAGCAGCTGGATGAAGTCATGGCTGTGATTCAGCCTGGAAACAGCCCATGATGGTTTCTCACAGGTTTGGTGAATGACTGTCCATAGAAGGGAGGTCTCCCCATTTGAAAGGAATTGTATTTCTTCAGTTGAGGCTTAGAACATAGATACAAGTTGAGCTTCTCTCCCACACTTTCTTTCACTAATGGCTCATTAAATAAACAGAGTTGTTAATGACAGAGTGATTTCCCTGCAGATCTTAGAGTTTGTAAAAAAACATCCAATTCATAAACCCAAACCAAGGAAGTTTACATTACGGGTATATGTCTTGGCAGCTTACATGTAAAGAAAATTATAAACATGAGGCCCCCTTGTACAGTCTGCAGCTAGAGTTCAGATTGCGCCATTTCCACTACAACCCGTAATTCTAAGGGTCAAATGGGTACAGAGGAAGAGAATACCCTACAGGGGTCTGAGAAGGGTAGGTTGGTGATTTTCCTGACTCAGACTTAGATGTACATCTTCACTCATGCAAGAATAAAGATCAGATTTCAAGAGGACTGAATCAATTTTGAGTGAGAGATGAAACTCCTGATTTCTGTTGATGCAAGTCTGGTGATTTGCATTTCTGGCAGTCAACAACACTGTCAGGCCTTCTGGGCTGGCCACTGTGGGAAACTTCCACAGTTTTCTATTGAATTGCTTATATGAGACCTTTTGAGAACAGCTAAGAAATATACTGTACTGGAGAACCTAAAGACTGTTGTGGAATCATTTGGAGAAGCATCAACGTGAATAAAATGTCTCTGGGACCTGAAGACAGCTCTGTTCTGTCCTGAATTTAGATGAATGTGGGCCCTCAAGAAATGGCCATCTGATTTAGACCACTGGTGTCAACTCAGCATTGTCTTGGGGTGGTTGGCCAATAGCAGGGTGCCTTGTCTCAGACAACCAGTGGCCCCCTCTCTAAGAACTGGAACTCTGCTTGGTTGGTAAAGTTCACTGATGATGTGTGGGTTTACTGCTGTACATGAGGGCATGAACAAACACATGGATCAGAACTAGAAAATTTAGAGATTATAGGCTGTGCCTAGTGGCTAGTAGATTTAATTTGTTTTTCTAATTCCTTATTCCTTTCTTGCAATGGAAGTGCACTTCCACGCCCTTTGCCATGTGAGTTTGCAGTGTCCCTCAGGAGAGAAAGATTATCCCTGACCCATTGACTTTGGTCTTGGCCATGTGACTTGCTTTGACCAATGGAATGTTAGTAGAAGTGAAACGGTGTCAATTTCCTGCTGAGATCTTAAAAGGCATTGTGTATTTCCACTCACTTCTTTATTTGTTTATTTTTTGTACTTCTGCCATCAACCATGAGAAGAAGATGCCCCAGGTAGCTGCTGGCCCCAGAATGAAGAAAAATGTGGAGCAAACCGGAACCCAAGTTGAATCTTGGGGCAGAGCCCAGCTGAACTACAGCTAATCTTCAGATCCCTGAACTAGAAATAAATGCTTATTGTTAAAAATCATCAAGTTTTAGAGTCATTTGTTACACAGAACTATTTCAGCAGAATCCTGATTAATACACTTGCGTGCCTCAGTCTTCCCATGTTCAAGTAGTAGGATTTTAATTCCATCTGAAGAGGTCATTAGTTATCATCTACCCCTACACCCCATGAGCACCAAAGCCATGTCACTGAGATGACAAGCCCCTGGCAGTAAGGTGACAAACTCTTGAGGTACAGGTGTTAGGTAGCAGAGTCAGGGCCTGACCTCAAATCTTTATATTCCCATGTCATGATAAAATAAATCCTTAATTTTACTTAGAAAACAGTTTTCCAATCAAGCAATCATGTGTCATGTTCATATAAACATTGGGTAGGGACTTCCCTGGTGGCGCAGTGGTGAAGAACCCACCTGCCAACGCAGGGGACATGGGTTCAACCCCTGGTCCAGGAAGATCCCACGTGCCACAGAGCAGCTAAGCCCCTGCGCCACAACTACTGAGCCTGCACTCTAGAGCCCACGAGCCACAACTACTTAGCCCACGCGCCACAACTACTGAAGCCTGCACTCCTAGAACCCATGCTCCGCAACAAGAGAAGGCACCGCAATGAGAAGCCCCCGCGCAGCAACGAAGAGTAGTCCCCACTCACCACAACTAGAGAAAGCCCACGTGCAACACCAAAGACCCAATGCAGCGAAAAAATAAATAAATAAAAAAAACATTGGGTATACAGTGTAGCAGAAAATAACCAAGATAATCTATAGACAGATCAAGCCAGGAGGCAACATAATGATTGTGTATTAGTTTCAAAAATTCCCCCCAGGACATTTTATCATCAGCCCAGACATAATATATATTTATATTTTTAGAAACATGAAGCAGGTGTCTAGTTCCTGAATTCCAATGCTGGATGGGTGAGACAGGAAGAAAAACATTCTATTAGAGATTGAATGTTGATCTGGCCTATCCCATAGTTCCCACTTATACAGCCTCAGTTACAAACATAACTGTTAACTCTTCATTTCTGTTTCATTGTAGAGCTGGATAGTAAGAAAGATGGCTACCTTACCATTTCTCTAAAGATCTTCTGCAATAGGCAGAATTGGATGGAATAAACATGATCGATCCCACCTGGGGGTAGCAAGTTGACTCGGATGATTTTTCACAATTCTTTATTTCAGTGTCATTAAGAAAATATCTGGTACTTTCAGCTAATTTGATGTTTCTTTATTTTCATAAATACATGGGCTAAGAGTGTTTAAATACCATCTCTCTACCATAAACTTATCATGCTATAACTTTTCATTACTTGACTCTTTCCTACAGAGTTTAAAAGATTTAAGAAAAATAGTTCCAAAGGACACTCACTTCTTAATTATAAAGCTGGCTTAAGCTGACCTTCAGGGGGAGGTCGGTCAATGAAGAGTCTTACAAGCTCAGGATGTAGTTCCCCGGAGGGGGACATGAGGTGGGAGACTGAGACCCTTTTTCTTGACTCGGTGTCCTATAGTTTCTCTCCACCCACCTGTGAGTGGAGCAGTAGATAAGTGTACCCTGATGGTGGAAAATGATGAATTACAAAAACGTGACTAGCTCTCCCAGCTGCTCCCCACCGGCATCCCCACCCACCCAGACCTCAGCTCCCACACTCCACACTGACCTTGTAAGTGGTTGACACTTCGCTTTCATTGTATGCACTGCCTTGTAAGTGTCCTTCAGAGAGCTTGAAAAATCCAAACATTCTAGTCTATGGGTATATCAGTCAGAGTTCTAACAGGAAATAGCTGACATACTCCAAAAAGATAATTTAAGGGTTGATTGGTATAGGGGAACTACGAAGGATAGTGCAGTAACCTGTAACTAGTAGACACCAAATTGTTACCACTTCTAGGCCTGAAGGGTTATGGGAAGGGGATGGGTAGTAGAATTTGGAAGGGATGAGTGAGTCTTGGAGCTGTCAGAGAGTTAGCTACCCAGAAAGGGTGGTTGAGGGATGCAGCCCACCCAAGGCAACACTTCAGGGAGGGAACCAGGGCCATAATACCCCGAGCTCACTCTCCTTTATCTCTGATCATCTGAAGATGCTTTCCATTGGCCAAACACAACTGGGGCCAGAGGACATGGGAGCCCTGTTGATGTAGTCCAGACCTGCAAGGTCTGGGCACAGAGCAGGGGAGAGAACGGTGGAGTCTGGAGATGAAGGGACCCAGGGAAGATATCTGACTAGTGGATTCACTGATGCATCCTGACTGTCCGCAGATCCTTGGAGACCTTTGAGTGCGTAAAAGGCTTCTAACAACCTAGATGTCCATTGACAGATGAATGGATAAAGAATATGTGGTATACACATACGCACACACACAACGGAATATTACTCAACCATAAAAAAGAATGAAATCATGCCATTTGCAGCAACATGGATGGGCCTAGAGATTATCATACTAAGTGAAGTGAGCCAGACAGAGAAAGACAAATATCATATGATATCACTTTATGTGGAATCTAAAAAAAAATGACACAAGTGAACTTATTTACAAAACAGAAACAGACTCACAGACTTTGAAAACAAACGTGGTTACCAAAGAAAAAGGGGGAAGGGGTAAATCAGGAGGTTGGGATTAACATATACACACTACTATATATAAAATAGGTAATCACTAAGGACCTACTGTATAGTACAGGGAACTCTACTCAATACTCTGTAATAACCTATATGGGAAAAGAATCTGAAAAAGAATAGATATACGAATATGCATAACTAAATCACTTTGCTATACACCTGAAACAAACACATTGTAAATCAACTATACTCCAATATAAAATTTAAAAAGTAAAATAAAATAATAAAAGGCTTCTAAGCCACTCAAGTATAACTCAGACTTGGTAGTAAGACTTTTCATTCTTCAATTATAGATGCTAGTATAAATCACGTGGCTAATTCTATAGCTCTTTCGGATACATTCGTTCACAAATCTCCTCACTTTCCCCCCAGATATTTTACAGTTGGGAGTGGGTGAAGATTATGTAGCTTATGGTGTGAAAAATGACTGTCCTTGCCAAGACCATCATGTAGTTCTCTAACTGACCAACATCCCAGGGAACCATGTCAGCCTCTTAGATGAACTAAAATTTTCACTGAAACTGCTAGGGATGTGTATTTTGTGTTGCTGAGCCTTGTAATAAGTATGCAAAATTTGTGTAAGACTTTCTTTAGTTTAGATTTTGCTTTTGTACCTAGAGGTCAATATTTCCTCTAGATAACAGCACAAAAACACATTTAGATATCTCATCGATTGCTTCCAATGAAGTCTTAATAAACGTGGAGAGAAAAGCCCTGAATTGCCCTTAAAGATATCAGGGAAACAGGAGCTCACACTCTCTTCTGGGACAAAGTCGAGTCAGACAGACACCTAACTCTGTCGCCTTCACCTGCTGAACTACACTAATACAGCAACACCCACGAATCTTCCCTGGAAAATACAACAGGGCAAACACTGCCCGATTCCTCTTCTACTGTGCTAAATATGCTATCGAAAGGGGACTGTCCCTTGTCTTCCTGTTGCAGAGCTTCAGGATTGCTAGGTGTTGACTTCAGCACACAGAGTCAAGTATCATATGTGAAACTGGAGTTAGGGTAGGATTAAACTGGATGAAAGTAAAAATGTGCAAGGATCACACTCTGCACGTACAGATGGTCCTAAGTCACTCTACGTAGGTGTGATGTCCATAGAAGATGTCAGGCATCATCTAGGAAATGAGTAGTAGTGTGGACGGGACATTCAGATTCAAAATGAATCTGACAAGTAGGAAAATGTGTTTCATGACAAGTAGGAAATGTGTTCATTGTCACTGACATTCTTTAAGTATGTCTCACGGACCTTTGTCCCCAGCATTGTTCTATCATGCAATGGCAGATGCCAAAGAAGCAGACTCCATGCTTGCCCTAAGGAGACAAAGGAGAGGTTGTGGTCAGGAAACATATTTAGAAAACAGATCGAGGACAGGAACGCATGTGGGATATGTAGTTGTTCCTACCTCAGAAATGCAAAGTCGGTGTGAGTGAACTAAGCCAAGAAAAGGTATTGGGATCGGTGGATATTGATGAACACGATGTACGTGGGTGGGGAGGTGTGACAAGAAAATGTGTGTGTGTGTGTGTGTGTGTGTGTGTGTGTGTCTTTGTACACATTATGTAAAGAATATGATCTAAAATGAACTTATTTACAAAACAGAAATAGACTCACAGACATATAAAACAAACTTATGGTTACCAAATGGGAAAGAGGTGGGGAGGGATAAATTAGGAGTTTGGGATTACCATACACACACTACTATATATAAAATAGATAATCAACAAGGACCTACTGTATAGCACGGGGAACTCTGCTCAATATCTTGTAATAACCTACAATGGAAAAGAGTATGAAAAAATATATATGTATATATATATATGTGTGTAACTGAATCACTTTGCTGTACATTTGAAAGTAACACAACATTGTAAATTAACTATACTTCAATAAAATACATATATATTTCTTAAAAAGAATAGGACCTAACAGAGGGAACTGAGAGCTGCCCCCTTTCCCATTCTTCTTTACTATTTCCTTACAGTTCGTTCAAATAGGCAATTCTAGTCCCACACTCCTCATATAAAAGGAAATTGAGTATAACAGGAAGATTAAGGGGTTGTTTGTTTTTTTTTAAAAGGGTTCTGGATGGCCATATTCTTTCCTTCATGCAAGCCAGGGAAACATTTCTCAACACTTACCCCTATGCCAGCCACAAAGTCCTAAATCTGATTTTCCTCTGAATCCAATTTTTAAAGAAGAGCATATCCAAATGTTACTCAGAGAGTACCACCAAAGTGCCGGCCCGAGGGTGGCTGGTTCACAGACCTCCGGCTTCTCGTGTCTTTAATACCTCATGAGTGGGCCTTGACGCAAGTATGAAAACAGCTTTTTACTTTGAAAACTAGGTACAAATAATAATAAAACTCTATAATTTAAAAGCTAAAGATGGATGGCTATTATACATATGCATTGTTTTAAAGGATAGAACATTTTAGATGAAACACAAAGAAAAATATCGCTGTCTTTTGCATATGACTTTGATGAATTCTGGCTCTTTAACCTGAGTGAGTGAGTTCAAAGGTCTGAAACTTTGAGTATAAAATGATCTTTGCGAATAAACAATCCAGGACGATATAACTATACCCATGTGTAGAGTCTTTTACTACACATGGGGATCTTTCTGGGTTAAATGGTCACTCTCCACTGACAGCAGAACTCTGAAGATCATAGAGCATCTTCATTGGCAACAAGGGAGGAAAAGTCCTCAGTTTCCTGGAGGACTGTCACGCAGAGAATCTAGGGAGAAATAAAACGGTGTATATGTTGACGATTTATATTACTACAGTCCACTCTCAGTTGTGAATGGAGATTTTTAGATGGGGAATAAAAGGAAAGAAGTGCAGACTCAGTTACTCTGCTAAATAATACCTTGTGTATTATAAAATATTTTCCCTAGAAATTTGATGGCTTTTACTGATTTAGGCTTTCTTAGATTATTGGGATAGAATTTCTAAAGTTCAGACAACAAATGAGTGCCTTGGGCTGATCCAGAACTGGCATGTGGACAAGGTTAGAGGTAGGTATGTGTTTATAAACAAATAATCAGATAGGAAGCAGGTAACATGTTTCCTTCATTCACAGGAGCTCATTCCTAAGATGTGTTAGGACACCACGTCCCATATGTACCTCAAAGAAACAGCTATGACAACTCAGACTGAGCTGGGCAGAAATGCTTTCGGTGAGGAGTCAGTGCCCAGCAATTTATCAGTCTGAAGCTAGAGCTAAGAGACCAGAATTATTCCAGCACCTGCCTTGGCTGGTTCCTTGTCCACAAGAACCATGGGCAATATGGCGGCTGAGAGTATACAAGTGAGATTTCAAACACGGATGTTCTTCTGAACTTTAGCTTTTAAAAGGCTGGTCCTGCCCTTTGTTTATTCTAGAAAAACAAGTCCCCAATAATTATTTGATAGGATTCAGCAGAGCAGCCAGAAGTTTTGGTAGGGAGGGGGAAGATGAGTACATTTGTACTAAAAATTATGTCACGATACTATTCAGATCGTTTCTGGTATAGTATAGTCCAGGAATTTCACAGTCTGATTACATGGTTCACTTTGAGGCCTTTTTCTCACAGACCTGAAGCTCTTGGCAGAGGGTCTTTGGAAAACTTGGTTCCGGGGCTCATCAAGAGATGTGCTTCAGGTACTATTTATGGGCAGGTTACATAGTAATAGCCCTCAGACTTCAACATCTTACAGCTCTGTGTTATTATTATGGGCTTTCACAAAAGTAAAGGAAGCTTGAGCCACAGATTACCGGAAGGTGGCCTTCTGATCAGCAGGTCCCCTGCCACATCTCCTGAAACTGGGTCATTGGCTGTACAGAACCAGCCTCCACCCACTCATTCCTTTGGAAATTTTAGAATTATTTGTAACTAAGTAATATGTTTTTCTTGGATAAGGAATCAACTAATTGCTTATTTTCCTTGGTGCTTTGCAAATCTGACTAATGTTGACTCAGGTAGGTTTTATGAAGTTATTTATGCTGTGGGTAATAATTACTTGCAAATGCATTTATGGTTAGAGTGAAGGTTCAACGTGTTTCTACAATTCACTTATCCAGCCCTGGGTAATGATTTCTCCCCCTTCTTTTAAAAATATTATGAATTGTCCTTAGTTTACTGTTAATGAAGATGGTTTCCTGAATTTTACCTCTCCAGCTCATTACACAGGTCATCAATGTGGAAAACAGAGACAAGGGTAACTTATATTCCTTTTTGAAATACAAATCTGTGATGGCTTGAATCTTCCCTTTGCAATAATTTATATATAGAATATATTGAATGGTGCCAGCTTTTGCTACTGAGGTAATTAAGGATAATAGTCACTATCTCACCAAACTCAATAGCCATTTGCTGCTTGCTTTAGATATTTTCAGTGAAATTTAAAAACATGGTAACTCTTTATTAAGAAAACTATAATTACTAGAAGGAGAAAATTGTCTACAACTTGTGAATTGAATTTATTAGTAATTAATTGCCAATACATCCTTGCTACTGTTGAACATGCTACAAATTACTTTTCGAAACGATACGTACTTGAATCATATCTTTTAAGATGTTAGTACTAAGTAATTGACTTTTCTTTGGGTAATAGCAAATTATTTTTCCCCACCCAAGATTTTGGCTTGTGTCTCAAAATATTTTAAAACTGAGTTTACCACCAGTCACAGTTTCCACAGGAAACTACCTCTGTGGTAAAATAACTTACAACACACGTTTTTCGTACAGCACTACCCATCAGTATTGATTTTCATTTAACGTTTTTTTCCCCCAATGGAGAATTTGAAATAGTATTTCCTTGGGAATGTGTGTGAACAATCAAACCTGTGGTATTTTTAAGTCTTAAGAAATCTAAACTCAGATGCATTAGACAGAAACCTTAAGGTATTTAAGATTAACGTTGTGCCAGATTCCCTTAGTGTAAAACAAAAAGGAAAATATACCCAGAATAACAAGTATGGTGTATGTGTGGATGGGTGAGTGAGGGGTATAGGGAAAAAAATTTGGTGGGAAGGAAAGAGACCCCACAGCTGTTAGCTCTCTTCCTGTCCGTGGCAAACCATACATGTTCCCCAAAGATGGCCCAAACCAGTAACTTCCATCTCACACACTCTTCTACAGTGTGGCTTTGACACTCCTCCCATCACGAGGTGGGAGTACAAAGCTGGGTGGACTGTTGGAACTACTTCAACCAATAAAGTATGACAGAAGTAACACTGTGAGGCTTCTGAAGTTAGATCATAAAAGGCAACTCAACTGCCACCTTGCTCACTGCAACATTAATGTTCACTGTCCTGAGCCTTGATTGAAGCAGACTGACTACCCTGAAGTCCCCATGCTTTAGGGGAGCCCAGATTAGGTCACATGGAGGGACCATGTAGAGAGGCCCTGAGACTTCATGGAGAGAGAAAGAGATGCCCAGTCAAGCCCCAGCTGCTCTGGGCCCCTCATTGTTCCATCTGAGGTCACTGGCCAACATTTCACGCCAGAACCAACCAGCAGAGCCCTTCCCGACTTCCTGACTTGCAGAAACTAGGAAAGATAATAAAATGATTGCTGTTTTAAGCCAGAGGTTTTCTTGGGGGGAGGGGGGGATGATTTGTTTTGCAGCAGTAGTGACTAGAATATGAGTACGCTGGCTCAGGATAGGGCACCTGAATGGAGTGGGGATGGAGGCAGGTGGGGGAGTGGGGGAGTGAGGGAGGGAGGTTCACATCTCTGTCTTCCCTATTTTCACCATATTTCCTCAGGGCTCTTCTGCCTCCACATCTGGTTACCAGGCAGTCTTCTTTACTCCTCCCATCTGGCTTCCTTCGATGAGAAAGTCCCTGCCCTCCACTGGCTGGGAACCTCTTGTATATGTGTAAGACCAAAGTGACAATATCTCCGTAATCCTCCATGAGGTATGAAGTGGCAAACTAGCTAAGAGAACCAGTTGAAGAATACACGCTTTACCAAGCAGCTAGGGCAACTCCAAATGACTTGCTGGGGAAAGGAACAGTCCCTGCCCTCAGGCGGCTCATAAGAGAAATAGACACAGAAATCAGTAGTACCTTGAGGAAAAGCACTAGATGGAGGTACGTGCAAAGTGTTATGGGAACACAGAGGACTCAGACACAAGATAGCTGACGATACTCTCTCCTGGTCCAGGCAGGTTGCCACAATTCTCTCTCCCTCTTCTCTTCAGACCGCAAGTTAAATTGTTTGTTCCCAAATATGGAGGACCTCTTTAGAATCTCTAATAAATTTCAGAAATCTGCTACGAATGCTATATCTAATTCTCAGGCAATTTAGGGAACATATGATGATCGAAATATATTTAGTGCAACAAAGGCTCAGGCATTCCTCAGCTGAGATCAACTCATTTCTGAAATTTTTTTTTTATCTCCTCCCTCCCCACAAGCAGTCCTATTTCCTTGCACAGGCAATAATAAATGGTTGTTGAACTGGATTAAATTTAAGTGTAACTAGTACATTTACTGAGTTATACAATCCCTTAAGAGACAAACATGTGATTATGAAAATGAGGTTAGATCTCTCATATCTTAGCTTAGATGAGAAGAAGGAAAGGCAGCATATCTGATTGGGGATGCTATATCAAGAGATTGGTGATGGTAAGAAGAATGGGAGAAGATGTGTTTTGAAAATTAAAATATATTCCAACTTTTTTGGCTAAAAATGCTAAGTACAAATCAGGCCTTTTCAAGCTAAACTTTGTTTGCACTGGGTAAAGTGCAACTTCCTGTTTTGAAGAAAAGGTTTAGTAGGTTCATAAGCTCTCTTGGGGACTCACTCATCTCCTACCAACATCACATTTGAACAATTTTAAATGTAAATGAGGGAAAATATGGATTGGATTTCATTTGAAACACGACTTAAATAAGAGAAAGAAAAAAAATAGATTTGAAAATTATTGCAACCATTTGAGAGCTCCAGATCCTGGTCAATTTCCATTATCCTCCATCAGCAGGAGGCCCACCAGGGCCAGCAGCTGAGCCTTCAGTCCTCTGTCAGGACAATGGGCATCAGTTTGGCTTCTTAGCCTCACTATAAACAGACACCCAGTTATGGCTCCTCTCCCTTGATTCAGACTCGTTGGGGAGACAGTGTCTCAGAATTAGTGAAAGAGTTCATAAACAGAATACTCAGAAAGAAAGACAGTTCTATTTCTTCTGAGTGTAATTAAGAACACTCACGTATCTAACAAACAATTGTTTTCTTATGCAGTGTTCTCACAGGTGAGCACACATCAGAAGCCCCTGGAGGACTTGTTAAAACACAAACAGCTGAGCCCCACCCCCAGAGTTTTGGATTCAGTAAGTCTGAGGTTGGGCCTGAGAATTTGCATGTCTAACAAATTCCCAGGTGATGCCCATGTTGCTGGCCTATGGACCACAAGGGAGGACCACTGTCCTGGTGGGCAGACACACACTTGGGCCTCCTTTAAGGGGTAAAAAAGCTGCATACTTTGCATTCATATATTCACTGATTGATTCAACAAACTGAACACATAGCTCACTCTATGCCCACACCATGAGTTTGATACGACTTGTTTATAATGAATGTGCCAAAGTTCCTTAAAACAAATATTTTGCTTAGGTAAGATAAAAATGCTTTCACTTATTCTTGTTTTTACTGTAGTATTTTCCTTAGCACATTCTTTCTTTGAGAAAGTGCAGAGGTAAACGTCAGCCTGACCTAGATTCAATCATCATGAATTAATGGACTCCAAATCAATAAAACCTTACTGCATTTAATGAAGAAACTTCGTACATTTGAATTTGGTTATCTGATGTGGGAGCACTTTGCTAGTTCTTACTAATTAAATAATTTTCCCATCAATCCTTATTTACACTCTCTTAGATGTTCCATGTTAAAATGGGACCAAGGGTCAGTTATTCACGAGATTAGATTCAAACTAAAAAAGGCAACGTTGGAATCCCTACTCTAATAAAAGTATGCTTCCTTGCACATGGAAAGATTACATCAGTTCTCATTAAATACTGACTGCACAGAATAACATGAAATTACAAGGAGGAAAAGATCTTTTACTTTATTCTCATCTCCCTTCCTGGTATAGAAACCTTCTCAGATCTGTACATCTCCAATCAATCTGACGCTCTGGAAAGAGGAGCTCACGTCCATCTTTATATCCAGTTCCATTGCTCTATATCCATTTTCTTCATGTGTTCAATCCATAAACACAAGCCTGTAGAACAAATGGCTGCCAATCTCTTTGTGAAAATAAAATCTCATATTTAATAACAACGCTTTAAGAAGATCTCAGCAATGGGGCTCATGGGAAATGGAAAATGTGGAGAGGCAGCAGGTAGTGAAAGGAACATGGGATATGGAGTCCAAGAGCCTAGATTTGAAACTAACCTTCTTTACCTACTTTCTCTGATATTTTACTTTATTATCTTTAAAATTAGAAATAAGAAAAATAGCTATAATAAGAGGGTTCTTATAAAGTTTGAACAAAAATTTAAGCTAAAACTACAGCAAATTATGAAAATGCTCTCACAAATAGCAATTATTTATAGTATTAAGTTTCATTATATGTGTTGGACTGTGTCAATGAAGATGACATATCTATTATTTTTGACTGATAATTTTTGGAGTGTTCCTAGCTTTCTGCAATATTCAGTAGGTCCTCTTGGCTTGGTTTTCAATGACTAGTATTTGACCATGAAACAAGGTAAATCTCATGTGCCCTAAACCCAGAGAGAAACCCTTCACCTTAACCTCCTTAGTGCCACGCTTTATGGCATACATCATCCCACGTTGCAACCAAATGGACCTCAATTATGTCTAAAGGCACAGTTTACACTAAAAGGAAAACCAATGTTGTCTATTGACTGGAATCACAATCCAATATATATTAGTTTGCCAAGGCTTCTATAACAAAGTAGTGCAGACTGAGTGGCTTAAACAACAGAAATTTATTTTCCCACAGCTCTGGAGGCCGGGAGTCCCAGATCAAGATGTCGGGAGAGTTGGTTTCTTCTGAAGCCTCTCTCTTTGGCTTGCAGACAACCATCTTCTCCTTGTATCCTCACATCAGCTTCCCTCTGTATGCGTCTCTCTCCAAATCTCCTCTTTTTATAAGGATGTCAGTCATATTGGAGTAGGCCCCAACCTGTTGACCCCGTTTTAACTTAATTACCTTTTTAAAGACCCTGTTTCCAAATATTGTCACATTCTGAGGAACTATGGGGTTAGGACTTCAACATATGAATTTTGAGAGGACACAACTCAGCCCATAACACCATACATAAGCCCATTATCTCTAGTTAATTTTAATGGGATGGAAATGACAATATCCTTACGTGTCTCCTTTTTACATTTAAATAAAAGTAGTGTTTTAAGCATGTCCTAGAAGTGGTCTTGACCACCAGAGGGCTCCTGTATTTATACAATGAAACATAATTAGAATGACGTTCAAAATTAAATATAGATTATGAAAGTTAAATATTTGATGTCTGTACATCCTTAGTGAATCAACCTATAAGCATCTATTAATTAACCTGGTGGTGATGATGATAATAGTCGCACTTATTCAGTGGCAATGATGTGTCACTCACCATACCAGGTGCTTTACATATATCATCCAAGTTAATAACCTCAACTCCCTTTTATATTCAGTGTTTTTATAATCTCAATATTACAAATGAAGAATCTAAGACTTTGAGAGGTAAAATAATGACACACAGCTAGCAAGTGGCTAAGTAGAAATATGAATCACTAGCATTATCAATACCAGTTGCATTTATAGCCCTTGGAAGACAGTTCCTAATTAGCTTTGAGAGGTTTGTGGACTTCCTGAAATACACACAAAAAATGCAGAAATGAAAGGTCCAAATTTGCTGTCTGGTTAAGAAGCTCGGCATTTATCTGTAGTCTAGGAAATGTTGATTATTTATATATAACAAAGAGTCAAGGTGGCGCTAATCTACCCTCCACCCTTTTTGGTTTCAGTGCTTGACTCATAGCCCCCATAGTTCCTCCTAAAAGTTTCTCTAGCAGATGGATGAGTTGTATTATCCCTTTAGTTTTATCAATTGTTTTGTCCTGAGTGTACCGGGCTGAGTTTTCTCTCCCTATTAATCAGGACTCTTGGTTGCAAGTGATAGAAATACAATTCACATCAGGTTAAGACCCAGGAAAGGTGGAGCTGCTAGCAGGGACCTCAAACCAGGGACCTGAACTCTATCAAGACCCTGGTTATCTTCTCTCTGTGCGTCCACTTCATTGTCTCCCACCACAGATGGGCTTTTTCCATGTGGCAGTAGCCTAGCCGTAACTGTTTTAGGTTCACACACTCACAGTCTTGGGGCCAGAGAAAGAAAGAGAGTTCTTCCTTCTCAGCTCTATTTAGAAAAATCCAAGGGCAAGACTGATTAGCCTGACTGGAATTATGCACCTATCTCTTTAGTAATCACCGTGTCCAGGGAAAAGTGGTACCATGGATGTCCAAGCCTCATTTACATGCTCTTGTCTCTGACTAGGTAGGTGGGATATCATGAAGGGTGGCTCCCAAAGAATCACATGGATGGGGTCAGAAAGGAGCAGACCCCCAAGGAAAAGCCATACTATTCATGGGAAAAAAGGTGGAGATGGGTCCACAAATACTGACATCTAAGATCTACCACTGCAATGACTTTAGCCAGCAGAGGCAATCCTTTTTCCTTTCTGACTCAGAAAAAAGAGCATAGCAGAGCTGGGTGTCCTGCAAGAGCCTGGACCTAGAATTAAGTGTCAAGTTGACCCTGGCTCCTGAATTTACAGAATTGTTGGTCATCATGCCCAGCAAAATTGAGCACTCTTCATGAATTTTAGTATTTTGTTTATCTTAGTAACCCAAAGTGCAGTTGTTAATTATAAAGAACATTCTTGTTCTGTGAGGTCTATAAACAACAAACATCCATTGTTTATTGACACAGTGACTGGTATGGATGGACTCATTTTTTCTTGGGCATATTCTTTAGTCCCTGAGGGTCACCGTGCCCACCTCCCCAATTGAAGTGGTTGTGGGGACTTTACAAGAGACCTTGGACATAAACACTCTTTGTGAGAGAAAGTAGAGGGAAGAGGGAACGCCCTGTGTGAGCTCTGCCTGCCCTAGTCTTCCAAATCTAACATTCTATTTCTTCTCCCTTCTCCACATCCAGCTATTTCAAGTCTTGGGATCTTTTCCTCAGAAGACTCCTAGTCCCTCTGAGCTTGTGTTAAGTCCTCTCCACTATACTTCTGGGAGTAATGGTTGGAGAGGAGCTGCTAGATCTTTCAGTTTTAGCTTTGATTCTTGCCCTATGCTTTGCCATTTGCTTTTGGCCAAGCCAACCTTCTCTCCAGTTTCTATAAATATACAATTAGGTAATAAGCCAACCTTTCTCCAAGATTTACTGTAAATATACATGAAACAATATTTGTGATTCCATATGGTGCTATGCTGTATGTGTAAAGGGCTCAACAAATGCTAACAGGAAATACATGTAATCTTAGAATAATGTATGAGAATAACCACTTATTGAAAAGTTAATATATGCCACCATTCTACTAAGCATTATCTCAGTTGAGCCTGATAGGAACTGTAAATGATAGATATTATTATTTCTGTTTCACAGATAAAGTTACTGAATGCCCATTGTCACCCAGTTAAAATGCTGCACAGCCAAGATTTGAACTCATATCTCACTGACATCAAAACCTTAGGACATAGCAAGCCCTCAAGACTTCTAAATAAATCCAAGACTACTACAGCCTTGTTATAAAGCTCTTCACTGTCCTATGTATTTAGTTATACTTGTGATCTCTTTGACTCGACCTATTTACTGTAGTATTGTTTTGTATCCCATCTTTTCTGATGGAAATCTCACACACACACACATTCTTGGATGTGTGAGGAAAATAATTAGGTCCAGACAGATTACAAACCAGCCTCGTTTTTTAAAAATTTCAGAACATTATCTGGGATTAGAAGTTGGACACACAGACATGATATGTCATATTTAGTGTGATGGATGATTTTCTATGGGATATGACATGCCTTTTTACAGTTTCCCCTACCCTATCCTAGCTTGCCCACTCCAGTTTTTGAGGCTAGGAGTTAAGTCTTTCTTTGTTCTCAGCCTTCCTTGCCCCATCCTTGGAACACCAAAGGAAAAGGGTCAGAAACACTTCACATTTTCATTTTTTTAAAGGTTGTTGATGCTACATTTTTCAATGGCATATTTCATCAGTTATAAAAGTAGTGAACAGTTGAAGTAATCTAAACTGTGATTTAAATAGTGGCTGTGCATCTCATTAACAAGATGATCTTTGCCTAAGTCGAAAGGTTTGAATAATTCCCCCATCTCATTTTCATGTTGTTTAAGTTTTGGCTTCCAGGAACTTTAGACAAAACATACACACAGGGTGGCATATCATACGGCAAAATGAGCTACAGGTCGTATATGCCAGAAGTCTGAGGGAAAAAAAAATCAAATGAAAACAAGTGTGTTGGGCCAAATAATAAGAAATAAACAGAAATGAAGTAAAGTCACAAACCCAGCCAGAAAAGAAACAGAAACCCCATAAGAAAACACACTTAAGGAAATCAACAAAATGTGTAGCCAAACGGACATCAGGAAGGTTGTACCCAGATGGCCATCTCTCCTGGGCAGTCTTCCCCTTGGGAATGGAAAGTCTTTAGCAGGCAGCCAGGCTCCAAGCTTTGGGCCCAGAGCAGGGCATTGCCTGTGGAAGGGCCTGGGCCTTGTTAACCTTTGGCAGCTTTTAGTAAGCAGAGGGGAAAGGATTCTTTCCTCAAAGCCCAGCCCTTCCTGGGGAGGCCTCATGGCTGAGGCTCCAAAGTACAGGGTTGAGGAAGTGGGGAATGAACTAGAAGAATGAAGGGCCTCCCCACTTCCCAAGGAAAACAAGATGCTCAGGAGACAAAACAGCATGTGTTGAAGACCATGAACTTTGTAGTTCACAGCACGGGTCTGGGTCCTACCTTCCTGTTCATTCTGTGACCTGAGGTGATCATTGCCACTCTTGTATCTCAGTTTTCTCATCTATGAAAAGGGACATGATAATAGCACTTATCTAACAAGGTTCCAGGGGAAATAAATGAGATAATGTAGATAATCACTTAGAATGGTCCTCAAAGTGGTGTCTGTTGTTATGTTAGTTAAGGTGTCTGTTATGTTAATGACTGGATGGGGGGAGCAGGAAAGGGGTTAAGGGGTTAACCAGAAGACAGCGGAAGTCCTATAAGGCAATGAAGGAATACTGGCTTGCCCAGGAATCTCTGTCCTTGTGAACAGTTTAGATGTAGTAGTCTTATTTGAAGTTTATGAGTTCTAAGTTTTTCTGAGGAGTGAATCCTCTAGGATCTTCCCAAGAACAAATTTGCCCTTCCTGGATGTCCTCAGAATTGTCTGAAACAGATTCTCACACAAATATGTAGATCAGGTATGGTATGGATTTCTCCATGACTGAACCCAAAGATCCTGGCAGCCCTGGAATTTCCTGGGTACCACGAATTGGGTCCAGCAAACCAGCCACCCAGCATGGCTGGCTGCAGAACAGACACATGCACCAGAGAATGGAAAATAACCACCACTCCTGTGGGGTTTCCCTGAGCTTATCTGAAACTTCACGGTCTCCAATGGCTGAATCAACACGCAGTACAGGGATATAAGGAAAATAAAGATAAAGTAAAGAAAATAAATATTCAGTCTGCCTTAATCTTAGCCAATTCCCAAAAGGTCTATTCACATACCCATTTGTCTTAATCGTCTAGTGACAGAGGGGACACTGTTCGCTCAAACTTGGTGACTCCACCGTTGGTGAAATATCAGAGGTTTTCCCCTTTCCGTCCTTTTATAGGAATATGGCTGCTATCTTAGTTAAGTTTAGATTATTCTCTGTCAAGCAGGGATATTACAGGGGGGTGTATGGACAGTTTGGAGTCCAGTTTTTAAAGTTCCATATTATATATCCACCTTTTGTCTTAGAGGTTGTTGGATGATTAAAAATTATTTCATGCTGCACACAGTATGGGTCATGTGGACATTTACCTTCAAATGTAGCATTCTTAACAGCCGTTTGTGGTGAAATTGTTAGATAAGTGAATTTTTTCCTTCACAAAAACATATGGGTCCTGAGTCCCAGTCCCTCAAGGCCAGGAGATACTTTGGCAAGCTGATGACTACCTAATCCAATCAATGAATTCCTGCTAGTGTGTTCATGTCCATAATGAATTCGTGTATAATCACTCTTAGGGAATATATTTCCATTTTAACAGGAACTTTCTGAGGTCTTGATGTCTTAAATTAACTTAAATGAGGGGGGAGATATGTGTACATCCCTTTGGGGCACTGACTATTGCCTTGATGATGCTGATTGTCCGCAACCATCAAACATCTTGATGTGTCTTAGAACAGGGATCCCCAGCCCCCTGTTAGGAAGCTGGCTGCACAGCAGGAGGTGAGTAGCAGGCGAGCAAAGCTTCCTCTGCCGCTCCGCATCGCTCGCATTACCGCCTGAGCCATCCCCCACCCCCGTTCGTGGAAAAATTGTCTTCCACGAAACCGGTCCCTGGTGCCAAGAAGGTCGGGGACCACTGGCTTAGAAAAAGCATCTGTTGCACCCCTGGATTGGAGGGTATGGTTGGACAACATCAATGATAGCCTGGCAGTTCTACAGAAAATAATTCAGAAGCTCGGTCTTTTCAGGCTTGAGCTATTTTATTTATATTGTCAGAGACGTGTGGAGTTACTGCTCTAAGGGTGGCCTTGAGGATATTAACAGATTCACCACTAGAATTGAGAAAACCAACCCTAGTCTGTCAACAGCTAGCTTTGTGGTCCTGGGAGAGTCCCTTCACCTCGGCACCTTGGTTTCTTCTTTTTATAATTAGAAGAGTTGGATTAGATGATCTGTAATGTTCTTATAAGGTTGCAAGTTCTATAATTCTAAAATCCATCAGTGAAGTCTGCCAGGGTGTTGACTGTCTAAGTGTTGAATGCTGATGTATTTTCAGTGAGGTTACTTCAGGGCATTGTGGTAATATCTCAGTGGGGACATTGTTTTTTGTCTGAAGACTGATATCTTGCTACAGAGGGTTCTTTTGCATTGCTCCAAGTGCTGCGTTACAAACCTATAAACAGTGTCTTAATAGTTTTATCTTTCCAAGAACCATTGGATGTTCAGCATTTCTTCTACACATCTTCAGTGAACTTATTTTAGCTTCACTTGATTACAATCCAAAGTGTTTTTGGTTAGAATATTTGTCTTGATGCTTACTTTAGCCAGTGATTTTGTCTGTCCAGTTTGGAAAGCCACAGTGTTGAACAACTGCATGGGATATACACTTATAGTTTTTCAAACTCGATCCTTCCATGTTATGTATCTTACCCCTGGAACTCTCAAGGTAAGTTAGTCTCCTGACAATTCCAAACATCATGGCATCTCCCAACATGGATCGTGACCCTATAAGTGTGATTTCAAACAATTGTTTTCTCTAGCAATTCCACTTCTGGGTTTGTAGCCAAAAGAATTGAAAGCAGGGTCTTGAAGAGATATTGTACACCCAGGTTCATAGCAGCTTTGTTCACGATAGCCAAGAGGTGGAAACAACGTAAGTGTTCACCTATGAATGAATGGATAAACAAAATGTGCTATATCCAGACAATGGAATATTCTTCAGCCTTAAAAAAAGGAAATTCTGACACATGCTACAACATGGATGTATGAGGACATTATACTAAGCGAAATAAACCAGTCACAAAAAGACAAATGCTGTATAATTCCCCTTACTTATATAAGGTATTTAGAGTAGTCAGGCTCATAGAAATAGAAAGTAGAAGAGTGGTTGCCAAGAGCTGGGGGGAGGGGGAAATGGGGATTTGCTGTTTAATGGGTACAGATTTTCAGTTTTGCAAGATGAAAAGTTTCTAGAGATTGATTGCACGACATGTGAATATAGTTAACACTACTGAACTGTATACTTTAAAATGGTTAAGATGGCACTTTTATGTTTTGTGTATTTTACCAAATTAAAAATAAGATTAAAGTCTAAAAAACTTAATTGTTTTCTGCGACTACTTCAAGTTCAATAATTCTGCCACAAGGGCTCACGAGTTTGCTGTTTAGGCAAGCTGTTGGGAGCTGTGTCTGGTCACCTTGTTCTTGGTAGCCTGTTTACGATAAGCCACCTGGGTAATATATTCTGAATGTCAAGTTGAGCTCAGAAGTTCGGTGTTAAGTCTCAGCTGTACAGATCTTGTATTTTTCCCTATTTAGCTCAAGGGATTGCACCTTTGGGGATAAGGCGTATCCCAAGAGTGCTAGATATTCTCTTGAAACTTTAAGTACCATTTTTGGAGATAAGCAAGTAACTCTTCTACTGGAAACACGGACATAGCAATCACCCAAATTGCCCCTCAGAGACTTCAAGGATGGCATTTTGTCTGCCTGTCTCATTCACTTTTTTCACACCTATCTGATGCTCAATAAATTTTGAAGTATGAAGAGAAATGTCCCCCAGGGTCAGCTTCAAGGGTGTGCAATCTGTGTAGTTATACGGAGACCCGCACTCAGAAAGCTCCAGAACTTTGGTTTAATGCCCTGCTGTCACTGTCTTGACCTTCTTAATAATTTTACTTTTGAACTTGTGGTTCTTTTTTTTTTAGTGAAATCTGATGGAACAAGGGATCATGTGTATGAGTAGAGAAGATATTAGTGATATGAGTATCCGCTGTTCCTTGCTGCCCCTGCGTATACCGTTCGTGATGCCCCGCGAGCACAGAATTCCAGTGGACCGTGATGTGAGTTCAGGGAGATGCAAAGTGTGTTCAATCTATAACTGAGTAAGTGGGGTAGCTGCTAGCTCTGTGAGGTGATGCTTTCCATTTGGACCAGAACTGTGTTCGATTGCAGGATGAAGGCAATGGTGTTCTAAGAAACATGAAGGAACAAGGAAACCTATCAGGTTCTTTCTTACTTGTGTTACTTCCTTGTATTAGCCAACCACTCACACAGAAAAAGATGAGATAGAAGGAAAGAGAAAAATAGGGCAACCCATAATTCCTTCTCCTTCCAGTGCTTCCTTCCTCATCAGAAGCCAAGATTGAGAGTGTTTTTTTCTTTTCTTTTCTTACTGAAGTATAGTTGAATATAATATTTACACAAATTACAGGTGTACAACACAGTGATTCACAAATTTTAAAGGTTATACTCTATTTATAGTTATTATAAAATATTGGCTGTATTCCCCATGTTGTACAATGTACCCTTGTAGCTTATTTTATACCTAACAGTTTGTATCTGTTAATCCCCTACCCCTGTATTGCCCCTCCCCACTTCCCTCTCCCCACTGGTAATCACTAGTTTGTTCTCTGTATCTGTGACTCTGCTTCTTTTTTGCTATGTTCACTAGTGTGTTGTATTTTTTTAGATTCCACATATAAGTGAGATAATACAGTATTTGTCTTTCTCTGACTTATTTCACTTAGCATACTAATAGAATGTGTGTATATGAAGAAGTGAAATAAAAACAGTTAGACTCGTTTTGCGCACTATTTCTGCTGTTCTGGTGAGGACAAAATACCCATGTATGTATGAGCTAGAGAATCTGAATTTCAGTAATTTCACCTGTGGGTTAAATGGTCTTGTATTTGCGTTTATAACTGGCATTGTGCAGTATAAATTAATGGTAAATTCATGCTAATAATTTAAAATTTTAATTTTTCTTTACTTAGAATGACATTAAACAGCAAACGAAAAACATCAGGACAAGGCAAGAGAGAAACTGCAGAAGAAAGGAAAAGGTTTTATATTTTGGTACCTTGAATGACACCTTTCTTCCTGCTTTTTAAACAAGGGGACCTGTTTTTTGCGGGTGCTGGGCCCCGCAAATTATGTAGCTGGCTCTGATGTCCCCTACGGCATTTGGCTAGAGTGTGTTTCAGGGAAGTGGGTAGAATTGTCAAAGGGCCTCTGTGTTCAAGGGGTCTTGAAATTAAATTCATGTCTCTGGTTCCAAGGACTAAAAAAAAAACCACAAGACATAGTCCTTGCAAGTTTGTTCTTTGTTTTTGTTCCTCACCCATACTGGATGTGTGGTCAGGCCTGAGGGATTTGAATGAACCACTCACATCCTTAAAGGTTACAATGACAATCACTTTTGTTTCTGTAATATTTACCAATGGCACCTGTGCTAATAGTTACGTGTGAAATTAAGTCAGGAACAGATGGAGTTCTAAGGCCAACTGTGGCCAGTCATGGAAAACCTGCCCTCCTTAAATAGCCTCTGGTGTAATTGTCTGCCCACACTCTGCCCACTTTTCAGGTTTAAATACAAGGCGACATTTGGTATGCATTTCCTGTAATAAAGAAACATGTGATGATTATTCCCAAGATGTTATTTTTAAGACTGTTGTTAACTTTGGTCTGCCTTTGGTTTCTCAGTTAAGGAAAAAGCAACTTGACTCAAAGCATCTTTGATTCAAGCTGGGCAACCCCAGCAGAGTAAATCTCCTGAAAAAACATGAATGAGGACACATCCCCTGCACCCATTTTGTAGACAGTGAGGTATAAAATAAGTTGGTGACTCCTGGGAGAGATCAAATCTTACAATGCCATGTACAACACTGGGAATGCAACTAACACATGAGGCTCTCTGTTTCTATAGCAGTCGTAAATAAATATATAGTTATTTGAATATACCATTTCGAGGCATAGGCAGGCACCTGCAGCCTTGGTTTTTCTTGCTTTTTATTTTTATTTTTTTCTTGGTTTCTACTTTTAGTATTAAAAAAAATAACTTGAAAATCAATCACGTTGAAAGGTAATAGCTCATTTTTTCTCTCAATATGAAGGAAGGAAAGACAACATAGATTGAAGCCATTAATTAAAAGAATAAGGCAATGTTTGCATTTAAATTGGGAAGAGGTTTGTAATAGAAAAGAAGTCTACGGTCATGGAGTCGGAACATAGTTGAGTCTGATTCATGCTTAGGTCTTCTGTCTTGTGCCCAATGCTTGTCTTAAGAGATGGGTGCCAAAATAAACAACGAGAAGGGTTCAAGTAGAGGCTAACACTCCCTGGGGAATGCTAAGAAGTGCCCTGCACTCTCATTCCCATTAGTAGTGAGGTGGTGCTTAAAGGGTGAAAAAAGACCTGGGCTCACTGCAATTTCCAGGAAGGCTTTGAATCTATGAAAATAATTGCAATCCATTTACTCAGCCCTGGAGTGGACATTCCCAGATAAGTGTGTTTGAGATTAGGTGCCGTTTATTTAAGAAGGTATCTGGCCAAGGTTAAGAGTGAGGCAGGGCCTCTTTAAATCTGTATTGTATCTATAAAATCCAGCCAATGTTCATAATTAGTGTTAGGTTAAACCATATGAAAATGCTGATGGAGATCTCATATGGTTCAACTTAATACTTAAACATTTCTACTTGCTATTTTCTACTTGCTATTTTCGCAAAAGGATACCTTTATGCTGAAAAGGGAAATGTATTTGGATTGTACTCTATTTCTGCTCCCCCGTGTTAATTGTGCTGGTGGTAAGGTGAGTAGTTTTTCTCATACAGTCTTATCCTAAGTCTCATATGGTTCTGCGTCACCCTTTCAGGCCATTCTGGTATGTAATGATCAGTTGTAGGATATATCGCGAATAATTTATTGTTAATAATAGCTAAAGTGCTGACATCTGTGGATTTTTAACTTTTTTATTTTTAATAAAATAAACCAGAATTAATGTCATGCCTATAATGATGATAGTCTCAACCAATTGCACAATAGGCCTTTCTTGAGTGAAGGAGAAAAGGCTACCCGCGGAGTGATGCCCATGGTAGAGAGTCACACGTGTGACCCTCCTATGATAAGAGTTATGGCAGAATAATCTTGGAAACAGTACGATGCTTGCCCCAGTGGTACAGTGTCAGAGATATAAGTATGATGGTGGTTTGCATTAAGAAGAGAGAGATGGGAATGGAGCAAAGAGGCTCGGATTGAAGTCTCCAGAAGTAGGCTCTGCCAGAAGGATTTGTGCGCAAGTGGATTTTTCAGGAAACTCCCAGAAGAAGTCAGTAAGGAAGTGGAGGAAATAGAACAGTGGAGAAGCCAAGCGAGGTGGGTTTGTGGGCAAAGTCCCGTGGAGAACAGCCGCCCTTGATCCTGTGGGGAGGTCTGACGAGTAGGTTATACCTCAAAGTCGGCTCAACTCAGGGCAGAGAGGCTGTACTTTCATACTCCCATACCTGTTAGTCTTTGGCTAAGGTCTGTTTGGGCAGGGTGTGGGTTGAAGCTGGGAGGGATGGAAACTCCTAGACACTTCCAGCTGTCATATTTGGGCAAAGCCCTTCAGTAGCTGGAGGATAGTCCTTTGAAGAAGAGTCACAAGGCCATTATTGGCAAAAGCACAGCACAGCCAGTAGATAGGCACATGGGCATAAGAAAAAGGGATTGAGGGGATCTCTGATTACCCACAGTGTCTGCTACACGTCTGAATTCAGAAATACGCCATAAAGAAAAAGGAAAAGGGCACAGCTTTAAGGAGTGTTCTACAATGCCCAGGGTGCTACAGAACTTGTGCTGTGTCAATCATGTCCTCACAGAAAAACAAATATTTTCAGTCAGTCCACTTTGCTCCACTGCCATCACTACCACCTTAATGCAAGCCACTGTCATCTCTCACCCTACCTAGCTGCCAGGCATCTACTCTTGCTCCCCTATGTTCATTCTCTACACGATAGACACGCTGATTTTTAAAAACACAGTGGTGATGCCCGGGGATGAGAGTGAGTTGCGTTTGAGACATTTTAATCAGCCCATAGTCATCACCAAACCTGCCCCCTCTCCACATCCTTTGGTAGGCACAGTGGACGTTTTCTCAACTTTATGCAGTGGTATGCAGCTTTATGGCACCTCTCATCTCCCCATGCCCACCAACCCTCCTCACCTCCCTCCAAATAACTCCCCTTGTAAGCATCTTACCACTTTCAAATTCTTTCCATGTAGAAATTCTGGAATCACCAAAGTTAAAATGTAAACCTGGTCGTGTGGCTCCTATCCAAGTGGTGTTTTTTCCCTTCCACTAACGTGCCAAACTCCCTCTCACCCGACTGTCTCTGCCTTTGCTATTTCCTCTGTCCCGAGCTCTCATCCTCTTTCTCCAATTTGGTTTCACCTCAAATGTCCCCTCCTCAGAGAGGTAGTTCTCCATAATCCTTTGACCACTACCTCTGTCCAGCCCCCTTCGAACATGTTACACTGTTTGATTTGCTTCACAGAACTTACTGCTAGCTTGCCCATGGATTCGTTGTTTATTGTCTGCCCCCCTGGCTAGAGTGTAAGCTCCAGGGGCCCTTGTCTGCACCGGGTCTGTAGACCTCTATAGTCATGCCTGGCACAGCTATAATAGGTGCTCATGAAATACTTGCTAAATCTGAAGTCAGGCTACCAAAGAAGCATTTATTTCCAGGCCTGGACAAAGATTTCACAAGCTTTATCATCAAATCTGTGAGAAATCATTTTTACCGCAGCGTTTCAGATGCAGGTAGATAAAGAAGGATGAGTTCTTCTTAGAAGTCTTTTGACAAAGGTAACTGGACATAATTGGATTCACCAACTTCCACACACCCTGCTGGTCTGAGCCTACCTAGAGAATGGTGTTTATTTCCAATGGTCACGCTTTGTAATAGGAAAGGTGTCCACAGTCATGTAGCTGAGTAGAGTCAGCCAACAGGCTGCGGCTGCCACATCTTTAGAATCCACTGCCACATTCACACTTTGGCATGACTGAGCGCAGCAGGGGTACTACCATTGGGCCGTTTCAGCCTAACATGGGGCATCTCTTACAGGAAAACTTTATTCTAACTCTCTCCATCTGCTGAGACTTTCTCAGAGCTGTGCTGCGGTCTGTGGCTCCTTCTACCCAATATTCCTTCCTTCCCGCTCTCCCTTCATAGGTATAAAACCCGCCTCTTGGTCTAAGCCTCTCCCCACCTACTCCTGTTCCCTTTCCCTTTTTGCTTTCACACAAATTTCCCTCAATAAATCTCCTGCACATCGAATCTTACCTGAGCGGCTGATTCCTGAATGACTCAAACTGTCATAGAAAGCCTAAACCTTACGGAAAGGACGTATTGATCCTGCGTATGGAATCATCTGTAGAGCTGAAAATACCCATTCGCTTTCTTTATCTGCATCAATGGAAGTACACTAATATTAAGATCCTTGAAAATCAGGGGTCCTGAAACCCATTTTTTCTCCTATCTGGGATCCCAGTATGGTAGAATTGCTCTAAATTAATTCAGTGAGAATCAATGGTTGTTCGGCTAATAGAAAAAATTGGTTCAATCTGGGAATCCTAAAAATGATTTGTACATTTCTGAAGCTTTTTATTTTAACTCAACACATATAAATTTGCATTAATCCCCCAATCCTTTGATGAAGGACCAAGGTTTTTTCTTGAGTGTCTCTCTCCTTGCACAAACCACATTCTTCTTTAATCTCCACTTGTTTCTTTAAAGTAAAGCAGGAACTAAAAGATACCTGTCATGCAATCAGAGTGCAAAACTTTTTCATATTTTCCTTAAATTTCTAAAGTTATATAAAAAAATCACGTTGCCTTAATTAAGAATCTGAAGAGACTCCAACTTTGCAACTTTCTTTTTATGCTCATATTTAATCAAATGTTTTCATGTTTTTGACCAAATCACAGAAATATAATACCCTGACATGAATAGGATGGGCAAGAACCATCACTGAATCTTGGTATGAATCAACACCCTGGGTGGGACCAAAAGTGTGGGATAGCGCTGGGCTCAAGGCTGAGGCAGCAATGAGTGTCTTTTATAGATGAAACAGAGAGCATTGGTTAATTTGGAAAGTTCACTAAGGAGTGGTCGATCAGGAGGACTTTTACTACATGATGCTTGATATAAAATGCTTTAAATTTTTAATGGGGAATTCCCTGGCGGTCCAGTGGTTAGGACTCTGTGCTTTCATTGCCAGGGGTGTGGATTCAATCCCTGGTTGGGGAGCTAAGATCCCGCAAGCCACGTGGCGTGACCAAAAAAAAAAATTATTAATGATATTACTTCTGTAGTTCCTTTGGCTCCCTGAGCTGCCTCCATTAGAGGCGGACAGTGATTGATGCTGACTCTATGGTACTAGAACATTCTTTTACACTAGTTAGTCTTGTTCTTTTTTGGCTCATGAATTCTGTTGGAAATCTGATGAGTTATGGATCCCCTTCTAAGAAAGATGTACATTCACACACACACATACAAAATTGTAGATGGGGTTTTGTCCCTGAATCTCATTTGAAAACTCCTTACTCATAAATTCCACATGCTAGAGACTGAATGTTTTTGTACCACCACCACCCCCAATTCATATGTTGAAAACCTAATTCCCCATATGATAGTAGTTTGAGATGGGGCCTTTGGGAGGTGATTAGGTCATGAGGGTGGGGCCCTCATGAACGAGATTAGTGCTCTTATAAAAGAGACTCCAGACAGCTCCCTTGCCCCTTTCGCCATGTGAGGGCACAGTGAGATGGTGCTGTCTGTGAGGAAGCAGGCCCTCAACAGATACCAAATCTTCTGGTGCCTTGATCTTGGACTCTTCAGCTTCCAGAACTGTGAGAAATAAATGTTTGCTGCTTATAAGCCATCCGGTTTACGGTATTTTCATTATAGTAGCCCAAACAGATTAAGACACCGTATTGCATTATTAAAACATACAGAATAAAATAGGCAGTACACTAGCTTGTCACTTTCTAACCGAGGAAATAAAGCATGGACTGTATTTGCCTGATAAGATTGATTCATCATAAATGTCACTGTCTGACTCTTGGAAAAAGACACACCCACATGCACACTCACATTTGCTTAGTTCCCACAGAGAGTGGCAAGCGTCACGCCAATCTGATTCATCTTTCAGGAAGGAAGAGGGAAGTGCGGTGTAAAGCCACAAGCAAGGCCGCAGAGAAGACTTGGTCCTGGAGAGCAGCAGAGGTTGGGGCCATCCAAGGGCAGAGCAGTGGTTGTCAGTTGAGTAAGACTGTGTCACTGAACCCCAGATGGACACAGCCTAACAGGGCCTTGGAGATCATCCAGGCCAACTCATTCCATAATTCAGTCCCATCAGATGCAGACTATTACAGAGTTACAAGCAAGAGACCATTCTCTCAAACCTACTATTAACTCTAGGAGGAGCAAGAATTGCTTTCCTGGCCTTAATTAGCATGCAGGTAGTTGGCGCCAAGTGTCTTCCTCCTTGTCCTGAAGATAAAACTTGAAGGCATCGTGGTTAGCGCCTACAAGTTAGTGATAAAAGCTGCGTGGGAACCCAGCCCTTCTCCTTCTCTTTCCATGTTCTTGCTACCAAATCCCACTGCTCCAGGCCTTGAAGATGCTTTTGCAGTTTAGCTAATCTTATTAAAATGATTTGAATGTAAAAACATTTCAAGGACATTCTCATTCCATCCACACTCTCCTCACTTGTTCCTCTGTTCAGGAACAGCTTTGAGGCCTCAGGTATAACTTCCCAAATCACAAATGACATTACTGCTTCTATTTCACAGGCCTGACAGATCCATCTGAATGATGTTGAGTTCCATTTCATAAGAGCCGCTACTAACTTTGTACAGAGTGCCAAAACCCC
The DNA here is from genome assembly GCF_003031525.2 of Neophocaena asiaeorientalis asiaeorientalis. NCBI lineage: Eukaryota > Metazoa > Chordata > Mammalia > Artiodactyla > Phocoenidae > Neophocaena > Neophocaena asiaeorientalis. The sequence goes on from NW_020185323.1 coordinate 688,909, forward strand.
AAAGTCAAGTGGTTAACACTTGCAGTCAAGTACAAGGCAGCTTAAAAGTGGTTAGGATTGCCTCCTCCTTTTGCTATCATTTTCTAGGGCATTGAAGTGTGACTCATTCATTTATAGACTAACTTAAAATGAACAAGCGATTATGTACAAAGTGAGGTGATAATTGGTAGAAAGCTTCTTTCTCAAGTACCAATCCTTGAGCTGAATAGAGACCTGATTTAGGAGTAGGCATAGAGGAAGTCCAGTGGTAGAAGGAAAGGAGACTTTTATTTGTGCTTTTGGCCACAATGGAAGGAGGATAAAAATGGGGGTTGTGGTAGGTGGAATAATGCCTCTCCCAAAGATGTCCATGTCCTAATTCCTAGAACCTGTGAATATGTTATGTTAGACGACAAAGGGGAATTAAGGTTGCAAATAGAATAAACGTTGCTAATCGGCTGATCTTAAAGTGGAAAGATTATCCTGGTTGGCCCAATGTAATCACAAGGGTCCTTAAAAGTGGAAGAAGTGGGAGGGAGACGCAAGAGGGGGGATATGGGGATATGCGTATACGTATAGCTGATTCACTTTGTTATACAGCAGAAACTAACACACCACTGTAAAGCAATTATACTCCAATAAAGATGTTAAAAAAAAAAAAGCGGAAGAGGGAGGCAGAAGGGGAGAGTCAGGGAGATGTGACCATGGAAGAGGTCTGAGTGATGTGATGTGAGAAGGACCTGACCTGTAGTTGCCGGAGGAAGGGGCCATAAACCTAGGAATGCGGGTGGCCTCTAGAAGTGAGAAAAGACAAGGGAATATATTTTTTCCCTAGAACCTCTAGAATGAATGCAGGGCTGCTCACATCTTGATTTTAGCTGTGAGACCCATGTCAGACTTCTAGCCTGTAGAACTGTAAGAAGAAATTTGTGTTGTTTTAAGTCACTAAGTTTGTGGAAATTTGTTACAGCCACAGATAGAAAAGTAACATGGAAGTGATGAAAGTAAGGGTGAAGGAGATGTTCCTGTTTTAGGTATGTTTCAGGCAGCCTGCTGCCCGCAAGAGAACTTAGGAAGATATACCAAGAGTTGAGGGCCCACAGGCAAAGGTGGCTATGAGGCTAGAAAAATTGGAGGAGAGACGTAGAAGGAGCTTGGGATAGGGGGCAACCCTTGGAGATTCAAGGACCCTAATCAGGAGTGACCTCCAATGACCAGGGGACAGCTAAATAGATATGGAAACCAGCAGATATAATGATTCTTATGTGCTACTAATTCACTTCTTTCTCTCACTTTGGTTAAGAATCAACATGCAAAGTAGAAACAGCCCTGACCTTAATATTCTCTTGCCAAAGAGTTACACAAGAAACAATATACTTTTACAAGCATAAAAACACGAACTGAGGAGTACCAGTTACACAGTGTGGAAGAGATGGTTAGCTGTCCCCCGTATTTGTTCTTCTCTTCTTCCATCCTAATACAGTTTTTAAGCTGGCACAGGGTGACCCAGGCTTACTTGCTTAGGGGTACAGCCGTGTGACTAAGTTGTAGCCAATGGCATGTGAATTGATGTGACAAGTGGACGCTTGTAAAAAGAAGAGTTGTGCCTGTCACTTTTCCTCCTGTCCACTGGCTGAAACGAGGATGTGGTGGCGAGTTGTCTTGGACCCTTCAATGAGGGCAACACCTGGAAATGGTGAGGCAACAAGACAGAAGAAACCAGGACCCTGACAGCTTCTCAAAGAGAGCCCCCTATGTACTTAGGTTTTATATGAGAGAGAAATAAAATTGTCTCTTGTTGGATCCACTATTATTGTGGGTCTCAGTTTCCATGCCCTAAACAATACTGAATATTTCCTCAGATAAGCTGGGTTGAGGTTCTTTCAAGTCAAAATCACTGTGATTCTCTCTCTGCTTTGCCCAGAGGTAACTTAGACTTTCATAGGCTCTGACTTGACAAAAGAGTTTTGCCACTGTTAGTTTTCTATGGCTGTTGTAACAAATTACCACAAGTAGTGGCTTAAAGCAACACACGTAAATTACCTTACAGTTATGTAGGTTAGACATCCGACTTGGGTCTTACTGGGTTAAGTCAAGATGTTGGCAGAGATGTATTCCTCTCTGGAGGCTATAGAGGAGACTCCGTGTCCTTGCCTTTCCAGCATTTAAAGGCCATCCACTTTCTTTGGCTTGCGGAACCCTTCCTCTACTTTCAAAGCCAGCAATGTCAGGCTAAATCCCTCCAATGCTTCCATCTCTCTTCTGCCTCCCTCTTTGCTTTGAAGGATTCTTGCGATTACATTAAGCCAACTTAATAGAGGAAGTCCAGTGGTAGAAGGAAAGGAGACTTTTATTTGTGCTTTTGGCCACAATGGAAGGAGGATAAAAATGGGGGTTGTGGTAGGTGGAATAATGCCTCTCCCAAAGATGTCCATGTCCTAATTCCTAGAACCTGTGAATATGTTATGTTAGACGACAAAGGGGAATTAAGGTTGCAAATAGAATAAACGTTGCTAATCGGCTGATCTTAAAGTGGAAAGATTATCCTGGTTGGCCCAATGTAATCACAAGGGTCCTTAAAAGTGGAAGAAGTGGGAGGGAGACGCAAGAGGGGGGATATGGGGATATGCGTATACGTATAGCTGATTCACTTTGTTATACAGCAGAAACTAACACACCACTGTAAAGCAATTATACTCCAATAAAGATGTTAAAAAAAAAAAAGCGGAAGAGGGAGGCAGAAGGGGAGAGTCAGGGAGATGTGACCATGGAAGAGGTCTGAGTGATGTGATGTGAGAAGGACCTGACCTGTAGTTGCCGGAGGAAGGGGCCATAAACCTAGGAATGCGGGTGGCCTCTAGAAGTGAGAAAAGACAAGGGAATATATTTTTTCCCTAGAACCTCTAGAATGAATGCAGGGCTGCTCACATCTTGATTTTAGCTGTGAGACCCATGTCAGACTTCTAGCCTGTAGAACTGTAAGAAGAAATTTGTGTTGTTTTAAGTCACTAAGTTTGTGGAAATTTGTTACAGCCACAGATAGAAAAGTAACATGGAAGTGATGAAAGTAAGGGTGAAGGAGATGTTCCTGTTTTAGGTATGTTTCAGGCAGCCTGCTGCCCGCAAGAGAACTTAGGAAGATATACCAAGAGTTGAGGGCCCACAGGCAAAGGTGGCTATGAGGCTAGAAAAATTGGAGGAGAGACGTAGAAGGAGCTTGGGATAGGGGGCAACCCTTGGAGATTCAAGGACCCTAATCAGGAGTGACCTCCAATGACCAGGGGACAGCTAAATAGATATGGAAACCAGCAGATATAATGATTCTTATGTGCTACTAATTCACTTCTTTCTCTCACTTTGGTTAAGAATCAACATGCAAAGTAGAAACAGCCCTGACCTTAATATTCTCTTGCCAAAGAGTTACACAAGAAACAATATACTTTTACAAGCATAAAAACACGAACTGAGGAGTACCAGTTACACAGTGTGGAAGAGATGGTTAGCTGTCCCCCGTATTTGTTCTTCTCTTCTTCCATCCTAATACAGTTTTTAAGCTGGCACAGGGTGACCCAGGCTTACTTGCTTAGGGGTACAGCCGTGTGACTAAGTTGTAGCCAATGGCATGTGAATTGATGTGACAAGTGGACGCTTGTAAAAAGAAGAGTTGTGCCTGTCACTTTTCCTCCTGTCCACTGGCTGAAACGAGGATGTGGTGGCGAGTTGTCTTGGACCCTTCAATGAGGGCAACACCTGGAAATGGTGAGGCAACAAGACAGAAGAAACCAGGACCCTGACAGCTTCTCAAAGAGAGCCCCCTATGTACTTAGGTTTTATATGAGAGAGAAATAAAATTGTCTCTTGTTGGATCCACTATTATTGTGGGTCTCAGTTTCCATGCCCTAAACAATACTGAATATTTCCTCAGATAAGCTGGGTTGAGGTTCTTTCAAGTCAAAATCACTGTGATTCTCTCTCTGCTTTGCCCAGAGGTAACTTAGACTTTCATAGGCTCTGACTTGACAAAAGAGTTTTGCCACTGTTAGTTTTCTATGGCTGTTGTAACAAATTACCACAAGTAGTGGCTTAAAGCAACACACGTAAATTACCTTACAGTTATGTAGGTTAGACATCCGACTTGGGTCTTACTGGGTTAAGTCAAGATGTTGGCAGAGATGTATTCCTCTCTGGAGGCTATAGAGGAGACTCCGTGTCCTTGCCTTTCCAGCATTTAAAGGCCATCCACTTTCTTTGGCTTGCGGAACCCTTCCTCTACTTTCAAAGCCAGCAATGTCAGGCTAAATCCCTCCAATGCTTCCATCTCTCTTCTGCCTCCCTCTTTGCTTTGAAGGATTCTTGCGATTACATTAAGCCAACTTATCAATCCAGGATCATCTCTCCACCTCAAGGTCAGCTGATTAGCAGCCTTAATTCCATTTGTAGCCTTAATTCCTCTTTGCCATGTGACCCACGATATTTAGTTTCTGATGATTAGGTCATGGACATCTTTGGCAGACCATTATTCTGCCCATCTCGGTCTTTTTTCTTTTTTCTTCTGTGCACTCTCCAACCTCCAAAAATTCTGTTTTATGTATATATATGTATGTTCATATGTATAGACATACATCTATTTGCTTCCTCTGTCCAATGAGAGGGTCTAGAAGCAATGACACTGTAGTAGCAATTGGGTATACCTTGCATGAGAGCTTTGGTTTCTATCTCCAAAAAAGAAATCTGGACTCCTTGAAGAAATAGGTGATTCCAGGGTGGAGCAGAGAAAGTACAAGATGAGTCTGGATCGTCTTATTATGCCAGAAAGTAACAAAGTGCTCAAAGAGCTGTGGAGACAGGTCAAGAGGACATAAGAGCTACCTTAAAAGGCCTACCATTAGCTAATTTGAGCTTAAAATAAACAATGATAATAAAGGATTATAAACTATTAAATAAAATAAGAATCCATGTGTCCATATGTCTAGGAAAAACTCTCTGTTTTCCTTCATTCTCACACTGAATATTTCTGACACCAGATGTGTGAGGGTTTTCCCACATTGACCAATTCTCTGACATCAGTTGGGTGCCCTAAAATTCAATTCAGTTCTGACCCTAATCAGAGTTAGTACAGACCCCGCAGGTTAAGGGCTCAGTTCCACAAGACTGCCCCCCACTTCAGATGCCAATTGATAGTCCCAGCTCGTCACCTGTACTGCTGACTAACCAGCTACAAATCAGAGGTTCCCATGACCCCTTCTCGGGTTTGATAACTTGCTAGATTGGCTCAGAGAATTCAGGAAAACTGTTTACTTACTACTGCCAATTTGTTACAAAGGATATTTTAAAGGATGAAAAGATACATAGAGTGAGGTCCAGAAGGGTCCCAAGCACAGGAGCTTCTCTGCCTGTGGAGTAGAGGTATGCCACTCTCCTAGCACATGAACGTGTTCACCAACCCGGAAGCTCTCCTGACTCCACACTTTTGGAGTTTTTATGGAGGCTTCATCTCATAGGCATGATAGATCATTAACTCAATCATCTCCAGCCCCTCTCACCTTCCCAGAAGATGGAGGGTGGGGTTGGAAGTCCCAAGCTTCTAATCATGGCTTGGTTTTTCTGGTAACCTGGCCCTATCCTGAACCCAAAGCAATCTACAGATTTAATGCAATCCCTATCAAAATGCCCATGACATTTTTCACAAAACTAGAGCAAATAATCCTAAAATTCACATGGAATGACAAAATGCCCCCAAATGCCAAAGCAATCTTGAGAAAAAAGAACGATGTTGGAGGTATAACCCTCCCAGACTTCAGACTATACTACAAAGCTGCAGTAATCAAAACATCATGGTGCTGGCACAACAACAGACACAGATCAATGGAACAGAATAGAGAGTCCAGATATAAACCCACACACCTATGGTCCATTAATCTATGACAAAGGAGGCAAGAATATACAGTGGAGAAAAGACATTCTCTTTGACAAGTCGTACTGGGAAAACTGGACAGCCACATGTAAAACAATGAGATTAGAATATTTCCTCACACTATATAAAAAAATTAACTCAAACTTGTTTAAAGACCTAACTGCAAGAATGGAAACCATAAAACTCCTAGAATAGAACATAGGCAGAACATTCTTTGACATAAATCATAGCAATATTTTTTTGTATCAGCCTCCTAAGGCAAAAGAAATAAAAGCAAAAATAAACAAATGGGACCTACTTAAACTTACAAGCTTTTGCATAGCAAAGGAAATCATCAACAAAAGGAAAAGATAACCTATGGAATGGGACAAAATATTTGCAAATGTTGCCACTGACAAATGATCCAAAATATTCAAACAGCTCATATACAACTCAATATTAAAAAACCAAACAACCCAATCAGAAAATGAGCAGAAGACCTGAGTAGATATCTTTTCCAAAGAAGACATACAGATGTTTAACTGGCACATGAAAAAATGCTCAACATTGCTAATTATTAAAGAAACACAAATCAAAACAACAGTGAGCTATTATCTCACACCTGTCAGAATGGCTGTCACTAAAAAGTCTACAAGCAAGAAATGTTGGTGAGAATGTGGAGAAAAGGGAACCCTTATACACCGTTGGTGGGAGTGTAAATTGGTGCAGCCATGATGGAAAATGACATGGAGGTTCCTCAAAAAACTAAAAATAGAACTACCATGTGATCCAGCAATACCACTCCTGGGTATCTATCCAGAAAAACTGAAAACACTAATTCAAAAAGTACATGCAGGCTTCCCTGGTGGCGCAGTGGTTGAGAGTCCGCCTGCCGATGCAGGGGACACGGGTTCGTGCCCCCGTCCGGGAAGGTCCCACATGCCGTGGAGCGGCTAGGCCCGTGAGCCATGGCCGCTGAACCTGTGTGTCCGGAGCCTGTGCTCCGCAACGGGAGAGGCCACAACAGTGAGAGGCCCGCGTACCCACCCCAAAAAAAAAAAAAGTACATGCATCCCAATGTTCATAGCAGCACTATTTATAATAGCAAAGACATGGAAGCAACCTAAGTGCCCATCAACAGATGAATGGATAAAGAAGATGAGGCATATATATACAATGGAATGGTACTCAGCCATAAAAAGAAGAGTAAAATAATGCCATTTGCAGCAACATGGATGGAACTAGAGAATATTATGCTTAGTAACATAAGTCAGATAAAGACAAATAGTGTATGATGTCACTTATATGTGGAATCTAAAAAATAATACAAATAAATGTATATGCAAAACAGAAACAGACTCACGGATAAAGAAAACAAACTTGTGGTTACCAAAGGGGAGAGGGAAAGCAGGGAGAGACAAATTAGGGGTATGGGATTAAGAGATACAAAATACTACGTATAAAATAGGTAAGCAACAGGAACATACTGTATAGCACAGGGAATTACAGCCATTATCTTGTAGTAACTTATAATGCAATATAATCTGCAAAAATACTGAATCACTATGCTGTACACCTGCAACTAATATTGTAAGTCAACTATACTTCAATTTTTTAAAAAAGAATGCAGCGGAATAATATTCATAGCAGCATTATTCACAATAGCCAAAGGGAGGAAAGAGACGTCCATCAACGAATGAATCGATAAAAAGAATGTGGTACATACAGGCAATGGAATATTATTCAGCCTTTCAAAGGAATGAAATTCTGACACATGCCGCCACATAGATGAACCTTGAAGACGTTATGCTCAGTGAAATAAGCCAGTTACAAAGGACAACTACTGTATGATTCCACTTATGAGGTACCTAGAATAGTCAAATTCATAGAAACAAAGTAGAATGGTGGTTGCCAGGGGCTATGGGAGGGGATAATAGGGACTTAGTGTTTCATGGGTAGCGTTTCAATTTGGAAAAAGTTCTGGAGACGGATGGTCGTCATGACTGCAGAACACTGAATGTACTTAATGCTAATGCACTTAATGCAATGTACTTAACTATATACTTTAAAATGGTTAACATGGTACATTTTACGTTACCCGTATTTTATCACAATAATTAAAAAACAAGTAAAAGGAATAAAAGAGGCTTTCCCACTGAAGCCCTCAGTGGCTGGTCAAGAGCTTAGCATCCAACAAGACTGGAGACACAAGAGGTGCTCAGGGAATCTGTGTTAGGTGCACGAGTCAGTGGTGTCACGATATGTCTATTCTCATTTGTATTTCAAAGGAACAATCATTTCCTGAATTAGCAAACATTTCGTACTATTTACAATGCTCCCTCTTTCGTAATTTTGGACATTTGAGGATGATGTGCAAAGCTTATCGGACAGAACATTCTGATCGTGATTGTGATTGCAGTAGTGGCCCCGAATAAACCACGCCTCCCTGTACTCTTGCTTTGTGTAGTCCCTTTCACATTGACACTGGGCTTCAGCATATGACTTGCTTTGGTCAGTAAGATATTGTCAAGCTCTACACAGGCAGAGGCTTGATAAATGGTTGCACACTGAGGCTTCCCTACTTGGAAAGCTCACTCTAAGAGCCAACTGATCACCATGTAAGAAGTCTGAGATCACTCTGCTGTCAGGAAGCTGAAGCGAGCCATGTGGAGCAGCCAAGGTACTCACCGTGTTAAATAAAATAATGGTCCCTGAGGAGGTCCAGGTCCTAATCTTTGGAACCCGGGAATATGTTAAACTACGTGCAATGTTCCATGTTATGTTCCATGTTAATGTCATACAGCCTATCCACTGTTCTGGTAAGAACAAAATGTATACATGTGTAACAGGCTGTAAAATATGAATAGAGTAATATTACTGATTTTGAATATGAATTAAGTGCTCTTGTATGTGCATTAAAAACTGGTATTGCACAGTATAAAGATAAATGGTGAAATTCATATCAGTAATTTAAACTTTTTGGGGGGGGGTACGCAGGCCTCTCACTGTTGTGGCCTCTCCCGTTGCGGAGCACAGGCTCCGGACGCGCAGGCTCAGCAGCCATGGCTCACGGGCCCAGCCGCTCCGCGGCATGCTAGATCTTCCTGGACCGGGGCACGAACCCATGTCCCCTGCATCGGCAGGCGGACTCTCAACCACTGCGCCACCAGGGAAGCCCAGTAATTTAAATTTTAATTTTTTGTGACAGATCTTTTGATGGCAAGTAGCAGAAAATTACATGAACTATCTTAGGTTTAAAAAAATGCATGAGGAGGATTTATTATAACAATACAGAGGCATCTCAGAAACCAAGAAACGAAGGCAGAGTACAGGAGGCCCTTGAACCAGGACCTGAAAAGCCATCAGAAGCACAGCAGTGCTCTTCCATCCCCCCAGGGCTACATGCTCTCTTAAACCTACTTCATTTTATCTGCTTTGTCTCTGTCTCTGTCTCTCTTTCTCTCTCTCTCTCTCCCTCTCCAGGATGACTTTCTCTGCTTTTTCAGACATTCTGGGTCAAATAGGATAGCCCTAGCCCAACGTTTTCTTTGTTTGCAGTCTTAGCTCCCAGTACAATGACCAGTACCTCTGAGTCTCAATTCTAAATTCCTTGGAGAGAGAAAGTGGTCCAGGTGGGTCAATTATGCAGCCCTGGTCCAATCAGCAGTGGCTAGGAGGGCAGGGTCAGCTAGAATAAACATGGCCAATAGGGCCAGTGTGTGTATGTGGGGGGGGAGGGAGGGGGCACCTACATGTGTGGCTGTGTGCACATGCATGGGCATGATGGCATTTTGAGGCAGGCAGATACGCTAGAGATGTTCCTATAACCCAGCTCGTCTATTTGTTCCTGGTGCTGTAACTTTAAAGAAAGTCAGAAGAGCAGGGCAGGTGGTCCCAGATGCCAAAGCCAGGAATTCTGGGAGTATAGAGACAGATACTTGTCCAGAGAAAGCCTGAGTCAGAGCATGGGCTCCTGGGATGCTGCTTCCTGGAACTCTCATACGCCACCCACTCACTGTCAGCTCGGGGAAGTCCAGACCAGTGGGACATCTGGGGCATGGGCATTCAGGAAGCTGAATGTGTGGTGTGGGTGGTGAAGAAACAGACAGCCTGTCTGTGTTTAATCTGTCTCTAGACAACACGCTCTTCTGTGTTTCTCCACCTTTCCTAACGCGTGTCTCCATTTGAGGAATCAAAACTCCCACACCTTTTTAATGGTGATTACATCTTCAAAGTGAATTAATTATTGTGATTAAAATCAAATCTGTAATTATTATAGGGATCATTCATTTCTAAATAAACATCCCTCCAGGAGATTTTGAAGCATCTCTTTGGGAGAATGGAATGCTCTGTCCTCTGCCGCACACCAACTGTATCCCACCACTGGTTGAGAATAACTGATTTCAATCGTAAAACAGTCAGTTCCATTCCACAGACATTCTTATTCCTGGTAATTATTATTAAATCAACACTTTTGGGATCTAAGAAATGGCCTTAGAGTGAAGATTCATGGGGATACATTTACTTGCAATGAAGAGATAGCCCTGAGCCATTTCATTTTATTAAATTGCCCTTGTATTGGACATTTTTATATCTGCTGTTAAAAAGTCAGCTATTTGAGATATGCCCACACACTGTGTCATATTTTCTGATGTATATATAAAATGCAGTTTGTGCAAATGAATAAAATCTCAAATTATATGGCTAGCTGATCTATATTTATTTAGAATTGGGTTTATTAAGGCCACCTATCGATGCCTTGAGTATTATCAAAAGACTTCAGAAATCATGTTATTTCAGCTTGAAGGCTAAGTGGTCTTCAGCAAATATGGACAAAAAGTTGTCGTGTAAAAATCTCTTTCCTAGAACAATTAAAACAAGAATGCGTTGGGGTGTTCTCTTCTTGCAAAGGTCTAGAGTATTATTTCCCAAAACGGTCTCCGTGTGGTGTTATCAGGTACGATGCAGAGAGCAGGGGACGAGGGTCCTTGTGCAAGCAAACACAAAGAGCTTTACCACAGGACAATTCAGAGGCTTTAATACACTAATGCAGAGAAGGATAGCCAAGAAGAGGACACACATGCACTGCTTCAAAACAAATTGGATCACAGAAGTCCTTTTTGAGGACCATGCTGGGAAACTCTAATTCCATGAGATATAAGTTTGAAGAAGCCCATCTATTGTATGGTGGCTTTTTCAATAATTGAGGTGAAATTCACATAACATAAACCATTTTCAACTGAACAATTCAGTGGCATTTAGTACATTCACATTGTTGTGCCACCACCATTTTCATCTAGTTCCAAAACATTTTCAACATTCCCCAAAGAAAACCCTGTACCCATTAAGCAACCTTTCCCTATTCCCACCTCCCCCAAGCCTCTGGCAACAACCAATCTGTTATTTCTACAGGTTTAATATGGTGGCTTTATTTTTTAATAGACTTTATTTTTTAAAGAGGTTTTAGGTTCACAGCAAAATTGAGCAGAAGGAACAGAGTTCGTTCCCATACACCCCCTGTCCCCACACACGCACAACTATCAACATCCTCCACCAAGTGGTACCTTTTTCACAATCATATGTCGGCTTTTTAATGGGATTTTTTTTAATTTATGTTTTTGTTTGTTTTTTAAAAAATTTTGTTGAAGTATAGTTGAATTACAATGTGGTGTTCATTTCTGCTGTACAGCAAAGTGACTTAGTTATACATATATTTATTCTTTTTCATATTCTTTTCCATTATGGTTTATCACAGGATATTGAATATAGTTCCCTGTGCTATACAGCAGGACCTTGTTGTTTATCCATCCTATATATAATAGTTTGCATCTGCTAACCCCAAATTCCCAATCCATCCCTCCCCCCTCCCCTCGGCAACCACAAGTCTGTTCTCTATGTCTGTTAGTTTGTTTCTGATTTGTAGGTAGGTTCATATGTGTTGTGTTTTAGGTTCCATATCTAAGTGATGTCATATGGTATTTGTCTTTCTCTTCCTGACTTACTTCGCTTGGTATAATAATCTCTAGGTCCATCCATGTTGCTGCAATTAATCAGATATTTTAAGTGGTTCTTTGAAGCCTTGTTTTCACAGCTCAGATATTTTTATCAGCATATATGCATGACAAATTTCTACAGAATTGTTCTATAGTTCCACTTTTAATGCTATTGTCCTCTATTCCCCTAATGATGACTACATGAGTTTTTTTTCCCTACTCATCTGCGTCACAACATTCTAGTTCATGACTGTGAAGATGAACTGAAAAGATATTTCCTTACAGGTGCTCAGATAAACCTTTGTTTTTGGGTCGCTTCATCTCTCCAAGGCTGACATCATGGCTTCCATAAAAGTAGACGACTAAGCATATGCTATACCTCCTCACCTGCCTGAAACAAGAAGTCTGCTTTTTGAGTAGAATAATGAATGGTTGTAAGAAAAGGGAGAACATCTAATTTTAACACGTAGTCCTCTTTATCTTTGTGTGAAATGCAAAACTTCAGCCATTCAAAGGTTATTTGGCAGCCATCACCAAGTCTTCTAGATGCTTTCTAGGAAAACAAACAAAATAAAATTTTAAAGAAGATACCTGTCTTAGTTTGAGAGGTGTTGCATAGTAGTTAGTAAAATTCTTTAGGCTTGATTAAGCCCAAGTACCCAAAACATGCGACTTGTATTGATTTACTGTAGTTTTCCAAACCTCTTTTCTAAAACTGCTCCCTCTAGCTTTCACCCTACTTGGTAAAAAAAAAAAAAACTGTAGTTAGTTTTGCATAAATTTAGTCAATCGAGGGTTTTCTTGATCATTTCAAAGCTTTCCCTCTCTGTCCTTGTCTTTGGGGTAATAGCTAAGTTCCAACAGGCTCAGTAGGAGGCCAGGTTGGGGGAAAGAACTTCAGCTGAGGAACCAATGTGGGCCTGCTCTTGCTGGTCTCTGCACATCATTGGCATTTGCACTCACTGGCACCTGCCCAGATATTTCCATCTGGCCTCTGGTCAATGGTCTCTGCTGGTCACTTGTTTTCATCTTTATCCAAACTGGGAATACTGAAGTTCCACCATTATTCTCTCAGCTAACTCCTACCCTTGGGAAGACCTAGCATGGCTTCTTGTGCCATGCTGGAGTGCAGGGGGGCCCCTAAGTCTCCCTTAGGTCCTTCTGTCTGGACCTCTCAACCTTCAAGAGCCACTGTCACTTGTCTATCCTCACTCCACAGAGGAGGGCTTGGGGAGCCTCCTTGCAAGAGTTTACTCCAACTGGAAAGGGAGTGCAGGTTCCCATACTCATCTCTCACTCCCTGCAAAAGCCCCTCCCCTGATCTGAATCTCTTTGCTTTGCCCGGTCCAGGTCATTGTGATCTCTTCTCCAGGCTTGTTCTACCGTCCACTTCTTTTGTTTAGCATAGACTTCGTGCCCTGAGACGCCTTGGCTTTTAAAACAGAAAAAGACCATACTCTTGGAAGTCAAATCATTTGCTCTCAAACTATTGTCTCTGCCACAAGTTTCAAAAGCTGATTTTTAAATTAAAAACCAAAACTGAGTACATTTTGCCCCTTTACTCTGCTCTAACAATTCATTCTTTCCTGAATTGATGAGGCCTGTCACTGGAAGGACAAGGGGAAGGACCCTCAGATCGTATTTCAAATTGTGAACTTGTTTCTCTCTCTGTGTCTCAGCAGAGTGTGTTTCTCTCTCTAAGAAGAGTGTAAAGATTAACTAAAATATAAGGCTACATTACAAAAGATGTCACAGAGCTGTATTTGGTTATTGACCAAAATGGTGTAAATACTGTGCAGTCAGTGGCAGGTCAAATCAATATGGGATGGTCTCAGGGGTTTTCAAAGAGGAGAGGAGGATTGACTGGTTTGTGATATGTAAATCAGTGGAAAGGAACATCTAGTGGATTCCATGTTGAACCACAGAAATGGAAATATACAAAGTGTGGTGTTACAGAAGCTGGGGGAGAAGAAGATTTCAGGGAGGAAATGGTCAACTGTGTTAAAAGCTATAGGGGAGTAAAAGAAAATACTTATTGAGAAAAAGCAATGGTGTTAGTTGGAAAGTTCCCATGCATTGGTGTTGGAAGGGCATCCGGTAACATTCCCTGATATTTCAAAGTTATTGAATTCTCAACAGAGCCGGATATATAGAGATTGTAGTAATGGACAAAGAAGGGTAAGACATGTTGGAGTCATGTTGGAAAATGGTCCCTGACCCAGAAAACTGCCAGAGCACACTTCCACTGGTCCCTGGGGCTCTGTACACAAAATCACATACCCCGGCAGGGAAGGGATCCATTTGACTTTTAATAAGCATGCAAATGAAAAGAAAGGAGTAATAATATTAGTATCTGAATACAAACTGGCAGGGTAGTATGTGTAAAATCAACCGTACTTTAATCTATGCTTATAACTGGGAGTTCTATCAGCTGTGCTCAATCATTATTTATTTATTAGTATTCTAGATGGGCTCTCAAAGCCATATGTCTACAGCAGAAATGCACAAAAGGATTAGCAGAGAATCAAGCTGCAGTATTAAATTTTAAATTGCATGGTATATTCATAATATTCTTGGATCTCCTTTTTTTCTTTTTAAAGAATTCCTTTCTGTTCAACTTATTTGAAAAGAAAAACGACTTTCACTAGATTATTTTAAAATGAGCTTTGGTTTAACTAGAATGAATATCTTGAAGCCATTTTAGTCTTGTCTTTGTACTGTATATAAAGTGAATACAGAAATCTGCTCAAAATCACGAGTCTGAAAAATCTATAGCTTTAAAGGGCCAATCTATTTTAATTTACTTACTGAATGATCAGCTGGATATGTGATGGAACTGTAAATAACATCCATTTTGAAGTAACTGCATGGTGGACATTTTCTGCTAGCCAAATAAGCATTTTGGGGACTTAGTGATAAGAATAAAATCTTGCTCTGAGTCAGGACACTATTAGAGCTGAGTTAAGTGCCTGCCTGCCCAGCGTATCTGTTAATCCCAAATTCCCAATTTATCCCTCCCCCCTTCCCCTTTGGTAACCATAAGTTTGTTTTCTATGTCTGTGAGTCTATTTCTCTTTTGTAACTAAGTTCATTTGTATCATATTTTAGATTCCACATATAAGTGCTATCATATGGCATTTGTCTTTCTCTGTCCAACTTACTTCACTTAGTATGATAATCTCTAGCTCCATCCATGTTGCTGCAAATGGCATTATTTCATTCTTTTTTATGGCTGAGTAATATTCCAGTGTGTGTGTGTGTGTGTGTGTGTGTGTGTGTGTGTGTGTGTGTGTGTGTGTACATATATATATATGCCATATATTCTTTATCCATTCATCTGTCAATGGACATTTAGGTTGCTTCCATGTCTTGGCTATTGTAAATAGTGCTGCTACGAATATTGGGGTGCATGTATCTTTTTGAATTAGAGTCCCGTCTTTTCTGGATATATGCTCAGGAGTGGGATTTCTGGATCATGTGGTAGCTCTACTTTTAGTTTTCTAAGGAACCTTCGTACTATTCTCCATAGTGGCTGTATCAATTTACATTCCCACCAACAGTATAGGAGGGTTCCCTTGAAAAGATTTTTTATAATGGAGGACTCGATTAAGAAATCAGGTCAGTTATAAGTGACAGAGTCCATATTGGGACTGAGGACTCATTACACTTCACCACACCTGTTCGAACACAAGTGACAGAAGAATCTCAGTGGGTTCTGATGTCTGTTGCCAGTGCCTCCTTATAGGACCCATTCACCCTCACTTGATTCTTGAATTCTCAAACCAGCTCAATCCCTCTCTGCCCTGGACCTGCACGTGTGTTGTCCCTCTACCTGGGATGCTTTCCCCTCTTCGCAGGCCACTTCCTTCTCATCCTTCAGGTTATAGCTTAAACTGGGCTTCCCCACAGCAGTCTTTCCTGAGGACTCAATCTGGACAGTCCAAAATTTGTAACTATTTTTTGTTTGTGTTTATTTGCTCCTTATCCTCTTGATGGCAGGTGGTTTCTTTGCTAGGAGTGCTGCAGCAAAGTACCCCAGACTGGATGACATCAGCAACAAAAGCTTATTGTCTCACAGTTCTGGAGGCTGGAAGTCCTATATCTAGGTATAGGCAAGGCTGGTTTCTTCTCAGGATTATGAGGGAAGGATCTGTTCCAGGACTCTCTCCTTGGCTTGTAGATGACCTTCTTCTCCCTGTGGCTTCACATTGTTTTCCTTCTAGGGATGTCTGTGTCCAAATTTCCCCCTTTTCTATGAACACCAGTCATATTGGATCAGGGCCCACACTAATGACCTCATTTTAATTTGATTATTTCTGTAAAGACCCTATCTCCAAATACAGTCACATTCTGAGGTACTGGGGAATTAGGACTCCAACATATGAATTTGGGGGAGGGGGTGAGGAAACACAATTCAGCCCATAAGGCAGGAATTGTGTAATTTTCTCATTATTCACTGTAAAGCTGCTCAGCACCTAGAACAGTATCTGGCACATAATAGACCTCAGCTAATGTTAGTTGATTGAACGAATGACCTACTCTTCCCAGTTGTTTAAGGGATGAGTTACCTTGCAGGTCTAGCACTGAACTTTCTCTTCTGGGCCCTGTGGTTCTTGTATGCTGGGGAATTATCTTATTGCTTCAGGGTCCTCAGTGGGTAGAGTCATTACTTTATACAGACCCTGCATCTTTCCTGGAAACACGTCATCTGACTTATTGGAATACACAAACTACAAGATGACAATGTTTTAAGTGGAACAATTACATGTCACATAGATTCATACCCTTGTTTACAGAGGTGGACATAGGTTGTCTCCAAGCTTCCTAGTTTACATGGTTCATAGGGTCCATCAGATAAAAACAGGTCAACTGCTCAGGACAAGAGCAATTATCACTGGTTGTTGGTGTTAAGAACGGACAAGAATTTCTACTGGGTGATACCCTGAAGGTGGCATTGTGTATCATGACAAACTTTAATGTATTTACAATTTCTTTTTTCTTCTGTTTGGGTTTTTTTTCTTTAATTTTTATTTTATATTGGAGTATGGTTGATTTACAATGTAGTGTTAGTTTCAGGTGTACAGCTAAGTAATTCAGTCATACAAATACATATATCCATTCTTTTTCAGATTCTTTTCCCATATAGATTATTACAGAATACTGAGTAGAGTTTTCTGTGCTATACAATAGGCCCTTGTTGATTAACCATTTTATATATAGCAATGTGTATATGCTAATCTCAAACTCCTAATTTATCCCTCCTCCCCTCCACATTTCCCTTTTGGTAACCTTAAGTTTGTTTTCGAAGTCTGTGAGCCTGTTTCTGTTTTGTAAATAAGTTCATTTGTATCTTTTTTATTTTTAGATTCCACATATAAGTGATATCATATGATATTTGTCTTTCTCCGTCTGACTTACTTCACTTAGTATGATAATCTCTAGGTCCATTTATGTTGCTGCAAATGGTATTTATAATTTCTGATTATATTAGAGTACATTTTCATTGAAGAAAATATGAAACTTGCAGGTAAGCACAAAAAAGGCATTATAAATAACCCAAAGTCCCAGCATCTAGGAAAAAAACCATTGTTAACATTCTGGCGCGTGTTTTCATGTTTTATGTTATGCATGAATAAAATTTTTAACAAATGTTTCAAACTGCATATTACTTTTCAATCTGTTTTTAATTAAACTATATTTCATACACATTTCCCCAAGCCATTAAACATTCTTTAAAAATATTTTTAATAGCTTTTTTGTATTTCACTAAATAAAGGCATTTATTTATTGAGCCAATCTTCTATTGTTGGATAATTAATTGGTTTCCAAGATTGGCTACCATAAGAAATGATGCCGTGGACATACTTATAGGTAAGTCATTGCAAAAATTTATAATTATTTCCTTAGGACAAATTCCCAGAAGACCAGTGGTCAACATTTAAAAGTTTTTAAACATAACTGACCACTTTTCTGTATGAACTTCATAAAATTTATACTCTGGCCAGCTGTGTTCAAGGGTACCAGTTGCTTACACACGTAACAACTTTGTGTACTATAATTTTATTTAATTCTTGTCAGCTTGATACACAAAAGGTGATATGTACCCCGTTGTTTTAATTTGTACTTTATTATTAAAGAAGCTAAAATTTTCTTAAAAATAAAATGATTAGCTCTGCAATTTTGTGAATTACACTTTCATGGCCTTTGCCAATTTTAATATTTTTTGATTTGTGAAAGCTTTTTATTGTATATATTTATTTTTAAACTTCATGTGTAGTAGTGATGTGTTCCCAGTTTTGTTTATGCTATTCCAATAGAAAAGCACAATATGCTTAAACTTTTAATATGTACTGTTTTTCCTTTATGCATAGGAGTGTAACATTTTTATGTAGTCAAATAGACCATTTTTTAAAATGATGTTGCTTTCAGTGTCATGATTAGAAAAGCTTACTGCACTCCAAGGTTAGATAAATGTGTACCTATATTTCCTTCTGGAACGTTCATGTTTTTTTCCTAAAAATTTACATTTTTAGCCCAGCTGAAATCTATTCTGGAATATAATAAAGTTAACTTAATTTTTCCACAAGTATTTAGTCAAATTATATAACAAATATGATTTAAATGACACTACTATCCTATGCTAAATTCTTAAACATTCCTGCATTTGTTCTGGACTTTCTACTTTTCTTACCTTGAATTGTTCGTCTAGTCCTGTGCCTGTACCACATTGCTCAAATTGTTGTGGCTTTATAATATATTTCAACATTTGGTTTCAGATTCCGTCTCATTTTTCTTTTAAAACTTTTCTTGGTTATTCTTTCATGTTTATTCTTCTGGATAAACTTTGAAAGCATTTTGTCAAGTTGCAAGAATGTTCAGTTGGTATTGGATTAGATTAGAAATGTATCACATTTATAAAGCAAACTGGGAAGAATTAACACTTTAATAATAATGGATTTTCCTATCCAGAAATACAGCATCTTTCTCCATTTTAAACTCTTGTTAAAGTATTTTTTGATTTTCTTTACACAGTATAGCACATTTTGAAACTATGGTATATTTTTTGCTTCTTTTGTAGATGAAATATTTATTTTTTAATATGTAAAAGTCACTGATACTCGTATACTTATGTTCTTATCCACCACTTCCTAGTAGTTTTAACATTTTCATGAATGATTTTCTTGAGATTTCAAGGTAGGTTAAAAAAAATGAAAATAGCATTCGTTTTGTTCCCTTTCTAATATTTATACCTCCTATTCCTCTTCTCGTTTTATTATATTGTTTGGAACTCACAAGAAATAAAAAAGAATAGTGATTATTTTAAGCATCTTTATCTTATTCCTGACCTCAGTTGAACAGCCTGTCAGAATTATATAAAGTGGTGGTTTGCAAAATATGCCATTTATCATTTTAAGAAAGTTTTCTTCTAATCCCAGTTTACTACACATGTTTATATAATTAACGGATATTTAATTTTATTATCTATTAATTAATTGGGGACATCTATTGAAATTCTGGGTTTTCTCTTCTTGATGTGATAAATTATGTTAGTAGATTTAAAAATGTTAAATAATCCTTGCATTCCTGGTATAAACTCTTTTTCATTGTGGTGTACTATTCTTTTATTTTCATGCTGGATTCAGTTTGCCAATGCTCTGTTTAAAGATTTTTGTTTCTACATATTCACTCGATTATTTAATAAGCTTTCTCTCTGAGTGTTTAATCTTTATCAGGTTTTAATACTGGGTTTTGCTAGCTTCATAAAATGAATTGGAAGCTTTCCATCATTTTCCCTACTTCGGAATTATTTAAATAGCGTTGGAATATTATAAAAATGGAAATAACACGAGAATCCATTTCGACAAGGTTTGTGATTTCTTCCAGTTTCTGGTCTATTCCAACGTCTTACGTCTTGAACCAGTTCACAGGGCTCTTTCTCAGAAAAGTGCTTCTGGAACGTTAATGTGCATACAGATCTCCTAGGGATCTCATTGGTATGTAGATTCTGATTCATTAAAACTGTACCAGGTAGTTCAAGTAGCCCACTCTCTAGAGAGTCACTTTAATTCACAGAAAGATAGAAGAATATCTAAGGAGAAGGATTATGTCTTAGGTCTTGTTCTCTAGCAGGAGACGCTAATTTGAGGACTCATGTACATATGATTTATTTTAAAAGTGCTCCCAGGAGAAACTGGCATGGGAGTGAGGGGAACAGGGTAGAGGAGAGAAAGAAGCTGAGCAAGGGTGTGTGTTTAGGAGATGTCCCAGCCTCAGCTTGATCCCGCAGGGAGCTCTGGAGGGGGAATTACAAGTTTGTCCGGACTCCGGGCAAAGGAACTGTGCTTTGTTCTCCTGCACCGGCTAAGGGCTGTGAGGTCCAAGGGTAAGGTGGGAGTGATGTAAACTTCCCGGTAATTCCTGCTCTGATGGCTGTGGGCAAAGTGGTTCGGGTGACCTGAGGTCAGTCCTCACAAAAAGAGTTGCAAAAGTTGTGGGAGGGGTTACACACTGTTAAGAGGTATCCAAGGGGATGTGGGCAGAGCAATGACAGTACTGGCTTGTTACAGGGTGGATTCTGTATCCCTCAAAGTAATCCTGCTAGACACTGTTTATTTCAGACAAATATTGTTTAAAATAGAGCAACAGAGAGTTTAAGACTGTGCTCTCTGATTAGTTGTGACGCTTAGTCCTCCCATGCTGGAATACTTTGGCAGAGATCAATTGATCAATCGCCTGGGAGTAGGGTTGATATCCTTCTGTGAAAAACAAGGAACCATCTAACAAGAATGTGTGCCTGCATGGAAAGCCATGGTAACTTTGCTTTAAGGTGAGACATGGGAAAACCATGGGCAAGGCGAAGATTCTCCTAGAAAATTGTTTTTCATTTACTATGGTGCATAGACACATGGAAAATAAGAACCTGAAGCTCTACTTCATATAATTTAACAAAAGTATCTTTAGCCTGGAATTTTTCAAGGCTTTGGACATTAAAAATATCTCAGTAAAGGACCCAAATTATTTCCAACAATACAAGATAACTAAATAAAATAATGGTTATGGAAATTTAATCTATATACTAGTTTGTAATTTGAGGAAAGTCTACCAAAAATCATGTCTTTGATTTTAGAAAAGATTATCTGCTGCGTCTCTTCTTTATACGGTTATTAGCTAGAGTTTCAGCAATCTGTTCAAACCATAATATCTGTATATGAGAATATCATCTCTATAGTAGGAGGGCATACAGCTTGTCCAAAAGTGGTCCATCTGAGCCTTAACAAACAACCATTTGCACTGTGGCAGATTATATTTTCCAAAGATGGCTGCTATTTATGTGTATATATACATTATCCATCTATATCTTTATCTGTATCTATATTCATATCTATTATATCTATATCTAGATCCCATTCGTTGTGCCCTTCTACAATATGCTATTGACACTTCTCCATCAAGAGGTGACATCTGTGTTCCCTCCCTCAAGCTTTACCTGTGTTCTCACGGGTAAAACTTTGTAACTGCCTTGTTCAACAGAATATGGCAGAAGTGATGCTGTGTGGCTTCAGAGTCTAGGTCACAATAGGCAATATAGCTCTTTCTCTTGCTGCATTTACGCTTAAACCCAGCCATCATATTGTGGGGATGTCCAGGCTATGTGAGAGGCCACATGTGGGTGTTCCAGCTGACAGTCCCCACTAGGCCCCCAGCCCATGGCCACCGTCGTCAGCCTCAGACATGCAAGTGAGTGAACCTTTAGAAGACTCCAACCCTCAGCCTTTGAGCTGCCCAGCTGAGGCCCTAGACATCATGCATGAGGCGGAGACAAGCGTTTTCTGTGATGTTCTGTCGGAATTCCTGACCCACCAAATCTACAAGAGATGACAAATGATTGTTGTCGTTTTAAACCACTAAATTTTGGGTTAATTTTGTTAACTGAGACATGCACCGGTAATCCATCATGTCATATATTAACCTTCCAAATAGACATGGGTCTATTTATGAACCCTTTTATATTTCACTGATCTGTTTAGTCATATTTTTAAGGAAAGTTTCTTTTTGTATCAGTGTCTACGTATATAATGCTATGGAAAAACAAAACCCCCCAAATCTCTATGGTTTAATATATCAAAGACTTATTTCACATTCACACGAATTCCACTGTGGGTCAGGCAACTCTCTAGGCCAGTTGTCTTCCATTTGGAGATTCAGCGGCACAGGCCGCTTCCCTGTTGTGATGCCACAATCTCAATATATGGCCTCCAGGTCACTGAAGCATGGGAAGACAGAAGTGAAGAGTGTGTATCAGGATGTTAAATGGTTTGACCAAGAAGTGACACCTTTTCTGTCCATTGGCCAGAACTAGTCACACAGTCCCATCCACAGCAAGGGGGCTGAGAAATGTGGGAGATTACATGAATATGGGGTGAGTAATAGATGTTTTGCCACACCCTTTATTATTCATTGTTTATTTTTCCAGAAATTTCTTGGCTATTCTCACGCATATATAGTTCCTGACAATTTTTGAAATCTGATATATTAGGTTGTAATTGTTTTTATAAAAAATCAGCTCTTTCTATTTTGGGGGGAAGGAATAAGCTAAAACAAAGAGGGACAAGAAAGTTTCCTTATTTTTACTGTTGGACATTTGTTGCTCCCTTCCTACCAACCAAGACTCTTTTGGTTCCTGATTAAACATTACTAATCATGGTTTAATGTCTAGTTCATTTAGCATAGGCCATAACCAATTCCTGGTTCTAGATCCAAAAGTTGAGGAAAGGTCAATGCCATTTTCAAATTTCCTTGATGATTTGCTGAGTAACTGAAACACTGGTCTTAGAAACCAGGACTTGAAACAGAAAATACACATATCATGTGAGGGGAATGCCCAATAATTTAATAGTTCTATAGCTTTGGGGGAGAAGAGAGTAAAATACAGCCCTATTAAAGATAGGATAGGGCTTCCCTGGTGGCGCAGTGGTTGAGAGTCTGCCTGACGATGCAGGGGACACGGGTTCGTGCCCCGGTCACAAAAGAAAAACAAACCTTGCTCAAAAAGCTTTGGAATCGTTATATAATTTTAA
Organism: Neophocaena asiaeorientalis asiaeorientalis; assembly: GCF_003031525.2. Taxonomy (NCBI): domain Eukaryota; kingdom Metazoa; phylum Chordata; class Mammalia; order Artiodactyla; family Phocoenidae; genus Neophocaena; species Neophocaena asiaeorientalis. The sequence goes on from NW_020185323.1 coordinate 711,852, forward strand.
TTGAAGTCTCTGAAAGAGTAAGCAAAGTATGGAATTTTGTCAATTTTATATTTAAATGACAGGTAATTCTCCTTAGCTGAGTGAGGGGGAAACCATGCTTTTAAAATTTTATGTTCATCATGTTTTGTATGTGTAGAAATATTCCCCCTTTACCTTGGAAAATGACACTTCAGATCTATCTCAGACCTGCCTTATGCGGTAAATCACAGGTATTATTTTGAGATTACATTGTGCTTGAATGTTCCTTCTTTTTTTTTTTTTTTTGCTGTAGGCAACCAAGAGTCTGCCTGGAGAAGCAGACGTTAGGCCTGCTCCAGGCTTCTAAATATTGACATAACCCAAGCAGGGTTCAGTTTGCCAGTTTGCATTCCTTTTTTCTCTTACATTTGCTCCTAAATTGATCCAGTCCCATGGCTTTGTAACAGAGAACGAACCTGACTCCATATTGGATCTATTCCTTCAGCTCTAACCCTTGTGCTATGTTACCTGTGCTGGCTTTATACCATTGTAAAAGAATGTTGCCTAGAGCCTGAAATGTACAGGATAGCCCATCCTCGGGGCTCTGACCTTTAAAGGTATAACAATTTTTCATTCATACGGAGATAAAAAGTTGCAGAACAGAAAATAACAATTGTCTTGTTGGAGGTTTATAGGAACATTGTGATCAGACCTACACGGACAGCTGCCAGAACAAAGGATTCCTGTACCAAGAAGTTTGCAGCAACCAACCACACCCCCTCCCCTTTTAGTACAAAAGAAGCCTGAATGCTGACTTTGGGACACTAGTCCACCATCTCCGTCTGCTGGCCTTCCAAATAAAGTCACTATTCCTTGCCCCAACAACTCATCTTTTGACTTATTGGCCTGTTGTGCGGTGAGTAATATGAGCTTGGACTCAGTAACAGCTTTAAAGGGCACCTACATCCTGGCGACTCCAAAATTTATACCCTCCATCCAGACCTCTTCCCCGAACTCCAAGTGTTGCCCGCCTCTCTGCTTGGCTGTCTATTAGGCATTTCCAAATCAGAACTCTTGATTTCACTTCCACCCCACTACCCGTTCCTTCAACCTTCCTTATTTCTGTCAGTGTTCCGTTGTTCAGGATAAAAACCTATACATCCTTCTTGGTTGCTCTTTTTCTCTTTGAATCATAAAGTCAATCCACCAGCAAGTTCTTTGGGAAATCTAAACTCAGAGTATTTCTAGAATCCAATCACATTTCACCACTCCACTACTACCAACTCAATCCAAGTTTTTATGAGGAGGTAAGTGTTAATTTGCTCATGAATTATCCCCTGTAGAGAAGGAATTGGCCTCCTGAAAATCTCCATAGAAATTGGCTAAGACTAGTGCTTAAGGCAATCAATCCTGGTCAACAACAAGCCTTGGACCACAGCCCTCCCTGCATGTCCTGAAAGAGGCTGGTACTTTTCCAATCATGAGCAATGATGAGGCAAATCCCGCTGTTAGCTGTCTTTATCATACAGCTGCAACAAGTACCTTGGATCCTTCTCTTACTTCAACAACATCAGAAGAGGAGCTGGCAGGATAGGGATGGAAAAAAGTTCTGCTGTATCCAATTGCCACTGTATCCTGGTCCCTGCTCACCCCAAAGGAGGGACTGGCAGGATAGGGATGGAGCACGGTCCTACTGTGTTATATTGCTGTTACATCCTGGCCCCTCATTATATCAGGGAAGAACCTGTTTCTTCCTTAATCATTCAACTTAAAAGCCCCACATCCCAAAAGTCACACCCCTCTCCCACATCTGGCATCTGTGGTGAAGCTACCCCAGAGTGTGAGGGGCATCAGGGAATTCACATAACTGCCCTGGCCCTGTCTTCTTGAGTTTTTCCTGATGAATGATGTTCTTACAGGTCTGATCTACGTGCCGGCAGATCATTTGTACTTGTTGCACAATAGGTGCTCTATAATGTCCAAATCAGAGCTCTTGATTCTGCACCCCCATCCGCTGTATTCCTTCTCTAATCTTCCCTATTTCAATTAAGTGAGAACCTCAATCAATCATCAGTTCATACCAAAAACCTAAGTGTCATCGTCGGTTCCTCTTCTATATCCGTACCATAAATCCAATCCATTATCAAGTTCTGCAAGAGCTCTATGTTCAGAATATAGTCAGAATTCAACCATGTTTCACTGCATTGGCCTCCTAGTCAGACTGCCTATTTCCACAAAAGCCCCAAGGTCATCTTTTATACACTTGAATCGGGTCACGTCACCATCTAGTTCTAACCTCCCCAGTGGCCTCCCATTCCATTTAGAATACACTCTACGTGTCGTATCATGGCTACGGGGCTCTACATGATTTGGCCTTTATCTCATTTTCTTCTACTCTTGCTCTTGTTCACTCTGCTCCAGCCACAGTGGCCTCCTTTCTTCATCATGAACATGCTAAGCTTGCTCCCATCCCAAGGCTGTCCCTCTGCCTGGAATGGTCTTCTCCTAGCCCTTGCATGACTTACTTCACCCATATCTCTGAGTTCAAATACCACTTCCTCCTGGGTGCATTTCCTGACCACCCAATCTAAAGTAGCATTCTCCTTCATGCTAGATCCCCTTATCCTGTCCGATTTTTGTCCTTGCACTTATCATCACCTGAAAGTATATTATATATTTCTTTATGAGATTGCCTGTCTCCCTAATAGATTTTCAGCTTCATGAGAGCTGGGACCTTGTCCATCTTGTTTGCTACTCTATCTCCAAGGCCTAAGACAGGGCTTGGCACTGCTCAAAAATTATTTGTTGAATAAATGAATGAGTGGGACTAAAACAGTTCTGAAAATCATTTCTCAGATATCTGGGAAAATCGGAGGATCTTCCTGAAAATATAATGATTCATCAATTAGGTAAGGAAAGGCAGGGTTTTCTGTACTCAGTAAAGTGTTTAATAAATACAGATTGAAAAAGTAAATGGATAAAATGAAGCTGCCTTTATTCATTGCATAGAACAACTATGGAATACCTCTAAGCGTGTTATTTTTTCTAGACTCAAACCACCAAAAATGTTTTTTAAATTAAGTTTTAATTGAAAAAGTCATACTTTTGGGGAAGACAAACTGTTCAATATGTGAAAAAATTCTTTTGGGAAAGATAAAGAAGTGTCAAATATGATAAGTAGTATCATGTATTTGTGTGTGGGGGAAGATCAAAAAATCTTTCTTTGAACATCTAGTCAATGACTGTTCATCCTTTCAAAAGCATACATTAATTGCAAGCTGTCAGTACAAACTCTTATAATAATTCTTTCTCTGTGAAACTGACCTCAAATAGGATTAAAACCGACCTAACATGAATTTGTTGAGCTACTGGTGAATGTAGTTTGTCCATGATCACTGAGACATGCAAAGTTAATGAAAATTCCCTTATTTCTAAATGAAGGTCACATTTTATACAAAAGGAAGGGAATATTTTTCAGTCCTGTGAAATTTAAGAACTTGAGAAAGTCAAGATTTGACAGTAGAGTCTATTATTTTATAGTAAGAACATAAGAAATTGAAGTTCCAGTATGACTGAAACCATTCTGTTTCACTAACGGAGAAAGTTATTACTTCCCAGCCTGCCAGTAGTTTTATAAGCATCATGATATGGGAGTCAAAGACCTTGGTCCTGTTTATAGCTGGGACTGAGTTCACCATTTCCTTAGGTGTTCTCCAGCAGGGCCTTGCCTAACAACTACACAGAGCAATAATCTTTGAAATCTAAAGCAGTGTCAGTTCAATGTCTCAAATAACCTTCACACCGAGCCTCTTAAATTGTTTTTCTTTCCCCATAAAACAGATGAAGTAACTGAGTTTGTAAGAAGCTAACAACTTTCTCCAAATTGCAAAGCTAATAAGATTTTCCAGGCTGGGGCAACTGTGGTGCAATTGAGTTAAGGATGCAAAGCATGGAGCAACATAAAAGGAGACGATAATCAATTGGACTTAGTAACCCAGTGAGAGGCGCCAATAAAATATTTAAATGGTGAGTTCTTGGGAATAAGTGGAAATTCTTGTTTTGAAGTTCAGAAAGTAGACTAAGAACAGAAATGGACCTCGAGGTAATATTTGAGCCATGAACTAGATAAATCACTCAGGTGGGTTAGTTAGAAGAGAATTGAGGCCATGAACGAAAGGATGCCATGGTAGGAGTGGATCCTATCACAGGATGAAGACTAAGAGAAGGATGAATTTTAAGGAAGAGTTGCTCATTTGTGTCAGATACTATTGAGGGGTTCTACGGGGTGAGGAATAAGGCCTTTGAAATAAAATGAACATTGAGGTCCTTACCTCTAACAAGGAGCCCCCAGCGATTTGGCAGGGTACTGATGGTTTTAATAACCCTATTTATCACCTACTTAAAGAAGGGCTAATTTTAGAACCATAATGAAGCAAGACAACACATTTTGTTAGAGGATTTGTTGCCTCCTTAAATATAAGTCCTTTTTTTCTCAAATGTTCTTTGGACTGCTTTGAATCCTTGCGTTTTTAATTTTGGGTATAAAATAACTTTTCATTATCCTTATGGAGTAACTCATGGACAGAAAGATGTATTTTAAAAGAAAAAGGCTAGATAAAGATCTTAGTTTTTCTATGACACTAACTATGTGGTTCTTAAAGTGATTTTTATAAAGTTCAAAAGGTGCTTAAATTTAGAGCTGAGAGTCTTTTTTCTCTCGTCGTCTTTTTATAAACCAAGGATTGTCTCGAGTTATGCCTTTGATGAGATGTACAGTATGTCGTAAGGAAAGATGTCCTCTCAACGCTTTGAAGATGCTCATAAAATGGTGGAAAAGATGCCAAAAAAGATTATTCACTAAAATTAGCATATATCTAGTGGTTCATTAGCTTGAATTTACATTATAAAATGGTTTATTGAATTGATTGACTGGGTACTTTTATAATGGCTAAAGACTGGTTCTTGACTCTGTGCTTTAGAATTGCCTGGGGAGTTGTTGTTTTTCTTTTCCTGAAGCTGTCTTCTTTAATTGGGTAATATTTTTGCAGAAAGAAGGGAGCATGCTATATTGTTGTTTTTTATAAAAACAGACAATTTTTAGAGCAGTTTTAAGTTCACAGCAAAATTAAGTGGAAAGTACAGAGAGTTCCCATATTTTCCCTGTCCCTACACATGCAGAACATCCCCCAGTATCAATATCCTGCACTAGAGGGTACATCTGTTACAACTGATGAACCAACATGGACACCATTATCATTCAAAGTCTATAGTGTACATTAGGGTTCACTTTTGGAGTTGTACATTCTATGGATTTAGACAAGTGTATAATGACATGTATCTGTGATTATAATGTCATACAGAGTATTTTGACAGCCCTAAAAATCCTCTGTGCTCCACCTATTCATCCCTTCCCCTCCCCAACCCCTGGCAAATACTTATCTTTTTTCTGTCTCCATAGTTGTGCCTTTTCAAGAATGTCATATATTTTTGGAATCATACAGTATGTAACCTTTTAGTTTGATTTCTTTCACTTAGTAAGATGCATTTTTTAAAAATTCAGCTTTACTGAGATGTAATTGACATACAAAATTGTAAAGAAATACACATTTAAGATTCTCCATATCTTTTCAAGGCTTGATAGCTCATCTCCTTTTAGCAGTGAATAATATTCCATTGTCTGGATGTACCGCAGTTTATCTATTCACCTACTGAAGGACATCTTGGTTGATTCCAAGTTTGGGGCAATTATGAATTAAGCTGCTATAAATATCTGTGTGGACATAAGTTTGCAGCTCCTTTGGATAAATACCAAGGATCGCAATTGCTGGATCATATGGTTAGGGTACGTTTCGTTTTGTAAGAAACTGCCACGCTGCCTTCCAAAGTGGCTGTACTATTCTGCATTCCCACCCGTAATAAATCAGAGTTTCTGTCGCTCTCACCAATATTTGGTGTTGTCAGTGTTCTGGATTGTGGCTATTTTAACAGACATGTAGTGGTATCTCATTGTTTTAATTTCCATTTCCCTGATGACATATAATGTGGAGCATCTTTTCATATACTTATTTGCCATCTGTGTATCTTCTTTAATGAGGTGTCTGTTCAGGTCTTTTGACCAGTTTTTAATCAGGTGGTTTGTCTTCTTATTGTTGAGTTTAAGATCTCTTTGTATATTCTGGGTAATCGTCCTTTATCTGATGTGCCTTTTGCATATATTTTCTCCCAGTCCGTGGCTTTTTTTTTTATTTTATTCTCTTAACATTGCCTTTGCAGAGCAGGCGTTTTAATTTTAATGAAGTCCAGCTCATAAATTAATTATTTAATGGATTGTGCCTTTGATGTTGTAAGAGGAGCTTTATTTATGTGTTTACTTATATTCCGCATCTTCCTTTTGTTTTTTCCCCCTAGCTTTATTGAGATATAATTCGCATATAACATTGTGTAAGTTTAAGGTGTACAATATGTTGATTTGATACGACATATATTTCAAAATGATTATCACCATAGCATTAACTAACATCTCCATCCTGTCACATAATTACCATTTCTTTTTCACGGTGAGAATGTTTAAGGTCTACTCTCCTTGCCACTTTCAAGTATATAATACAATATTGCTAACTATAATCACCATGCTCTACATTAGATCCCCAGAACTCATTCATTTTATAAGTGGAAGTTTGTACTGTCTGACCAATATCTTTTTATTTCCCCAAACCCTCAGCCTCTGATAACCACCACTCTATTCTCTGTTTCTAAGAGTTTGGCTCTTTCAGATTCCACATATACATGAGATTATACACTATTTGTCTTTCTATGTCAGACTTATTTCACTTAGCATAATGCCCTTAAGTTTCATCAATGTCATCCCAAATGGCAAGATTTCTTTCTTTCTCACAGCTGAGTGATATTCCATTGTGTGTGTGTGCGTGTGTGAGTATATAACTATATATATAACTATATAACTATATATATATATCTCACATCTTCTTTATCCATTCATCTATTGGTGGACTTTTAAGGTGCTTCCATATCTTGACTATTGTGAATAGTGCTACGGTGAACATGAGGGTACACATATCTCTTTGAAGGTCCTGTTTTTATTTCCTTTGGATAAATACCCAAGAGTGGGATTGCCAGATCATATGGTAGTCCTATTTTTAATTTTTTGAGGAAGAGAGGAGAGCTTTTAAAAATATCAAATGCCCAGTCTTCAGCCCTAAAGAGTCTGTTTTGGTTAACCTGAGTGAGGCCTAGACATCAGCATTTTAACCCTCTCTAGTTAATTCTAAATTTGAGAAGCAGAGGTCTAATGCCATAGTTTCCTTTCTCTCCTTTTAGGTAACAACTTTCTTTAATTAAAAAACAGACAAACGAAACTTATTATTTGTTTTTCTGGAGATGGCCCAATATCCTAATTTTCCACTTACTGCTCTGATCTCTTCTTTTCAGTCTCACTCAACATAGGTGATCTCCAGAGCGCTATCCTCGCTCCTCATCTCTCTTTAGCTAGATTCTCTTCCTCAGCATCTCCATCAGCTACATAGCTATAAATACCCTCCATAGGTTGACAATGTCCAAATGTCTTTTCTCCAGCTCTGAAATGGCCCCTGAAATCCAAACTTGTATATCACATTATCTTTTCTGCATTCCAACTTGGATGTCTTATGAGAATGTTAAACTGAACCTGTTCCAAACTGAATTCTATGCTTCCAGCCCCAACCTTCACAAAAGGTTGTGTCTATGCTTCCCTTAGTCCACCATGGGGCAAGGATCAGACTGAAGTTTCCTCTTTTTGTCTCCTCCCACAAACAATTCAGAAGTAAGTCTTGTATAGTCTACACACAGCCCCAAGTACATCCAAAATCTGTCCACTCCACTCCTCCCGAACTACCTCAACCATAGTGCAAGCCACCGTCTTCTCTTCCCTGGGAGACTTCAGTGACCTCCCTACTTCCACACTTTGCCACTTCCCACTTCCTCATCTGCCCGTGATCCATCTCTACATGTGAACCAGAGTGAATTTCTAAAAAAATGTAAATCATTGCTTTAAAACCCACCAATGAATTGTCATCCCTTTGCAAACAAAACTGTGTTTGTTTCCAAGGGCTGCCATATCAAAGTACCAACACCTGGGTGGGTTAAACAACAGAAATGTGTTGTCCCACAGTTCTGGGGGCCATAAGTCTGAAATCAAGGTGTCAGCAGGGCCATGTTTTCTCTGATGGCTTCAGGGGAGAATCCTTCCTTGTCTCTTCTAGCTTCTGGGGTTTGTTGGCAAACTTTGGTCTTCTTTGGTTTATGATGCATTACTCCAGTCACACGGCCATCTTCTCCCTGTGTGTCTTCACATCTTCCCTCTGTGTATGTCTGTTTCTGTGTCTAAAGTTCCCCTTTTTATAAGAACACCGGTCATATCAGATTAGGACCCACCTTAATGACCTCACTAATTTATCTCTATAAAAACCCTATTTTCAAGTGAGGTTGCGTTCTAAGGTACTGGGGGTTAGGACTTCAAAATATTTTATTTGGGCGAGACGATTCAACCAGGAACAAAAACCCAAACTCCCTACAATCAAGCTTTACATAATATATATGGCCCTTGCTTTCATCTCTGACCACGTCTCCTACCACTTGCCCATCTCACTCTGTTCCAGCCACCTTGACATTTCTGCTTGCCGACTTTGCCCTTAGCATTTACTTGCAAATGTCATGTCCACAGAGAAACCAACTCTGGTCGCGCTATTAACTCACCCCTCTTCCTGCACTACTTCAGTTACTCTCTAGCTCATTACTATTTCATTTTCCTCATAGCATTTGTCACACTCTGAAGTCACCTGGTGTTTATATTTTCTCTCTCACTGTGGCAGATACTACTGGTTATCTACTCCTACCTTTCATCCTCTTTCATCACTAAGAATCTGACTATGTCTAGTCTGCCATGCACCCAGCTCCAGGGCGTGGATCATGATTGGGTCAGACTGGTCATGACAGTCGTGCTTCCCTTTGCAGAGATTACTGTCGGAGTGGGAATGTGGCCAGGTTCTGGTCAACGGGATGCAAGGGGAAGCCCTTGGGGTTTCTGGAAAGACTTTCCTCCTGATTGAAGAAGCAGACAAAAAACAAGCTCTTCTCTCCTCTCTTGACTCCTGAATTTCAAGGTGATTTCTAGAGTTCCACCAGCCATCTTGCGTCCATGAATCGATCTGCTAGAGGGGAACAGAAGCCAACAATGTTGAGCAAGATGGAAGTGGGAGGAGCTTGAGTTTTTGATGATACCATGGCTACTGTACCAACCCTAAAACTATTACTTCCTGATTGAGTGCCATAAGTTTCCCTATGTTTTAAGCCATTGATACTCAAGCTTTTGTTATTTGCCTTGAAAGTGTCCTTACTGACATACTCCTCCACCATTACCAAAGATACTTTGTCTGTCTTGTCCAATGCTGGACCCCAATAAGAATGACATCTGGCAGGTACGAAACACTGAAAGAATATTTGTTGAATGAATGTATGCTGTCATGCTACTTATCTTTGCTCCTCTGACTCAGCCTTCTTCCACTTACAAAACCTCTCCTTTGTCTCAGACTGCCTTCCCATTCTATTCTCTCTCTTTTAACCTCATCTGGCCCCAGCTCCTAGCCTGGCTCCTCCTCTGCTCCCCACATCCTCCTGGCTCACCACAGTATAGGTTTAGGCCCAGCCAAAAGTCTGACTGTGTGTCACTCCACAAACTCATCTTCATCCTCTGGTTCCCACTCTGTGGCTTCAAAGCCAAGATCCAGTGGTGTTGTCTTGGATGAACCATCCTGACCACGTTATACCCTGCAGTGTCTTCATAAGTGAAAGTCTCTTTCTCCCTTACACTATCAAAAACACCTTAAGAACTGGATCTATGTCCTACTTTTAGTTGCATCTCCCACAAATAATAGAGCATTACTGTAAAAGCACAGTTCAGTGAATTTCTGTTAAATAGGGGCAGCGTGGCATAGTGGTTAAGTCCTGGCCTTTTAAAGACAGCAAAGCCTGGGCTCATATCTGCTATTTGCTTCCTTGGTCAACCTCAGGGAAATCACCTGTCCACTCAGAGCTTCAGTTTCTCCACTTACAAAATAAAGAATAATAGTATCTACCTTATAGGATTACTGTGTATCTCTCTAAAAAGGATAATGCATATAGATATTTGTCACAAAGCCCAGTGGAGAGTAAACACCCGTGAAATAGTTGCTATTATTATTAATAGCTATGTTTGAATGAATACTATTATATTCATAAGCATGGTAGAGACTAGTATTCTCATAGATAATTGGAAATCATGCCTGGCAGGCTGTGCTGGTGTGTTGGGG
>NW_020185323.1:722230-740922 GCF_003031525.2 Neophocaena asiaeorientalis asiaeorientalis
GTTGGCATTTTACACACACACACACACACACACACACACACACACACACCCCCGCCACACCCCTATCTGTATCCATGTAGATATGATATCAAATGTTATTGGCTTTTGGTGGGTGTCTTGATAAGTACATATTATATATATGTATCTCGTTATGTATCCACCTAGAAATTTTCTACTTTCAAAATGTTGTAGCAGAGACTATAGCAGACTGACAATGAATCTGAAACCATTTGTTTGTTTGGAAAAGTAGCTAGGAAGAAGGAGAGGCTACATTTCCATTTGTACGTTAATGATGTTAATTTTCTTAAATTTGGAAAATGCAGTGTTCAGGTCAGGACTCCTGGTTGCCAACCTCAAAAACTGTCCCTAGCTAATTAAAGCACAAAGGAATTTATTGGCAGGATTTGTGGGTGTGGTGATGGGGGGCACTTCACAGAATCACTAGGAAAGCTGGAGATCCAGGCTCATAAAATGGTGACAAACACGGATGCAGCCCGAAAGACCAGAATGCTCCAAATGCCATCATGGGTGGACCCTGTGTCCCTGGAACACCCTTTGTCTCATGGCTGGGCTCTCTTGCACTTGACATTGGCTGCTGTAACCTCTGGGCTCTTGATTCCAGTGTGCCCATAGGGAATAACCTCTGACTGTCTGCAGGTCTTGGCCGCTCCTCCTGAATGGCACATCTGGCGAGCCAGGCCTGGGCACGCCTGGCTCTCCAGCTGCTCTGAGGAGGGGAGAGGAAACACCTGCTCCCTTCAGATCCTGCCTCCCACCTGCCTTGGGATTCCCCATCCCTTCAGGGGTATTTGGATGCTGGGCAATCCCTGTAAATATCCACTAGAGCTACCGAGAAAGAGAGAGGCAACCTAAAAACAGAACCAGAAATAAAAGGCTCAGGAAGGTCCCTTGAAGAATTTCCCATCCAGCTGATAGACATCTTCTTCTCCAAACTCTTCCCATCCTGAGTGCATATGAAATGGCAGCAGGAGTATTTTCATCCCCTTTGGCATAGATAGAAGTGTAGAGAGAGTCCTTCTTTCTCAGGAACGTTAATGATGGCTGGTAAAGTAACCACATGTGGCACAGTGACCTTTCTGAAAAGCATGGTGATGTGATGAAAAGAGTTGCTGGTGCCAGCTACCTATTGATAGGCTCAGAAACAGGTCCTCTGGAGCCCAAGAGGCGGAGGCAAGCCTCCATCTTGAAAGGGGCAGCAGATGGTATTCTTCGCCACCCCTGACAGAATAACGGCTGGAGGGAGCAGTGGGGCTCCATCTGGGAGAGAGCCTGTCTTCTGTGGCCAAGCAATCAATGTGTTTGCAATTTTTACACTTTCTGTGGTGCCTTGCAGAAGGGCAGCTTGTAGGAGGCTGGAAAATTCCAACCAGGAAGAGCCACACCTTTTCATGTTACTTCAGAGCAGATAGAGTGGTTCTGAGAACCCAAAGGCAAAAGATAGCAGAGTGGAGTGGTGAACATATGTTGAGAGAAAAGCACAAATTATCAGGAGAAATGAAAATGTTGATGGACGTCAAGCTCTGATATTTGAAAATGTTGGTGGCCAAAGGATTTATCCACCCTCTCGATCTGACCCACAAAATTGAGCCAGAAAATGTGTTCATGACTATTTCCATGGCTCTTACTCAGCTACAAGTCATTTCCCCTTTCAGATTATTTCCATTTTTAAGCTCCAATTTCCATTTGCTTTTTGATCTTCTGCTTTTAAGACATTTCGGCCAATATCATCATTGGCCAAGTGCCAGGTTTTCTTTCAAGGCTTTGAACTTGTCATTTCTCCTTTATCCTTGTAGGTGGATTCTGTTTTGTGACTGGCTGGTCCCAGGTGGACAGGGTTTTCCTGGTAAAGCAAAAGAAAAGGGGCTTCTTACTAAAGGGTGGAGATCAAACCGAAAAATTGAAGACACCTCCTGTAAACATCAATGACTGAAGTAAAGGTTCTGTGGAAAAGTGATAATGTGATTACCAATTTATGAATGAATAATAAATGACATGATCTAGCTGAACCTGACAGTTTCAGCATCAATAATTAAGTTTTATGACATATTTATCACTTTTTTATAATCTCAGTTTAATTCTTCATCAGTGTTCATTAAAAAAAATATTCTGGAGCTGGGTTCATCTGACATAAAAAAAAAATTATAAATGGTTCAACGGTTCATTGTGTTTTCCACAAAAGTTGCTGATGGTTTTCTGTCTTCATTTTCAGCTTTTAGGGGCAAGAGTTAGGAAATATTTCCCTTTGTATTCCTACAGCTCATAACAGTATTATCCAGCTAGCAGGCATTTAGCCCACACACGTAGTTACCTTTGTCACTTTTCTACTAGTTGTGGTGCCGTGGGTTGGCTTTACCTGTTATTCTCACACGCACATAACTCGAGGAGTCAAGGACTCCCACTTTGTCACTGTGTCTAAATCAGATCTAGTGTTTTATTCTAAATGATGCCGAAGAAGGCGCTGATTTCAGTACTGTCGTGGATTTAATCATGGGTCTGCTGCTAAAAATCATTCACTGGATGAACAACTCAGAAAAGAACTCTCACCACCCACCCACACCGTAATAAAACAGGGCAGAGTTTTGCACTTGCTTCCACAGCATCGCCCGAGAAAGAGTTCTTAGCCCCTTATTATTTCCATAACACCACAAAAGAAGAAGAAGAAGAAGACGACGACGACGAAGAAGAAGGGGGTGGGGGACTTCCTCGCCCTTGTTACTCCTATGCCGTTCGCATCGTAAGATGCTCCGTGGAAGGGAGCCTAGCGGTGGGCAGCGGCTGCGAGTTCCCGATGCCGGGCGCCTCACATTTCCGTGGCATTCCCATTTGCTAGTGCGCTGCCGCGGCCGCACGCCTGATTGATATATGACTGCAATGGCACTTTTCCATTTGACATTCTCTCTCTCTCTCCCTCTCTCTCTGCCTCTCTCTCTCTCTCTCTCTCTCTCTCTCTCTCTCCCTGTGTCGCTTAAACAACAGTCCTAACTTTTGTGTGTTGCAAATATAAAAGGCAAGCCATGTGACAGAGGGACAGAAGAACAAAAGCATTTGGAAGTAACAGGACCTCTTTCTAGCTCTCAGAAAAGTCTGGGGAGAAAGGAGCCCTGCGTTTTCCCCCAAGGTAAGCAGGAAAACAGCGCTGACGGCTTGCCTAGGAAATTACTTCTTTCCAAAAGGAGCATTTCATCCTCCTCTCAGACAAAGAGACAACCTTTAAATACCACTTAAATTTGCATTAATTGAATTTGCATTAATCTGTAGTGGGCTAGCATTGTGTTTTGTAAATGAACGGGTCTTTGAAGTCGGTGACAGGACAGGGGAGCCTCACAGAGAGGCTGGAAAATCTCTTTGGGTTTGACTGAAAGAGATTGGATTTTCAAACTCTGCGTAGTTAGATGTAACTTTGTAATGGTTCTTATATTTGACCCCGTGAAAGGAGATTGAGAAGCAGCTACTCGCCGACATGGATTCCTGGAGCCCCAGTATCTTCCCCGCCGCCCTCATCCCTCTTAAAACGGGGGCACTATGAACGCGGGCAAGACTGCAAGTTTAAAAGCGCACTGTTTACTTTTATTACTACTTATGTATGCTGCTGATCTCCTGCCAGGGCTCTGCCGGAGTGCTTAGAATGACTTCAAACAATAGGCAACATTTATTTCTAGCTTTCTGTGTCACGCTTTACAAGAATCCTGTTCCTTTGCACCTTTCTCTCAACTTGCAACATCTTCAATTCCATAGATGCAGTCAGGAGCGCCGGGGAGAGGGGAGGATGGATTTACTATAGGATTTTGATTGGGCAAAAAGTCCGAGGAAATGCATGCTGTTTGCCTTGGCCTTATTGCAAAGGGTTATTTTTAGTAATCAGTTTGTCCCTGCAGCCGACCGATGCTACCCAGTCCAAGCAGTGACTGGGAAAGGATGCTCCCAACCAGCACAGGGACCAGGACCTGTAGGAATGATTCCTACAAACACCTGAGGAATATTCGGAGGGTTCTTGCAAGCTCCTGAATACAAGTTCTCTCTTTAAATGAACAATTGGGCTGTAGGAGGCCTGGGCATAACTCTTTCTTGGGGGACGGGAAGTTTGACTGTGTACAGAATGTTAATGACTCAGAACACCCTGTAACTGAGGCTCATTGTAATCGAGGAGCTGAGATAAACCTGCAAGAAAGAGGTAGACTCCCTTCTCTGCTGAGATTCAGGTGCAGAAAAGGAAGCTATTTGGCAAGATGGGAGTCCCGCGTTCTATGCTCTGTAACTGTCATGAATAGCAGATATGGATGCTGTGAAACATGTCTCTTTTCATGTATGATATTAGTGTATTTTAATTACAAGGAGCCGGCATTGGCAAATTGCTCCAACACATAACATTAAATACCAGGTGCATTTGAAAATGTAGAGATGCCTAAAATGCAGAGCTGGCTCTAGGTGTCTATCGAATGCAGTGGGGACTACAAGATGCTTCTCAATTGTTTCCACCAAATGCAAATATCTGCCCCCCCCCCTTTTTTTTCCTTACCAGTCTGGCTTCTGAAAGTAAACGTTTAGGTTCCTAGAGACCAATATTCATCGTGGAACGGGAACTTGGTTTATGGGGGAACTCCTCTGATTTTCTCTAGTAACTAACCTAACAAGCATTGTTGAATGAGAGTCTGGCTTTTGAATGAGGTAACTTACAACCTTGGGATAGTCATTATCTATTTGAGAAAGCCTGAAAAGATAGCATGGATTCTATTGCCATACAATTTGAAACTACTGCTGTTAACAAAGCATTTAGCCGAACCAAAACAGTTTTCTTAAACTATGATTCAGACCTTTATATGAGAGGGTCTGAGCACAAAATGCAATGTTTTGCATCATTTACTTTAAAATACATTTAGTTCAGGTAAAAGGAGTGCTGGCTGAAGCCTTCTTGATGACCATGTACCAAGCAGCTGACACCCACAGATGGAAACACGCCTGTGGAGTTTTCAATCTTAATTCATGTTCCAGTGACACTGTCAAGGGGAAAATAAATCATTTTTCAATACATTTAACAATTTGTTTTCCTCGGCCCTTGAAAAATGTGGCGAGTTTCTCGGAATTATAGCCACCAGTGGTGGCTAGCAATTTTTACTGTATTTTCAGAACTCACAATTCAAGCACTCTTATTCTTATTGGTTAATTATTCATGCCATCATTCTTTCAATAACTTATGCTAGTCCTGATGGATGCAAAGGTGAATGAGACATTGTCCTGCGCCCTAATTCTCAGTCTGTATGCCATCTCCAGTTAGATTTTGGAACAGAAATGGACTTGGCCAGTGGGTAAACTGGTCAATGAGCTCCTTGTTAGAAAGAACTATTTCAAATATCTGCTGGTACCCAGATTTACTGGAAATGATTGTCGCTTATCGGTGGGTTTTCTTTCCACTTATGATAAAGGGGTTCCCCTCAGGCCTTTATCACCGGATCCTGGGGACACGTCACTCACAGCTAGCAGAGCCTGGATCTTCCCTTCCTGGGTAGGAGAAGCCTAGAAATGGGGCGGTTTATCCTTCCTCTGCTCCCTTGAGCCCCCTTTGGAAAGGACCACGTGCTGTCTGTATCGGGGATGGCTGTGAGTCACCTACTCAGCAACTGACATCAGGGCCACTTGATGAATCATTGAATGAGAAACATGCATGGAGGAAGATGCAGTCACTATCTCCCACCACTTACTTGTCCCACCCCCAGGATCGAAACCAGTGACCTCTGGGCCTGGCCTAAATTCAAGAGGTCCCTGGGAAGGAGTTGCCAGAAGTTGTTCCCCAAACCCAAGTCTCCGTCAGAGCCACTAACAGTGTCGCTTTCAAATAATCCGATCTTGTGTTTTCTGCCTCGGATAGGTTACTGGGGGGAAATACCCTGAAGACAGCATCACCAGAGTCCTTGATTTGGTCCTTATCAGCAGATAATCCCCTGTGGTTGGATTAAAATGCCTCTGACTCCCTGGGGGGCCTGACTCACCCTAGCCAGCCCTCAGCTTCTTGGCCAGCGGCCTTCCAGGCCATCCTCACCTCCTCCCATGACAGTCAGCTAAGGCGACTTTGCCCGGGCCCCCTGCCTGAGCCAGTGGAAGCAGGAGGGATGGGACGGCAGGTGGCAGAACGGAGAAGGGCTAAAGCAGAAGAGGGAAGCTGGGCCGTGGGAGGGTGGGTGAGCTCCGAGGCCCAGATTGCTGTGGCCTGCCCTGGCTGTGATCAGCTGTCATTTCCTCTTCGTGTATGACACTGTGGAACATATTAAAATTTCTCTGGGATGGTATGTTTGGAATTCCTCTGGTGCCCCACCTCACCAGCTTACCCGGACAATAAAAGCAAGGTTGTAAGCCTTTGAACAGCTGGCGGGCTATATATTTCCCCTCTTTCTTTCGCATAATCTAATTCAGAAAAGAATCCAGCTAGACTGGCAGTGCCATGTCTGGGTACTTGTTTCCTGCAAGTGCTTCCTCCACCACCTCCTCCCGCCCTCCCTGGAATCTTCCTGGGTGGCATGTGGCTTTTCTTTGCTTTTGCTCTCCACCACTCCCACCCCGCCCCCTTTTCCCCTCGCCTGAGCTCCTTCCATTGTGAGCTCGCTCTTTGCTCTGCCTGTTTTCCAGACAGCCTGGGTCCTGTTCCATCTGGGGACAACAGCCCATGAGGTCTCCCCATCTCCATAGTATTCCCAGGATGTCATTCTTGGCAGCAGCTCTGCCGGGCTGATAGGATCGGGGGTCTTTTTGGAGCGCCCCGAGCCTGAACCCACTCGCAGAGAGGAGCAGCCTCATGGCTCGGGCTGCCCTTTAGGCTGCTGGGAGTAGGGCTGGAGTGAACCGGGTTGGCAGGGACAAACATACCATCACAGTGACCCGCACATCTCCGGCAAAGGGCCGGGGGTGGGAGTGCTATGGGAACGCCTGGATGCACTTCGGCCTACATTAAGAGAAATGTGGTTATTCTCTGTTTCAGGGAGAGAGACAAGTGACTTGAAACCAAGCTCCCTGGATCCTTGGGCCCCGCCCTGCCCCCTTTCTCTGTCCTTCCCACATCCTTCCCTTCCCAAGGAAAAAGAAGGACAGACGGGACTTTTAATTTGGCTAGCGCGGGCCTGAATGTCTTTATGAAACCCGTTTTGTGAAAGGGAGAGGGGAGAAATGGATCCTGGGTTGAACCGAACCCAGCATGGGGCTGGGGAGATGGAGAGGATTTTTTTCTTTTTTTTTCTTTCTTTTAACAGCAGAACAACAGATCGGTTTATGAGTTGCAAATGGAAGGAACTGGACTTCTCAATTAGACATTCCCATTTAAGAGCTTCATGTCACCCCCTGTGTGCAGCATCCTTAAAAGATGCTACACATGTCCTCGGGACCAAAACGTATTACGGAGCACTCTACAGTACAGGTCCCTAGTCCTTTTCTTTTCCTGGGGGTTTTGGTAGTCTTTTCCGAATTAGCTAAAGTTCATTAAAAGACCCAAAAGGAAAAATTGAACACAGCTGAATTAAAATGAGTCTTTTCCTGTTAGCTTGACAAGAAGGGGGAAAAAAAGAAAGGAAAGAAAAGAAAGAGAAGAAAGAACCAACTCCCCTCCTCTGCCACTTCTTGGGTTTTAATATGAATTATTCCATACAAGTCCCTAGGCTAGAGAATCTATTTAAAGACGCCTGGCAGCATGAAGAGAGAGGGTAAAAATACAACCACTCTTTTGTCCATCAAAGGTTTTCTTTGGGAGGACATTAAGAGCCTTCCTATTTTCCTGTCTGCCCCTGCCAGTGGCAACATTCCAGCTGGTAGTACCCACTCCTCACCCTTCAGATCAGCAACCATAAACTTCTATTTTTGCTTCCAGGAGAAAACAAAAAAAAATGCGTCCAGGAGAAAACAAAGGCTGGCGAATCCTGCTGAAACCCCTGTGCATGTCCAGCGGGGTGGGCGAGGCAGGGACTGGCTTGGCTGCGCAGGTTGCGTGCTGCAAATTCACACACCCACACATTTGAGTTTTTGAGGAAGATTGCGCCGATGGCATTCTTTCTGATGCCAGATGCTCTCACATCTGCAAAGCTTTCTTCTTGTGTGTCTGGCAATAGCTTGCTTGGTGCCATTCACGCTTACTGTCCCCCTCATCAGAGGGTCTCAGAGTCTGATGGGTGAGCCTATAATCACACCCCCAGACCCATTTTCAATAGTCAGAATGTAACACCCTGGATGGGGTTCACAGTCTGGGACAACTACTTTCTTGTTAGAAAGACTACTGACTCAGAAAATGCAAAGAATGGGTAACTTTAGGAGGCAATATATCCCTCATGCTTAGAATCAGGAATTCATCCAATCAGAGTCCATTTCACCCTCATGTCCAAATCTGCACGTGAACATGGACTATAGCTTTAAACTCAGTTCTATAAGATTTGCAGTAGATATGTTTTTCTCTTTGTTCTTCTACAAAAGCTAAGAATTTTTTCATACCATTTTCTCTCCTCCAAGGCCGGGCTCAATCCCAACTTTTTCTTTTAAGCTGTGATCCAACCCATTGCCAGATTCTTTAAAAATGAAAGGGCAACAGGTTAATACATTCAAGAAAGTTGATGAGGTGTCAGAAAATTCTCAGGGGCGACCCTTCTGCAGTGCCACCAACCAACAATAGCCCTAAAGATGGAGTCTCCTCCCATCCTTCCATCAATAGGGAATAAAAACAGGCAAAGAGCAGGCCATGGAGAAGCAAAGAGAAGGAGGAAGGATTATTTCTGATGTTTAAAGTCTGCCACTGGAGATTTTCAAATAGCACAATTTCAGAAAGGGGAGCTTCCCTTAATTTCACCTACTCCCTCCCAGGAAGAGGGGTTTGAACTCTGAAGTTGCCTTCTTTACTTGACATTCGAAAAGGAGATCAACTCCTACAGTGAAGAAAATATCCCCCTTCCTTAACTCTAAGTGAAATGTAGGCACACACATTCTTAATATGGATGTGAAGAGTCCAAGAAATCCAGTTCTTAATGTCCAATTTTTCTTTAAAGCGCAAGGCAATATTCAAGGACTTCATATAGTTCTGTGATTTCCCCCCCAAATTATGGAAAATGACTTTTTTTCAGAATTAAAATTTTTCTGTTGAGGTTTGAAATCCAAAGGCAGCAGAATGGAAGTGTCACAGGGAAACTGGCAATCAAAAGACGTAGCCAGAGTGTGTATGGTTTAAGCAAAGCAGAATACGAACAGAAAAGCAAAAGCCCAATAAATTCATAGTGATTAGCAATAAGGGAAACATATTTTTATGTGATTGGCTTATTTTTTAAAAAATTTGTATTGGAGTATAAGTTAATTTACAATGTTGTGTTAGTTTCAAGTGTACAGCAAAGTGAATCAGTTATACATATACATATATGTATATATGTATCCATTCTTTTTCAGATTCTTTTTCCATATAGGTTATTACAGAACATTGAGTAGAGTTCCCCATGCTTTAACGTTGCCCCTTTGACATGAGTCTGTGTCCACAAGTGCTGCTTCCAAATTGCCACAGGATTGAATCCAGTATTCAAGTCCCATCATTGGGCAGAAAAGGCAAGTTGAACGGGGAGTGGAAATACTGAGTTGCTCTATTGTTTATGCCCAATTTCTAACTAAGGGCTCTACAGCTGTTAGGTGAGATCACTACCCATCATTCCAAAGTGTGGGTAAGGAGATTCACACGCAGCTTTGGAAACACTTTGTTGGACACTTTGAAGAAAAGCCAACATGCTCATTTGGCTCCAGGGTAAAAGGGAGCTTGTACCCTGAGCTAACATTGGTTATCTGCCTTCTCCTAAGGCCATACCACGGCCAGCAGTCCAGTGGCAGAGCAAGTGTCAAATTAACTCAGCACCAGGGTCCCCAGAACACCAGGGCACCTTTTCTTTTCCACAGGGAGAGTGTACCTTCATGTGTTGGTGAGACCAAGTGCCCTGGGTTGGGTGTCTCAGAACTTTCCTGCTTTCCTTCCAAAGGGTCTTACACAACGTAAATGGTAGAGCGTTTCTCATTCCTCATGTGAAACCCCCTTCCTGGGAGGCAGTGGGTGAAATGAAGGGAACCTTCCCTTTCTGGAATTTTGCTATTTGAAATCATTGAAAGGGCAGTGGCAGATTTGAAACATAAAAATAATCCTTCTTCTGTTACCTCTTTTGTGGCTTTCTCTCTCCCTATTATTGATGAAAGGATGGAAGGGTACTCCATGTTTAGGGCTATTGTTGATTTTTGGCACCCCAGAATGCCCACCCCTAAGCCTCTTCTGACAGCTTATCGCCGTATCAGTCACAGCTTTTAGTGGAGTGGTAGATTTACAGAAATAATCCAAACCCCCAGAGGAAAAGACTTCAGCCGTATCCTGCTTCTCGACACATGGGTAATCAGGCTCGGGCATTTCCAATTTATGCAAGGTTTGTTCTCTAAAAGTCAGTTATGTCAACTGTTAAGAACTCAGAATGAGTCTTTCCGTAGAAACTGTAGAAGCCTGCAGAAGCCCAGCACAGGAAACAAGACCCGCACCCAATGGGCAACTCTTTTCGACCCAAGTCCCAGCCTAGAGCTTCAGGTACCCTAGCACAGAGGTTCCATAATGCTTTACTAACGGACTGCCTTGCTCTTAACCACATCTGCAGAGAAGAAAACTCTCCTAACCAATCTTCCTCTTCTATCCTGAACCAGAGCATCATAAATGGCCCCACTAGGGCATGAGGATCTGTGGCTCAATCTGTTAGGAATAAGGGTTATTCATAGGAAAGGTGCAAGAGGGTTGAACTCAGCTTATATCCTCATCATCACCAATTGAAAGAAGTTTAATTCTACCATGATTGACTACTATTCGCTTTCTCCTCTCCCCATTTGGTGGAGACTGGAAAGAAACACTACAAATTTTACGACAGCTTTAAGAGAAATAAGAACTGGTTAAGTATCCTCGCTAACTGCTTCCTATTATTAACATGTTATTAATTTATAAACCATATTTGGTACATTCAAACACCAAGTCAACTGGTTATGACGGGTTATTTTTATTTCGGGCCACCAATACAGCCTCATCAAGGGGCTTAGGCACCACATTAGAACTTGTTTGGACTTTTCTGTGATCATTAACTTCTTGAGTAAACAAGGAACTCTTTGTGTAGTATTTCTTCGGGGAACATGTAGCCCCAAAGCAGGCGAGTACTCTGAGAAGCTTGGGTAGAGTTAGAGAATGTTGGAAATGGATAGAACCATAGAAACATCTTGAACAATCCGTACATTTTGTGAATGAGAAAACTGAGTCCAGAGAAGGCAAGTGACTTGCTCAAGATCACACAGCCAATGACGGGAAGGGAGGGCTCAGAGCTGTGGCTCCTCAGATCAGCCTTCCTTCCACCAGAGCAGACAGCAGTAGGATGCTCTTCTGGTTTCAGAAGGTTGTGGAATAGTTATCCAATGTTTCTGGCAAATGAATGCAAAACACCGGGACATGGAACACAGGCTAGAAATGGGTTGGGGAGGAAGAGATGAAACCTGTAGGGAAGTGGGAGTTTGGATCACAATGAGAGGTTTCTCTGGATTTCCTGAAAAAATCAGGATTTGAAGTTTCAGTCAGACTCTAGGTCCAGTCCTCCCACACCAGTCTTGCCCCAGACAGTAAAACTATTCAATCCATGGACACACACACAGATAGGGCCACTTGACAGTTGGCCAGAAATTACTTCTATTCCCAGTCCTTCTTTTTCACACCCTTCTTTACCCCAGGCTTGTGATTTATTGCTTCTTCCCTGGGCTCTATTTCTCCTTCCCTTTTGCTTCTCCCATCTCTTTTCTTCCTCCATCACCATCACCACTGAGTTTGGCCATGTCTGCCTAGTAATGCAGGCTGGGAGAAAACAGACCATCCCAGACTGGAGAACAGTTGTTTAATCCCAAGGACGTCCTCCTTCTCCTAAGATGGCTCTATGCGGGCAGGCATTGCCTCCTATGCTCTGCCACCTCTAATTGTAGAACAGACACCATGAGATGACAAGGGCAGGAGCTGCTCCCTCCCCACTGACCTTGTGGCTGCCCATCCTTGGAGATACCAGGGGCTGGCAGGCTGGAGGGCTGGCAGTGTGTGTTGTCAGGACGGCTGCCTCTGGGGCAGCCCAGGCTTGGCTTCTTGGCTACTACTGATGTGCTGCCAGATAGGAATAATATCAAAAACCATTCATTGAGCACACGGGATGCTTTATAAAATCCAACAGGCTGTTTACAGTTTATAAATTAAGTGCCTTCGGAAGAGGCATCTGACTTATTCTCCAAGGCATCTAGTTGACTAGTTCCAGTTGGAATTCTTTGAGTTCCTGGGAAGGGGCTACTTAGCACCTCACACTCTCTGATGAGACTTTGAGTTTCTTGCTTTTCTAATCCCAGTATGAAGTGTTATCTAGTGGCAAGCTTTCTTTTACATTTAAATCTCTGATTTTTTTTTTTTTTTTTTGCATTCCTTTGAGAGAGGCTTTATGTTCTGCCATTTTTACCTTACTCATGCCTGATATGATTGTTTTAAATGATAGTAAATATCAAATAATTCTGTCTGGCACACTGATGTCATTCCAAAGTCACTATATTTCATCTGCTTAACTCGATCTTCTTAGAATGAAGCAAAGGATGTTGCATATGAATTAGATGTTAAATGAGTTCATCGGCGTGTCTAAAAAAATTGCCCAGGAAAACAGCGGGACAAGACTCTTTGCTTGTGGATGCAGTGAGCTGGAAGAGGGAACTAGAATAGGACTTATTTTTTCCCCTGACCCTTGAGTCTCATCTGTTAGAGCAAAAGGAGACACATAGTAGGTGCTCAGTGAATATATGTTAAATATATATTTGTAGAAGAAGCCACGGGAGGTAATACCTGCATGTATTATACTGAAAACAGCCCCCGGGGGAAATACGGACACTGAGCACGGCCCTCCCTTGTCTGGCAAGCAGGGCGAGAATAAGGCCACTCTTGGTACGTGCCACTTGTCTTAGCCAGTTGCTGGAATAACTTGTGTGAAACCAGCACTTTACCCTTTGCCAGGCAGAAGGTCAGCCCAAGAGTGAGCTGATCTGTAGATACAACACCATCTCTCACCCAGGAGGCTGGGTCTGCTGTAAGCTCTGCTATATTATTTCGCTGAGAATGACAGGTGGGGAAATCTGGGCACCAGTTGTTCTTTTCCACTGGTATCGTTTGGAGGGTAGCTCCAAAGTCGGGCACGCCAGCCTACGTGCCTCTCCTCCAGCAGAGGCTCCACATTGGAGCTATTAGAATGTGGGCTCTGTACATCGGCCAAGTCCATGTCTCAGAGACTGTCCCCAGAGCACGGAGCAGCCCAGGTCTACTGAGTTCAACAAGAGAGTCGCTTTCTCACTCAATCCATGCTGGCTGGGCTGAGGTTCTAAGTCTTGATAGGCAGCATTTGATTTTTATGCTACATGGCTTTCACAAAATTAAAGCAAGTTAGAATTAATTTAATTTTGAGGAAAATGACAGAAGCTCCTACAAGACAGACGTAGATACCCCTAGGCTGCCATAAAATGGGGATCCCGAGTGATGAAAACTTCCTTCATTCTTGATTTTCCCCTTTGTGAGTGCTTCCCTGGGCACTCTGCACAGCCTCTCCTGTGCACATCTGGACCAACACAATGTTAAGGCAACTTGACTTAATTAACATCACTCTTTTTCTTGAGCATTCTGTTCATTTCTTCTTCAACACAACAGTGTTGGTTCATTCAATTTGAACACAAGGCAAAAATCTCAGTGTTATGTTGCAAGGATCATACCTCTATGCTTCGAGGGTTCTGTGATTTCTGTGGCATATTTACACTGTTGCTGGCATTCTCATTTCAGAGTTTAATATAACAACTGAACAAAAAGTATCATGCTTTATGAGCGTGTTGAAATGAAAAATCTATTTCCTATTAGTGGTGAAGCAATATTTCTTCTGTCATTCTTTCATACTTTATCACTACTTCTGGGTTCAGCTTATCATCTTTAAAGAGAAAATCAGATAATAAAGTTACATTCTGTGTGACATTAACTAGCTCTTTATCAGTATAAATGTCATAACATTTGCTTGCAAAATTATTTTATTCACCTTTCAGGAAAAAAAATTTTAACTGTGCTTGCAATTCAGAACATTGCTACTAGGTGGCAGTAGTGCACAAGAACAAAATGGTCCACCTGGAAGACTATTTGACTAAGAGACTAGCACGTCTTCCCATATTTATAAGGAATAAAAGTTTAATACTATTAAAATACTCAAACTGGCACAAACTTTAAACATCCATTAACTTAATTACTATTTTTAAGCCAAGCTTTGATTTGAAAAGAGAAAGTATTATTTTTTAATGAAATTCTGGACAGGCAATACATTCCCAAGTTCAGACATCTACAAATTAAAAAAAGTTATACAGCGAAAAGTCTTTCTCCCATGCCTGTCCTCCAACTCCCACAGGTAACTAACTGTACGGTTTCTTGAGTATCCTTCCAGAGCTTCTCTATGTAAATACAAATTAACACAAATATATATTCTTATCCCTCCTTGTTTTAACACAAATCAGTAGAGCTTCTGCATTCTTCTTTATAGAGTTGCCTAGTATTCGACTGTACGAACGTTGTGTAATATATTTAACCAGTCCCCTACTAATGGAAATTTTGTGCTGTTTCCAATTTTATGCCATGACAACCAATGCTGTAGTGAATAACCATATGCTTGTGTGATCTCACATGTAAGGTAGTTCTCCGAAGTGAAATTGCTGGGTCTAAATTATACAGATTTTCAATTTTAATAGATATTGCCAAATTGGCTTCTACAGAATTTGTACCAATTTTTACTGTACTTTCTCCAAAATAGGCCTGTTTTCCCAGAGCCTTGCCAACAGGGTGCATGATCAGAGTTCTGACTGGTTGAGCAAAGTGTCTCAAAGTTCTTTAATTTTCATTTCTCTTAGATGAGTGAGGGTGCCCATCTTCTACATTTGAGGGCCGATTATACTTCCTTTTCTGTGGAATAAATGCAAATGCCAACACATACAACCATACATACACGTATATAGGGTTTTGTTGTCAATGTCATTGCTTGTTTTTACCATCATGCCATGCATGCTTTTCTTTCATTTGCTTTGCTCATTTAACTATACCCCCTGGCCATGGCTCCTAAAAGAAGTTGCTGGCAGTGGAGAGGGAAGGTCAGGACTGGAATGTCTGCTTTTCCCCTTCATCCTCTTGCCATTGACTCCTGGGTGAAATATCTGTGAACTGGAATGGTGAAAGGAGAAATCTAATAAATTCTCTTTCGGAGACTAATTAAGGCGTCAAAAAGACGGTTAACCATTTGGGAAAATACAGTCATATTGAAACTCAGGAAATGGTCAGCAATATTGCAGCCCCTGAACATGGAACCCAAGAAAGCTCTGGCTCTTTGAGCTGAAGCCTTGCTGAGGTTCAACGTAATGTGCAGAAGAAAACCTAGAATATGCAGCTGAAAGGAAAACAAAAATGCTCTTCTGCATCCTTTGCTGATTTGGAGCTTTAGGCACAGGTTTGATCAATTTTAATGAAATATTGCCATTAGCACATACATAAAGGACAGTGGTGCAAAGGTGCATGGAAATATGGTGTCCTCAACTGTAGGACTATCTTCTGCATACGGACATGGCAGTAACTGAATCCATAAGTATCCAAAATGTTGGCCTTTTGGAGCAAGAGAGGGTTGCGGACACCATTTTTCCCACCCCTCTATTCTACAGATGAGGAAACTGGGGCCGGAACAGCTTCAATGACCTGTACAAGGTCCCCCAGCTAATTAAAGGAAGTGCTAGAGTCCAGGTGGGTCCCCTCATTACTGTTCCCTGCTCCTCCTGCAATTTACAGGGCTTCCCTGAAACACACATGCTGAAGTTTTGCCATTGCCAGGGATGCTTCACTCTGAAACAGCCCCGTGTCACACACCCTTTTCCTCCTGGGGTCCCCTGCCCCACACTCGCAAGACAGCTAAACTGAGGTTAAGGGGGTCTGGGGCCACTATATTAGAGTAAAACTAATTGACTTATAGGGACTTGAACTTCTTCATCTTATCAGTGCTTTGCTCTGTTTATTCAGACTGTCCATGCGTAGCAAGCTTAAAAAAAGGTTGTACTATGAAGCAAAATAATCAAACTTTTATCTGAAATAACTTTGAAAGTTTTTCTGAAGGTTTAATTATTGTGTTCCTTTTGCTTTAGATGTAACGTCAAGTCCCCCAATTTTCCTAAATGTTTGAAAATATTTCTTATGCTCTCTGTTTGCTGGTGTGATAGTGTTGGCCATGCCTTGTGGGGTGGGGTTAGTGAGGTGATTTGAGGAGATTCTGGACCCAAGTCCTTTGTCCAAGAGGTATATGCTCAAAAGAACAAGGCAAATGTCAGATATGGCATGATCCCACTTTAATGATGTCTCTGCTCCAGCAACCACTTACTTTTTCAAATTATACGTGTGCTTGGGCTACAAAGGCTCTTCAGAAATGCGTGAGTCTGTTGGCAAATACACATGTGTTGCCTTAACCGCGCTGAAGGCCAGTTAGCATAATGTGTATTTCCGATGCAGCTTATCATTGGTGCTGGGTGGCACGGGGCTTCACACAAAAACAGGATAAGCCCAGAGCATAGAAGTGGAAAACTAGGTGGATGGGTGGGTTGGACTTGGACGTGGAAAATGTACTTCCTTCCTGTGGGACGTGGCGTGTGCTTGTTAGTGCTGACCTGCCTTCTCTCTAGCCCTGTAAGCTGACATTGACATCAAAGCTTACTGAATAGACCCTCTCGTCCCCACCAGCCAGGGATAAGGATGAAAGCACCCAATCGAGTTATGCTCTGGCCAGAACCACTTGACTATGGGGTCAAACTATCCTCCAGCAAGTAAAGTCAACAAATGCTTCCATTAAGCCACTGTGTACACCTCCAAATGATTATAAATATGTACCATAATCTATGGGGGAGGGGTGTGAAATGGATGATAGCTTATGCTAATGACACTCTAGAAACCAATACTCTCCACTCAAAATGACATGGAAAAATTCTACTCAGTACCTCCAGGGTTCCATTAGTTTTTCTGGGTAAACGTTTCTGGGGAAAATAATTTCTGTTTTCATTCCAGCTGTGCATCAGATACAGTGATGATGGATTGCGAGTGCAAACAGTAAGACGAAACTCCGGCATACAAAGGACGATGACAACCAGAAAGCTCCAACCAGATCCTGCCCTTTCCTTGAAAGGAACTGGAGCCTAGGAGGTGAAGGCATTTCCAATTTTTAGTCCTTTGCCTCCCTCTGCTGTTCCTCTTGAGAAGTTTTCCCTTACAACAATGAGAAATCATGTACTAGCTGCATCCTTTTCTATGCTCTCCCTGCTGGCGCTGATGGGAGATACAGACAGCAAAACAGACAGCTCATTCATGATGGACTCCGATCCTCGACGCTGCATGAGGCACCACTATGTCGATTCTATCAGTCACCCGTTGTACAAGTGTAGCTCCAAGGTAAGCTCGAGATCTCTGTGAGAGTAGCCTTACTCCCAGAAACAGGAGAGAAGCCCTATTCCTTTGACAAGGGACAGAGAACTATATGGCTGACCCACAGGGCTTGCCAGAGAATCATCCTTTTAGGGTTTCCCACCGTGCTTTGAACTTTTGTCAGTAAAGCTGCCTAATTGACCATGTACACACCCAGCCAGCTTCTCAAAGTCACTAAGAAAGGCTGGAAGTTTCTCACAATAAAATTGTTGCTAGGCACGAGGTTGGAAGGGTGTGTTTCGTCCCTGGCTGTGAAAATGATGAGCAGTGGTGTCCTTTTTCAAGAAAGAAAATGGCGTCTACAGATTATCGTAACTCTTTCTATCGCCACCAGCAATAAAGGGGAAGGAAATACAAGAAATATGATTGAGCAGTAAAACGTACTTCTTGCGGGGGTGGGGGGGCGCTCTTCAAAGTGTTTCCTGGTCCATGCCTTTCTCTACCTGCCATGTTTATGTTAAAATGGTTTCAAAACAGAAATGGCATTTTGATAAGTTATCATTTTTACCTTGATATCCACGTCATTCTTGTCTGCAGTAGGTTGTGTGTCTTTTGGCACAGGCAAAAGTGATGTCTCAGTGTTGAGACGGGGTGTATGAAGGAATACTATACTTCAAAGGCCACCAAGAGTGGCCCGCCACCTGGACCACCCAGAAGGGAGGCACACAGTAGGGAAAAAGAGACTCAGAAGCAGACTTCTCACGACTCTCACTGCCCCCAGTCACACGAATGAAATTTGCCCACATTTGGTAAATAAGAATTTGTTTAGCCCAACCTCAGAGATTTTCACTTCCAGTCCTGAGACTAAAACCACTTAAATATTCTCATATGGCAAGTATTTTTTTAAATTACCAGTATAATTAAGAAGTTTTGGTAATATCAACCACTAAACTTGAGACCATATAAGTTAATGGCTCTACCCTCCATTTAAAAACATTACGACTTCTGTCTGCCTTTAAAATTTCCATAACTTCTCTGATTATAGCTCAATGATGATGGCTTGTTTTAGTTTTGGGAGATCAGAATTTGGGTTAACTCACTTTAACCCAAACTTCCTGGCTCTTATTTGTACTTGTCGAACCAAAAAAAAAAAAAAAAAAAAAGAAAAAAAAAAAATTTTTCA
>NW_020185323.1:740949-744570 GCF_003031525.2 Neophocaena asiaeorientalis asiaeorientalis
AAGCCTGCAATCCCTTCTTAGGAAAAAATATAAAACAAATTGAGAAAAAAAGATAGGACATGTTTTTCCAACTGATTGCTCAGAAACTGTAGGCCTGAGGTAAGGTTGACTAGAGCAATTATTAGTTTCTCCTCCACTCCCCCTATAGAGAGCACTCATATATAGTGTTTCTTATTCCACGGATGATTTCTCCTTCTGCTGAGTTGTCCTCCATAATCATGATTCTTTAAAAAAAGAAAGGAAATAAAATTATTTCAGGCTTCCCTGGTGGCGCAGTGGTTGAGAGTCCGCCTGCCGATGCAGGGGACGCGGGTTCGTGCCCCGGTCCGGGAAGATCCCACATGCCGCGGAGCGGCTGGGCCCATGAGCCATGGCCGCTGAGCCTGCGCGTCCGGAGCCTGTGCTCCGCAACCGGAGAGGCCACGACAGTGAGAGGGCCACGTACCACCAAAAAAAAAAAAAAAAAAAAAATTATTTCAGGCACTTCCCTGGCGGCCCAGTGGTTAAGACTCCTCACTTCAAAAAAAAAGAAAAAAAGACTCCACACTTCACTTCGAGTGCAGGGGGCACGGGTTTGATCCCTGGTCGGGGAACTAATACCCCACATGCCGTGCGGCCTGGCCAAAAATAAATAAAATGTTTAAAAAAGAAAGGAAATAAAATTATTTCAAAGAAAGTGTTCATGTGATGATAGGAAGGAACAGGAAAATTGGAGCATCTCTGAAAACTAAAGAACAATCTGGAAAGATTTGATGAAAAGATGGAGGAGCGCCTTAGCAATTATCACATTAGTTAAGGAAAGGTCAAAGAAGATATAGCCTTAACTCAAACCCAACAAACTCACAGTGCTTGAGCATGAGTCCTACAAACAGACTTTAGTTTACCTTTGTTCACCTCTGTTTCTTCCAGAATACCATGATAAATAGAGCAAAATTGTGATTGTAGAGAAATGTTTGTAATTTCATGGGAACGATCTGTTTTCAAACATCCCAAACTATCCCAAATATAGCAATAGTTTTATGTAAATGGTGCTTGCAATTATAAACCTTTCTTCCTTGGCCATAAAATATGCCTGGCAGAATCTCAACTACCCAGACCTTTTCTGGATTAGATTTTCTCTATGTATCTGGGAACAAAAACTGGTTTTCATTTTGAGATATTCTATAATTCTTAACTCTCACGGACTCAGGCTGGTTTTCTCTCTAATGGGTTTCACTTAGAAAAATTGTTCATCTTTACGGACTTGGGATATAAAACATGCAGCCTGTGTCTCAAAAACAACCAATGGGGGTTTTTGCAAAGAGGAGACTAGGGTAGATTTTTCCTCTCTGCAAAACTTCTCCCCTCAACGTGAGGTTCAAAGCCCATTATTTACTACTGTTTGCCCGTCAGTTGTTAATGCTTCCTGACTCCCATTTATCCAGTGTCTGGTCTCGGGAAGACAGATAAAGGGGAGAATGTGACCCAGGCTCAGGGAAGGGAGAGCATCTGCTTGAACACCTAATAGGTGTCAGGCACCTCATACTATATGATCTAATCGTTGCTGACAAACCTGTGATGGAAAGCGTTTTCATTCCCGTTTTATTGGTAAGGAAAACTGAAACCTGAAAGAAGAATTAAGTAGATTGTTCGATGTCATTTAGCCCAGGAGTGGCAATGTCTGCCTCAGAGCATGCATCTTTCAATTCATATTTCATTCATTTCATTCAATTCATTCGTCTTTCACTTGGCTCTTCCTATTGGAGGAATGCAACTAGAATGTAGGGGCCATCATTTATTTTCTATTATGATTTTTAAAAAATTTTATTGAAGTATAGTTGATTTACAATGTTGTGTTAATTTCTTCTGTATGGCAAAGTGACTCAGATATATATATCTATATAGATAGATAGATAGATAGATATTCTTTTCCACTATGGTTTGTCACAGGATGTTGAATATAGTTCCCTGTGCTATACAGTAGGACCTTGTTGTTTATCCATTCTATACATAATAGTTTGCATCTGCTAACCCCAAACTCCCAATCCTTCCCTCCCCCAAGCCCCTCCCCCTTGGCTACCACAAGTCTGTTCTTATATCTGAGTCTGTTCCTGTTTTCGTAGATGTGTTCATTTGTCGTATTTAAGATTCCACATATAAGTGATATCATATGATATTTGTCTTTCTCTTTCTGACTTACATCACTCAATATGATAATCTCTAGGTCCATTCATGTTGCTGCAAATGGGAGCCACTATTTAGAAGTCCAGGCTCAACTTCCAGTCTGTTGAAAATGATGATTTACACTCAGCAATCTTTGTAGAAAAATTAAAATAGTAGTGAAAGCTTTTCTGGGAGCCTTCCATGAGACTATCTGAACTTGCATCTGGCCAGACCCGGGGACCTTTCTCCCATCTCCCAGCAATTCAGGAAAGTGCTGAGATGGAGTCAGGCAGAAAAGACTGGCCACAGTGGTCCACGAAGGAGGTCAGTGCGGCCACAGAGTAGGATGAGCCTGGTGGCTTTCATTGGTAACACCTCCTAGGAGTGGGTACAAAAGATTGAAGAGTGGCAGCTTCATTGACAATCTTCACTGAATTTTTTAGTAAAGGTGGTAAAGCAAACAAGCAAAGAGTCAGTGGTTAGTGGAAATGAGATATCTGGGGAATCTTCAAGGGAACTGAGATCCCAGGCTTTGAAGTGAGAGAGACCTGGTTTCAAATTCCAGCTCCACAGTTGGTCAAATGGGTGACTTAGGGGGAAGTGTAGTCATTCTTTAGTGCCTCAGTTTCTTCCCATGTGAAATGGAGCTAATGCTGTCTCCCTAAAAGTGTGGGTATGGGTATTGGTGATAATATTTGTAACGCATCCGGCCTGGTGTTCGGCATATAATAGACATTAATAGATGATAGTATGATCTTGATGATGAAGTTATAAAGTGGACAGGTGTTTAGACTCACTTTTCTATTTTAGTCAACCACTGAAACCTCAATAACTATTGGGATCTCCTATAGCCTTAAAGGATTAGGAAAATGAACCTCACTGAGGTTCTTGTTAAACACAGAAACCTGGCAGGGCTGGGGGAGCACGCAGGAGGGCAAAGTAAATGTAAGCCACTGTGCTGGGTGCTAAAAGGGGGGATCAAAGTCAGAGAGAAACAGATCCTGCCGTCTGACCTCCCTTCCCACGTGAGCGGAGGAAGGAGGGATGGGAGGGGGTGCATTCTGGATTCAGGCCAAGGAGGGGTTTTCAGGAACCGAGACTGGGAAAGCGAGCCAGCTGGGCAGGCCTGTGAAGTCTGAGTTGGGTGAGAAGTAGGAGAGGGTGGCCCCGAGCCAGGAGAGCGAAGAGCCAAGGCATACGGTTGTCTGAACCCCGAAGGGCCACAGGAGCAGCTAGCGGGGTGGCCCCAAAAGAGAAGGAGGAAGAGGGGTCGGGGCACAAAGCCTGGGGAAATTCCCTGAGGAGAGGGGACCTGTCAGGCGCAGGGCTGAGCCTCAGGGTTGAGAGGGGCTGCTTAGGATCCTCAAGCCATCTGCCCCCGAAGCTCACAGCATGGTAGAAGAAACAAGGGGAGTCGGGAGTATCGAGTTTATAACACAGTTGACTAGTGGGCAGATATGACTTGATTTTTTTTTTTTT
>NW_020185323.1:744729-752675 GCF_003031525.2 Neophocaena asiaeorientalis asiaeorientalis
CTGTGGCCTCTCCCGTTGCGGAGCACAGGCTCCGGACGCGCAGGCTCAGCGGCCATGGCTCACGGGCCCAGCCGCTCCGCGGCACGTGGGATCTTCCCGGACCGCGGCACGAACCCGCGTCCCCTGCATCGGCAGGCGGACCCTCAACCACTGCGCCACCAGGGAAGCCTGACTTGGTATTTTTTAAAAAAGGAACAAACGTATACCGTGGTGGGCAGTTGAGGCACAAACGTAGAAGAAAACACAGACTACGTTTTTGCCCTCATAATGCTTACAAGTAAATGGAGGAGACAGGGAAGGGAAGCATTCTGTGTGCAAAGGTCTCTTCGGGTCAGTTTGAGTTGTAACCAGAGTGAAGGGACCGGATTCTAGCTGGAGGTTGACCTGGCTCTCTGGAGATGAGCTGAACAGTCATTTATTGAGGGTGCTGGGGAAGTGAGGAATGGGAGAAGCAGAGGTGACTCATGCTCCTGAGGAGAAAGGGGGGGTTGCTTCAAGGGGTGCCATGGAATAAGGGGTACACAGTATTCACTGTTGAGAAAAAGGCAAAATATGTTTCTCACTCGATTGAGGTACCATAGCCAAAACTCTGTTCTAGGATGGGACAGGTGGGTCTTTATTCTGATATTGATGGAGACCATGGCCTGAGCCAGGAATTCACAGGGGCCCCACGTGACAGGAAAGGAAAGTGGCTTTGGAGATGGCAAGTCTTTCAACAAGGGGTGATGAAAACCATCTGTGTTTGGATTTTCTCTCACTCAGAAGACAGTTGTGTATTGCAGCAAAAGGCCTAACTGTCTAAGAACTGTGGTAGGTCACCAGAGACAGCAGGAGCCTGAGGTCTCCGGGTGCAGTCCTTGGTCTGGACCCAGGAATCACAGCTGGCTACAACCCCCACAGTGTAGCCTGAACTTGCCCTTGACTGACTTTAGCATCTTATGAAACTCGAAGGCTTGAAAGGCTGACTCTCGTGGCCTAATAGTATAGCACCGTGGTTCAGAGAGAGAGCTCAGGAATCTGCTGTCTCGGTTCAGAATCCTGGCCCTCCATCGTACAGCTATGTGACTTCAGGCTGGTAACTTAACCTCTGCCTTTGAATTTCTTAATTTGTAAAGTGGGGAGAGTTTACCTTCTGAAACAGTTGTTAAGTATTAACTTGCCTGTGAAGGGCTTGGCACAGTGCCTGGAGCCTAGTAAACGTTCAATACATGTTACATAGCATCATCGTTACTATTCCTTAATTATTACCCAAGGACCTTCCATTACTCTTAGCCTCAGCACATGGAAATCAGATTGAATGCGAAAGAGTCTATCCTTGAGCAAATACCCTGAACCCAGCAGCTCTGTTCATATTAGAAGGAACTAGGTATCACATCCAGCTGGAGCCAAGTGACTCCAAGGTTGGGGGGATACAAAGGGGCTGCTGGAGAAGTTGCCTAGCTTCCTAGCATCAAGAGAGTTGTTGGGGGGGAACATAAGATAGCAAAAATTAAACTGGACCAAAAGCAGATAACATGTATGTGTCACCCACCTGAGCCGTGAAAAGTCAATAGAAGTTTGTATAAGCAATAACCGCCTATTGAGAACGCACTCTTCTAGTGGTGCAGCTCCATGTGGGTTCTTTGTCCAAAAAAATTCATTTCTTGATTTGATAGTGGAGTAGTGTGTATGCTCTTCATTAAGAGCAGTTAAGCGCAGCGCAAAATGCAGAGCAGTTAACAAAATACAGCCAAGCCACCCACGTATGAGGAATGTGCGTTGACCATAAACTGGGGGCCAATGTGTTATGGCAGGTGAACAGATGTCTGAAGGTGTCAAAGTTTCATTGAACTGAAGGATGAATTGGTCAAGGAGTTAGAGAGTATGTGGTATCATCCGATGAACTGCTGGGAATCCCTGGGAGTCCTCAAATCCCTGGGGGACGGAGCAACGGGCGAGGGTCTTGACAGTGGAGGAGATATTATTTAGGACTGCCATGGTCCATAGAAGATTCAGCTCTGCTTAAGTTTGGAGGTGGTGATGACGTGTCCCAACAAGCCCATAAGAAAAAGGTCAGACTTGTGTGGTTATGATATGGTTACAACTCCCAGAGGCAGGTCAAAGAACATTAGAGTAGGGTGTGAGTTGGCACACGCCGCAGGAAAGCGTCTTAATATCAGGAAGCGGGATATTATAGTGGCTTAGACCAGGGCTTTGGTTTTAGACAGATCTGGGTTTGATTTCAGTGTTGCGTTTTACCAGATACGTGAGTTTGGGCAATTTACTCAAATTCTCTAAAGCCTCAGTTTCCTCATCTGTCATAACAGTACAGATAATAATAGTACCTTTCACATAGGATTGTTATGAGAATTAACTGAGATTAAATGTTGTAAGCACTCAATAAATGTTAGCTGCCATCATTATTATTAGCGAAATGATCACTATCTAGTGATGCATCTAGAGCGGAGCCTCTCAAACTTTAACGGGTCCAGAGCCTTGCTGCTCAAAGTGTGGATGTTAGCACAGCAGTACCATCAACCAGAATCTTACGAGAAACGCAGAATCTCTGGCCTCACTCAGAACTAGTCAAGCACAGTCTGACTTACATGCACATTACACTTTGAGAAGCTCTGGTCTGGAAGAGGTCAGAAGTTGTTCATTAAATCTGTAATACAGGTGAGGCGTGGCCAAGACTAAAATGTGAATAGCTAGAGTGAATCTGGGGACTTCCCTGGTGGCGCAGTGGTTGGGAGTCCACCTGCCGGTGCAGGGGACACTGGTTCGACCCCTGCTCCAGGAAGATCCCACATGCCGTGGAGCAACTTAAGCCCTTGTGCCACAACTACTGAGCCTGCGCTCTAGAGCCCACGAGCCACGACTACTGAGCCTGCGTGCCTAGAGCCCGCGCTCCGCAACAAGAGAAGCCACTGCAGTGAGAATCCCACGCACCGCAATGAAGAGTAGCCCCCGCTCGCCCCAACTAGAGAAAGCCCGTGTGCAGCAACAAAGACCCAACGCAGCCAAAGATAAATAAATAAATTAATTAATTTTAAAAATGATTCATATATATGTATGGATACATTTTTTAAAAAAAGAGTGAATCTGGGAAGCAGGTATTTATATCTTCCATTCCTAACGACACTCATTCATGGATCTTTGTCTTCCAAACTCCCTGCTTGACTCCTGTAACACACACACACAAAACAGGGCTAGATAGAGGTGGAATCTATATACAGTTGAACTTTGAACAACATGGCTTTGAATTGCACGGGTCCACTTACATGCGGATTTTTTTTCAATAGGAAATATTACCACAGTACACGATCTGTGGCTGGTTGAATCCTCGGATGTGGAACCGCAGATAGGGACGGGCAAGTGTAAATTATATGCAGATTTGGAATACACAGAAGGTTGGTGCCCTTGACTTCCCATGTTATTCAAGGGTCAACTGTACTGGGAATCTCCCAGAGAGGGGATTTGCGTGTATGTTGAGAACGTCAAGGGCCAGATAATCATTTCATGGTGTCTTCTTGGAGGAGAGGGCATTTGAATTTGGTAATGGAGGATAGTTGGTATTTCATTAAGTACAGCCAGGAGAAAAGGACATTCCTGAGAGAGGAAAGGCAAAGGCAAGAGGCAGGGAAATTCAGGGCAGTTCCATGGACTCCTAAGTAATTAAGCTTGATCCAAATAGAGAGTGGGTGATGAGAATGAGAACAGTTGTTAGTGAGATTGGAAAGATATGTGAAATCCAGGTCATGGAGGGTCTTAATGCCTGTTCAGGATTTTGGATTTTATTCTGAAGGCTGGTGGCAGCCACTGAAGGTGTTTATTGTACATGTCTCTGCATTCTCCTTGCCCAGAAAGTCCAGCTCCTGAGGAAGAGGGACCCGTTGGAGGTGACCCCAGAGTCTTCAGTGCTGGAGTCCTTGTCCTTCAGGATGAACTGAAGGCAGAGCTTGAGACCTTGAAGACTTTTAGTGAAATCACTATTAGGTTAGTTCTACAAATGGCCCTAGGTTGCTGACTTGGTCATATTATGGACAGTGCGAGTTGCCTGGTCATTCAAGGTCAGCATTTGGTTCACCTGTACGTGTATCATTTGGGTACGATGCACTGCCATGTCTCTGCCCTTCTGAATGAAGTCTGTTGGCACAGGTTAGCTATACCCATCCAGACTGAAACTGAATCTCTAAAGACTCCATTTGGGGAGGTGATTCTTTGAAGAACTGCTTAATCTGCCTAATAGATAATCCACGTTAGAGATGAGCAAATTTAACATCACTCCAAAGTGAGATGTCAAGGAACTATTCCCACATACTAGCAAGGGTGAGAAGGGACTGGGAAGACCTCGAACTCTCTCTCTCATTAGAGAGATGGGGCGGGCACCAAGAACTGGCCTGTGTAATATAGACCTATGGCAAAATCGCTCAAAACCCATTTCAGATCACGTCTGTTTTCCGCATCAATGTGAAGGGCAGGCAGGATAGAATTGAAGCTTTAATAAAATCAAAATGACTTACAGCTGCCATTTTCTCCCTGCCTCTGGGGCCACTCAGAGAAAATAAATCAGTAGGCCTAGTCCAACTTATTCTTCACCAAGCCCTGCTAGTCGTTTCCTAATATCTCATATTGTCTTGTTGGTTGTTAAGAGATTGCTGGATTCATCCCAGCATCTTTTCAGATAATGATGTTAATGGTCTATAATTACCAGAAGTCATCTTCTCTTCCTTTTGGAAAGGTGGGCAGGCCATTTCCTTCTTCTAATTCTTGGGCACTAAATTCTGTCCTATAGGATGATATCAGACTTAATAGCTGGTGAGTCTCAATAATAATTGCTAATTCCTAAAATACCATGAGGTAAATGTCAAACAGTTTCATGCATATTTATGTATATTTTAATCTTTTATTTGAGTAGTTCTACTTTTTATGTTCTTGTTGTGGGTTCTGGAATTATAGGGCAACTTTTTCTCTATCACTTAATATGAAGCTCACCAAGCAAGACCCTCCCACATAAACATACACCAATAACCTCAGGTTTCCCCCACCTTCTGTGCCTCAATGTATAGGGTTGTATAGCTTAATGAATCAAGCTGCCCACCCTACCCCCCTCATGACTGCCACTCCCAAGAAACCATTTATGTATGGGATGCATAAATGAGCCTCTGCTCCATCCCTTTAATCTATACGCAAAATATAAAGTGTGTGCTTATGTCCACTGTCTGGGGGGTAACTTTGGTAGTTCGCACCAGATCCTCAAAGGATCTGTTTACTAAAGCCACATTAAAAGCCACTATAAAGAACATGCAACCTCTGCTACTTCAACCCAAGCTTTATTATCATCCTGACCTACATTTGGAAATGGAGGTGGTCAGAAGGAATGCATCCTAGTATTTGCCCTAAATGACTGAAAGATCAATTGCACAAATCTCAGGATCCTTCAGTGTACAAGCCCAGAAGTGTGATTCCAGGTCCCAAAACATACCCTTTTTCTATTTCACTCTCTTGTTTCAAGTTGTGGTGCCCAGAATATTTCTTCCTAAATATCACTTAGTTATCCTCTTTTTCTTCTTCAGAAACCATATTCCTTTTCTTTAGTAATTCTCTGCACGTAGCAAATTCCTTTTCTCTGTAGTCATTCTTTATTTACCCCCTGATGGCAATTTGGAATGACTTTCTACATTTTCAGACTAATAGAACTGGCATGGGTCCAACGGTAGACTACCACCTGTCAGTAGAAATTTCTTTTGTTCTTTGGTTTTTATTTGCACATCGTGGTGGTGGGCCGTGTCCAGTGGTTCTAAACCCTCAGCGCACTTTGGAATCACCTAAAGAGCTTGGAAAACCACGAAAGCCTGGGCTCAACTCCAAAGGATTTTAATTCACTTGGTCCGAGATGGGGCCTGGGTGTTGACATTTGAAAAGCGAATTTGCAGCAATGTAGGTGATGCTATAGTACTTTATATTTTTGCTTATAATGACAGCTACCAATTCTTTTTCACTTGAGTTGGGAAATTTCATTTAATGGCAGCTGAAGGGCCATTTTCAACTGGAAAAATTCATTTATATCTGTGGTAAATTTTATCTTGATAAAAATTTGCACTCGTATTTTACCACCAGATGAAAAAAAAAGATGAGCATCATTTAAAAATTAATGTATTTAAAATAAAGTACAGAGAAAAACATGTTTATATTATATCAGGCTTCATTTTGAATGAATCTTTTTTCCCCAATCCTTACTGTAAAGATCTTGTGCTCTAACTTTTAAAGCCATACAAATAAGAGTGCTAAACTGTGGACTTAAAAGTAGGTGTATAAATATTCTTAAGCTGTATTACCTGGAAAATAAATATAAAATATAACAACCACATAAAATAAACCGATATCATATTTTCTTTACCTGTTAAATATTGAGAGACATTTACATTTTGAAAGTAAACTTTAAAATTAGGGAAAAAATAAAATAAAAGCAAATTTGCCAGGTGATTCCAATGTGTGACCAGGGTCGAGAGCCACTGGTCTTCTCCAGCAGGAACTCATCCAGCCAGGAGTGTTAGGGCCTTTTAAAGGATGCTGTGGGACCTGGCTAAAGTTTGGGCTTCCCCAGTGGCGGTAACCACTTCTTTTCTCTCCCCAGATGGTACTGCTGGCCCGGTGCGAGGGGCACTGCAGCCAGGCGTCACGCTCCGAGCCCTTGGTCTCCTTCAGCACTGTCCTCAAGCAGCCCTTCCGTTCCTCCTGTCACTGCTGCCGGCCCCAGACGTCCAAACTGAAGGCACTGAGGCTGCGCTGCTCTGGGGGCATGCGACTCACGGCCACCTACCGGTACATCCTCTCCTGTCACTGCGAGGAGTGCAGCTCCTGAGGCCTGCTGTTGAGTGGCTTCTGGATGGGACAGTCCCTCCCCCTCGCTGAAACAGTTCAACCAGCCAGGGAAGGACTGGCAAGGGAAGAGTTAAGGCAAAAAAAAAAAATATGTAGCAATTCCCACGGGATTCTGCGTATTCTAGTAATAAAGACTCTACATGCTTGTTGACAGAGATACTCTGGGAACTTGTTTTCCATTCCCATCTCCTTTCCCTGGTACAATTTCTTTTGGTTCCTTTTCAGATTCAGGCAATTTCCCCCTTGGCGCTGAATGCTGTTTGGGTTTCCAACAATTCAGCATTAGTGGGAAAAGTAGCCCCCCATGCAAGAGTGGGTCAGGCTGTCACTGTTTGGTGCAGATTAGGGAAGCATTTGCTTTGGAAAGCAGGAAAGCCCAATTCTTTCTGGGACATCCTCTGGCTTTTTTTTTCTTCTTCTTCTTCTTTTTTTTTTTTTTTATCTTGTCATTTGGTCTAAGGTTGCCATTGTTGCTAAAGGTTACCAATTTCAAATTCCAGGCACCAAGCATGTGGATATGTTTAGCCAGGTTCATTCACAGCCAGCTAACTGACATTAAAATCACTAACAAACAGATTCTCCTATGTGCTGCTGGAACTCCTGATAGCCATCATTATTATTCGGAAATGACTTTGGGGAAGTAAAAGTGGCTTAAAGAATTGTCATCTTGAGGCTCTCTCAGATAAATTATGTTAACATGTTGTAAGGGAGCAGACTTTTAAAGACCTGCACAAATATGGATCCTGCACTGACTTTGAAAAAGGCATATATGTACTAGTGGCATGGAGAATGCTTTATATTCATGCATGCAAATTAGACAACCAAGTACGAATCTATTTGTGGGTGTGCTATAGCTTTAGCCATGTCGTGGGCATCATTCTCTAATATCCACCTGTCCATGGGAAGCTTGCTGCCGAAAATGGTGGCCTGGCTCATCTTCTGAACATTTGGTTCAAATATATTTTGGTCCTTGAGGCTCAAAGTTTGAGTTATTCCCATGTTTTGAAATAAAAAGAGAGTATCTTCAAAATTTTGACGGTGTAAGGATTGTTTTTTCCTACTCAACATCCTACTACAGCGCA